>NC_066533.1:7011848-7046463 GCF_024679095.1 Eriocheir sinensis
AGAGGAAAGTGACGAATGAAATGAAAGGCTTAAGTAAATAAATTGTAATGAAGCCGATGATTATAATTGGTAGGTGAATATGCCTGCGTAAAAAAAGAAAAAACGGTAACACACACACACACACACACACACACACACACACACACACACACACACACACACACACACACACACACACACACACACACACACACACACAAACACACTTTCACTAACACACACTAACACGGTTCCTTTCTTTGCCTATTCGAATCTCACCTTTTTTCGTTTCCCTTCTTTGCTTGTTTCACATCTTCAATATATATCTTCCCAAAATTCTACTCTGAAGACAATAGCAGTGCGATAAAGAGGGCAAACTACACCATACGAAACTGTTGAAGTGAAAGCATTTGAACGCAGAGGTAAGGCGAAGCATAAATTATAGAACGTAAACTGTAAGGGGAGTTCCCATACCCCCAAACAAGTCCTCCATTAATTACAAGCAGGAAAAAATGTGGGTTGAATAGGTGATACTCATTAGTTTGAGGCGCCGTGGTGACCCATAGAAGAAGAAAAGAATAACGGGGAGGAGAGGAAAGAGGAATTATGGAGAAGGAAAACTTTGAGAGAGAGAGAGAGAGAGAGAGAGAGAGAGAGAGAGAGACCAGATTCAGAAGTTTATTTCCATTTTACAGTGGTTATTCTTGCATTGTAATGAATGTAGTATATACTGCAAACCTTGAATACAGAGCTAAAAATTGTTGTAAAAGTAACAAATCTAAGGTAGCTGAGTCCTAGGCAGTACAGTAGACACAGATACACTGTAGTATTCCCTATACTGAAATTATGTAAACCCTGGAGCTGTTTTTGCTATTTTTGCATCTCCCCAGTTAAGTAAATGGTCGTTATAACATCTTTGCTTGGACTTCTTGAGACACTAGCTCTGGTACAACCTGACATACATATACATTCAGATAAATGGTTTTTTTTCTATGAGATCACTTATTAAAGAACCAAAGCAATCAAGAAAACTTCCCGGGGGCATTGCATCTAGAATGTCATATAAACCACGATAGATTATACACACGGACGAGATGAACTAGTTTTTCTCTCACCCAGCTTAGTGGGTTCATGTTCGCACACTGAGCAGTTGTCGTCTACATAGAGCACAGAACTCGTCTTGTATTAGTATCCCCCAACAGGAGACACTTGGAGAGAGTTTGGATGGTTGCTGCTGCCTCATGTTGTTTGTGATTGCCTCGATTCTGATGTTACAATGCACAAATTCGTTGCTTTAGGAGGTCAATTATCGTATAGGCCGTCTTTACCTCTGTGTTCAGTATAGTTCGGTTTCATTATCCTTTGTTTTTTATTTTTTTTTATTCAGGTTTGTTTGCTTCGATGTCCCCAGCCATCTTGTGTAAATGCATCCCTTCTCGAGGCAGGGGGTGGGGAAGGGAAGGGTTGACGTTTGTGAAAGGCTGCAGCCGCGTGTCGTCTGTTGATGTTGTTAGACGATGCTGTGTGACATCGCTAAGGGGTGGCTGCGTGACATGACGAGTTGTGTGTGTTGATTGTGTAACTTATGTGGAGGGTGACTGTGCGTCGCCGGTGCAGGGAGGCTGTGTGCCAGCCGTGGATGATGAATGTGACGTCAAGAGGTATAGATGATGTCGGTTTCCCGTCAGACTGGAGTGACTGAACCTCAGCTGAAGATAATGAAGCGGGAAGTGGCCGCGTGATGTTTAGGGTTGGCGTGGTTGGCTGTGTTTTTGAGATTCCTGTCGATGAGCTGGTCCTTGGTGAACCACACTTTTGTTAGCCTCTCTTCACGGCATCGCTCCTGCAGGTCTGCTTTGTGAAAGGTCTTGTCTAAAAATCCCAAAGTTGGAGACTAAAGATGGTTCCGGACTTAGCTGCTCGTCCTGCGCATTAATTTTAAGACGGAAAACTGTCTGCAGGCGTGCCTGCTTCCCAGGGTCTTCTTGTACTCGGAACTGGAAAATATGGCGTTAAATTGTTTAATAGTGGTGTATCTAATATATTGGGGCGTAAGACAGGTAGTTTCACGGAGTTGTGTAATGTGGTGATAGACTGGTAGAATGGATCAAGCACACGCTTCCATAGCAACAGTGTTACTGGTTACTGCGTATGCACAGAAAAGGGCGCTAGAGTCGAGTGGGTGCATTGAGAGAGGGCGAAACATTATAACCTTAAAATATTACTAAGTCCAAATAATAATACACCTCCTTTTTAGCGCCGCTTGATCTGTATACATTCACACGCCTGTGGATCCTTCGTGCAGAATCCTGGGCCCTCTACTTTCTTGGAATTTTAAGTCAATAGTAGGAGCACAACCACCTAATGTGTGTGTGTGTGTGTGTGTGTGTGAGAGAGAGAGAGAGAGAGAGAGAGAGAGAGAGAGAGAGAGAGAGAGAAGAAATGTGGAGGGGGTAAAGGGAGGGAAAGGAAGTATAACGAAGTGGCAGATAGAGAGAAAGCAAAGGACGGACAGAAGAGATAATTATGAGCTTGGGTAAAAGAAGGGTGGGGAGGGAGGAAAGGAAAGGGAGAGGAGCGGGGCGGGGGAGAGAGAGGGAGAGAGGGGCAACGGAGGCTTGGGGAAGGGTGGGAAAAGGTGGGGATGGGAGGGGTAGGAGGGGGATTGGTGTGGGTACATAAGACGTAAGTTATTTCAGCAACAACAGTTTCTGAAACACAAACAAAAACTGAGACTTTTTTTCACCCTGTTCCGTTTTCTTCCTCCCTTCATTTCCTTCCTTCCTTCTTTCCTTCCTTCCTTCCTTCCTTCCTGCCTTTACTCACTCATTCCTCTCTCTCCTCGTTCTTTCTTTTCTTCCCTTCTCCCTTCATTTCCTTCCTTCCTTCTTTCCTTCCTTCCTTCCTGCCTTTACTCACTCATTCCTCTCTCTCCTCGTTCTTTCTTTTCTTCCCTTCTCCCTTCATTTCCTTTCCTTCCTTCATTTAATTTTCTTCAATCCTTCCTTCCTCTCTACCTTCTTTTCTCCATCCCCTTCATTCTCCTTCCCTTCTCCTTCTATCTATTCTTTCTTTCTTTCTTTCTCCCCTATTTTCGTTCATACTTCTTTCTCTAATCATTTCCGTTCGCCCTGCCATCCTTCTTCCTTCCTTCCTTTCTTTCTTTCTTTCTTTCTTTCCTTCCTTCCTTCCTTCCTTCCTTCCTTCCACTCTATCATCTTTCCTCCTTTCCACTCTCCTCCTCCTCCACTTTTTTCGACGATGCATGCAACATCTTACATCACAGAGAGAGAGAGAGAGAGAGAGAGAGAGAGAGAGAGAGAGAGAGAGAGAGAGAGAGAGAGAGAGAGGAGAGATGGAGGAAGAAAGGGAGGAGGGGGTAACAATGGTAATATTCTCTTTTTATAGCTTTACCATAGATGGAAATGTGTGTGTGTGTGTGTGTGTGTGTGTGTGTGTGTGTGTGTGTGTGTGTGTGTGTGTGTGTGTGTGTGTGTGTGTGTGTGTTTATTTATGGCTTGGGAAATAGGTGTTGTTAAGGTTATCTGATACATATACCCCCCTCCCCCCTATTCTCTCTCTCTCTCTCTCTCTCTCTCTCTCTCTCTCTCTCTCTCTCTCTCTCTCTCTCTGAGAGAGAGAGAGAGAGAGAGAGAGAGAGAGAGAGAGAGAGAGAGAGAGAGAGAGAGGTGGGGGAAGTTAAAATTAACTATGGACGAAAGAAAAAAAAAGAGGGAGGAGCAGGATGGAGAGAAAAAAGGAAGGGAAAGTAAAGGAAGGAGGGAACAATATAGTAGTTGATTTAAGGAAGAAAAGAGGAAAGAAATAAAGCTGGGAAGAAAAGGGGAACGCGAGAGAAGAGTGTAAGAGAGAAAAAGAGAACGGAATGAAAGAAAAACGTGAAGAAGGAATTGAAACTAAAATGTGGGACGAAAAGGAAGCACGGGGAAGGAAGAAGAAAAATAATAATAATAATAATAATAATAATAATAATAATAATAATAATAATAAGAAGAAGAAGAAGAAGAAGAAGAAGCAGAAAAGGAGGAGGCGGAAGAAGGAAAGAAAGAACGATAGAAAGAATAAGGAAAAAATGAAGAAAGGAAAAAGAAAGAAAGAAAAAGGATATAAAGAATGGAAAACGATGATGTGAAGGTGAAAAAGAAGAAAAAGGAAAAAAAGGAAAAGAAGAGGAAAAGTGAAGAAAATTATGAAAAAGAAATAAGAAGTTGAACGCTGGACGAATAAGAAGCTTGGAGGGTGCGTGGTAGGAGGAGGAAGGTATACGTAGGAGGAGTAGTGAGAGAGGGATGCTGTAGGAGGGAGATGAGATGCTTGGTTCCTCATCCCGCCACCAGAGGGCAGCACGCGGTAGGTGTCCGATTTTTTATACTAAGCGTCGCGTATTTTATAATCCCGCGCCGCCTCAGCCTCCAGCCCGAGAGAGACGGATGATAGGCCGTGAATAAGGCTTTAGCACTCCTTTTCTTTATTTTTTGCTCGTGGTATTAATGTAAGGGGAGAGAGAGAGAGAGAGAGAGAGAGAGAGAGAGAGAGAGAGAGAGAGAGAGAAAGTTGCACAGTACAAGGAAAGATTTACATAGAAAATCAGACCACACAGACCCCATGGTCCAGACTAGGTGGTCTGTCCTTAAACCTAAGTGATGCTACATTAATCAGAAGGCTCCAAAACGATGCATTTCAACTCTAGTTGATATTAAGTTGAAGGAAGTGACGGTCGAGCTTGTTTTTGAAGGAGTCAATCGTGTTACACTGGACCACTGACGGTGGGAGCTTATTCCATTATCGCACTACAACGTTAGTGAAGAAAAATTTGGTGCAGTCTGAATTTACTTGTCTACATTTGAGTTTTACGCCATTGTTCCTCGTACGCAAAGTGTCATCGATCATAAACAATGTTGATCTGTCTACATTCGTGAAACGATTAAGTATTTTAAAACATTCGATCAGTTTTCCTCGGAGGCGACGTTTGTTACTTACGTTACTTTCCAGTTATATATCTTTATCCCTTAAAAATACATTGGAATTCATAAAAAAAAAAGTTAACCCACCGTTTTTGTAATGTTCATTGTGTTTATACATAGCGAAGAGTCAAACCTAATGCGTAACACTCGAAATGAAGTTTATTTTACATATTTATATTTTCTTTACATATGGTCACGAAGAAAGTGATTAAAAAGGCATAAGTAAATTAGACACACCATTATATTTTTCCACTATGCTTAAAACTGAAAAGAAATAACCACTCGGCGATAGACGGAAAAAAGAAACAATTATTTACACTGTTGATAATGTTACGTGAATTTTCAGTCAGAGAAGGTAATATCATACTCGAGAAGTGACTCAAGGGATTATACGAACCCTGAGCTTGAATAGAAAACTAAATTAATGAGTAAATAAATAAAACACCATCAACGCACACGAAAATGAAAAAAAAAATGAAATGAGAAATATAAGATGAATAGATAAATAAACAAAAGAAAAAAAATGAAAGAAAATTAATAAGTAAACAAAACGCCATGAACACAAACTGCGAGAAACAATAATCATCCCTTAACTCAGATTTCGGGCAATGAATAACTACCAATAAAGATTATCTGACGAAGTGTGAGTTTGAAATTGAAGAAAAAAATACGCAGAGTAATAAAAAAAGTATTACCTTTACCTGAAGCTCGTTAGTTAAACATTGCAGGTGTATGTATGTATGTATGTATGTTTATGTGTGTGTCCCCACGGTAAAAAAAAGTACACAAAATAGATCTTATTCAGCATTATTAATAGACGTGTTGAGAGCAGAGCATTAAAGAAAAAGGTGCGCCCATTACCTCTCGGGCGTGTAAATGTAGCGGCGCTTAATTAAACAGAAATAGGGCAGCACTTAATCTCCGTCCCGGGCGTGAGTCGCGGGAGGGGAGCGCCATGACACCTCGGCCCCGGGATGACTGGGCGAAAATTAAAGGGTTCGCCGTAAACATCTTTCCATCTGGGAGGCTGACGTGTTGTGATGCTGATGATGATTCGTGTTGCTGTTGTTAGTTAATTGGTTAGTTAGTTAGTTAGTTAGTTAGTTAGTTAGTGGTATTGCTATTTATCATCACCTTCATGTAATTGCTGTTATCATTGTTTTAAATTGTTACTGTTATTGGTCTTGTTTTTATTATTATTTTTATCATAATTGCTGCTGCTGTTGTTGTTTATATACCTAAAAGAGGAGGGGGACTTTGTGTAAACCCTTTTTTCGTTATTTATATCAGTTATTTTTTATTTTGGTTTATTATATATTTATTATTATTATTATTATTATTATTATTATTATTATTATTATTATTATTATTATTATTATCTTATTTCTTTATTAAATATGTTATTATATTCATTACGTAAGTTACGGACTTTTATTGCAGTATTTTCTTGAATTGTTGTCTTTTTATTATTGGCCTGTACATCACTAGTTATTATCTTATCTTAGTAACTGTGGTTGCATTTTTTACTGTTAATGCTGTTATTCTTCTTACATACATGAATTGCAGGCACCAGGCATCCCCATCTCTCACTCTGCATCAAGGGGGGGTGGGGGGGGGCATAGTGCCGTCAAGGGGGGGAGAGATTCATAATGCCGAGGTTACAGGTATATAGCGCCATATTTTTTGGTTAGCTCATTTAATATTATTGTATGTCTTGTTTTATTAGTATTTTGAAAATCAGTTAATTTAATATTATTTTATCTTATCTTTTACTATTGTTTTAGAAATCGTTGTTTCTGCTCCTGATTTTTTTTTCCAGTGTCTCATTTGTTTTTATTCACCTTTTTTATCAATTTTATCCATTATTGCTTGTTTTGTTACTGTCGTTGTTGCTGTGCTTGCGTTTTATCTTTCCTTTTCTACTATTTTTTACCATTGTGTCATGTTTTCTACTGTTATCACTCGTTATTTTCACAGTTAAAATTAATTTCCGATCTTGATGTATAAGTATGTTATTTCTGGCTTCACTCCTTACATTTTACTTCTACTCCTGCTGTCGTTGTTATTGTTATTATTGCTGTTTTATTGATATCCTTGAGCCGGTTATTCTGATGTAATTTTATCACTCTTATTCTCCCATTCATCGTTTCGTCTTCACCTTTTACTTCACAGATTACTTCCTCTGGTTTCGCCGTCATTGCCGCCCTTGAGCCTGCCATCACGTTCTACTTTTATCACTCTCCTCTCCACTGAGTCATTCGTTAGAGTGTCATTGTGATTGGTGCTGTAATTGTTTTCGTCGCTGTCTCACGCACGTAATGAACGCAATTGTGACGCATCCTCCACCTGTGACGCAAGCCCAGCCTCCTCTCACCTGTAATTAGCCAGCCACGTGCAGGTATTCATGCAGGTAAAGGGAATTTGCGAGAGGGAGGCGAAGGAAAGGTATAAGAGTAAGGGAAAAAGTGGAGTTAGGGAGGAAAAGAAGAGGGAGGGTATAAAGATAGAAGGAAAGATGGGAATTGAGTAGGAGGTGGAAATTGAAAGGTAAGAGAAGGGAGGGAAAAGGGTAGGGTATAAAGATGGAAGGAAAAAAGAGGAATAGAGGAGGTAAAATAAAGGAAAAGTGTCGGAAGGGATGAAAAGAAAGTGGAGTGTGTGAAAAAGAGAGTAAAAATGAGAAAAAGCTGGAAAAATGTCATACGAAAAAAAGAGGAAGAAAGGAAATTGTTGAGAAATCAGAAAATGAGAGTAAAAGAAGGCAAGGTTGATGTAGATGAGGGAAAGGAGGAAGGTGGTAAAGTATGGGAAGGGATAAAAAAAGAGTCTATAATGAGGAGGAAACATCTGGAGGAAGATTAGATAAGGTGTGAGGTATGGAGAGAAAAGATGAGGAATGAGGAGGTGAAGTGAGAAATGGGGCGTGATGAGACGGTAGGAGTGGAGGGAAAGGATGAGGAATGGGGAGGAAAAGTGAGTGATGGGAGGGAAACACACACACACACACACACACACACACACACACACACACACACACACACACACACACACAGAGCAAATGGTCGAAAATAACGTGTCTTCATTTCTATGCACAACTTCTTCCCTATTTTCTTTCTTTTCTTCTTTGTGTTTCATAATGGCTGCGTGAAACCTGTGCATTCTCCGTTCCCTGATTTACGTACATGCATGAGTGTGTGTACATAAGTAAGTCACGAGCATGTATGTGTGTGTGTGTGTGTGTGTGTCACGTGTTGCTGGGTGACATCATCCTCACACGCCATAAATGAGAGAGAGAATGATACGAAAATAATCAAAAATTTAATAAAAGTCCCCCCAAAACTATGAAAGCCTTAAAAGAAATAAACAAAACTACTGTTGAAAAATTACCAAAGACAAAACCGTACACACTGACACAACTGTAAAGAAAAAACTAGACGGAAAAAAATACAGAGGCCGTGAAACTCAAGAACTACAAAAACACTACAAAAATAAATCAAAATAAGATCATCGGCACTGAAATACAAATTCATTACGAAAGAGAAATAAAAAGTTTGGGGGGAGTCGAAATGTTTCTTTTCTGGGGCAAACTTGGAACTTCCTCAGGAGAGCGGCGACGTCTTCGGTGAATGACCCCGAGCTTGCCCCCGCCCCCTCACCCCCTTGGCCTCCCTCACACACACAATCTCCTCTCCAGCACCTCTCTACCATTCTCCACCTCACTGTCATCACCACCGCTGCCCCGCGCCTCGCCACCACCACCAACATACTCCAGCACATGCCCTCAATACACCTGTTTGCCCTCCTTACCTTTCCTTCCCGTATTTTCACACCTGGGCGACGAGAAGAGAGGAAGACAGGTGCGCCGTGCCGTCTCCACCACCGGTCAAAGGGAACTCCCTCCACCTTACCTGTTCCACGCATCCCACGTTACGTTTTCTTCATTTACCTGACTATTCTGAGGTGATTTATATAAGGCTTAGGGTCTAGTTAAAGTGTGGATGGTTTATTAGGTGTAGTAAGGTGATGTCCGGGATTTAGGATAGACTAGAAAGACGTTATGTTCGTCCCGGGAGTGAGATCGTTCCTGCAATCTCTTTAGTCCCTCCCTCTCTCCCTCCTCGTAAGCAGTCATTGCCATTTCGTTCCATCTCCTCATAAGAAACATTAATTTTCCTCCTTTCCTCCCTTTTCTGCTCTCCTACTCCACGTGTAAGGCAAAGCAAAGAGCTGATATTTACTTGTAGACGTGGAGAGGAGAAAGGAGGAGTCGGTGGAGAGCGGAGAACATCAAAAGTAATCCTGGTCACTCCTCAAGTTGGCTACCGTCTGAAAAGTCCCGTTGCACGCTCACTTCCCTGCGCTCCAGAGGTGTTCCGGCCCTTATCGTCGCCGCTGTAGAGGAGTCCTTGCCTTATGTGGGCGTGTGATGGCTTCTGAGGGTGGAGTGGGGTCGGGCGGGACGGGCGGGACCGGGTGGAGACACTGGCGGCGAATATGATATGTAAATCACTAGAGCACGTCGATCTTGTCTCCCTCATAGCTTTGACATATTTACATGGATCTTTGAGCATTTTCTTTATAGTATTTGCCCGTGTGTGTGTGTGTGTGTGTGTGTGTGTGTGTGTGTGTGTGTGTGTGTGTATTTGCATATTATGATGACAAATAGGCGAGTCTTGGTATCGTATCCTCCGCCGCTGTAGCATAAAAGTGTCGCTGGGTTTAACACCCACCCAAAAACAAACACAAGAAGATGATAGATCGACGACGCTTCCTTTGAACAAAATAAAGCATCATTTTGGGGGTGTAGTCGATTTCTTTAACCTATTACAATAGATTATCGTATATTGAAGCCTTTCTGAGCAAGACTAAAAAAGGGAACACATCCTAATACACAACCAGGGACGATTTATGTAGTGTAAGTGTCTCGTGTTTGCTCGAAGGCCTAAAAATAATGCAGTTGAGGAGATGGAAAGTTGTATACCCGCACTTGAGTTTCTTTAGGCAGAGAGAACACGCGAGCTCCCCCTTAAGATTAATGTAAGAGAGAGTGGGCGTTGGTCTCTTGATGAAGGGCAGACAAACGTAACTCAGCAGGTGATGAGATGAAATAGAGAAGTGAAAGACATGAAGGAGTTTAGGAATTCTGGCGTACTTGAAGTGAAACATAAATCGTCGGGTTATAAATAAGTTTTCTTTGATTTGTTTTCTTTCTTTAATTCCTTCATTCTATTGTTTCTTTCCTTCCTTCGTTTATTTAGTTTTTTCTTTCCTTCTTGTTTGTTTGCTTGCTTGCTCTTTCTGTATATCTTTCCTTTGTCTCTCCCCCACCCTCTCTCTCTCTCTCTCTCTCTCTCTCTCTCTCTCTCTCTCTCTCTCTCTCTCTCAGGAATGTTGTGGTTTACGTAATTTCGTCATTCGGTGTCATTCTTCGTATAATTCCATCTCTGTCGTCTGTCTGTCTCATATTATTTTTTTTTTATGTGTGCGTGTGTGTGTGTGTGTGTGTGTGTGTGCTCTTGTCTGTGGTTATGATTGATGAGCTTCATAAATTATAGTTTATGTCTGTCTGTCTGTGTTTATCTTTGTCTGCCTTCCTTTCTGCATGTCTGTCTGTCTGTCTGTATTTGTTTCCCCCTCTCTCCAATCATGTATAGTGTATATTTCTCTCTCTCTCTCTCTCTCTCTCTCTCTCTCTCTCTCTCTCTCTCTCTCTCTCTCTCTCTCTCTCTCTCTCTCAGAGTGGGCGCCGGTCACTCTCTCAGGGCTCGGTTCTTGGCCCAGTGCTCTTCATTATTTACATCAACGACGTGGATGTTGGACTCAATAACCGCATTAGTAAATTTGCTGACGACACAAAGATTGGTAACTTGGTTCTCACTGACGAAGACAAGCAAAGCCTCCAAGAGGATTTGCACAAAATTTCAGCTTGGTCGGATAGATGGGAGATGCCCTTTAACGTAGACAAGTGCCAGGTCCTTCAAGTTGGAACGAGGAATAAGAAGTTCGAATACGAAATGCGCGGCGTTACACTCAAAAGCGTTCAATGCGTCAAAGACTTGGGGGTCAAAATCGCGTCAAACCTCAAATTCTCACAGCAATGCATCGATGCAGCAAATAAAGCGAACAGAATGTTGGGCTTCATTAAAAGAAACTTTGTATTCAAGAATAAAGATGTAATACTCCCGCTCTACAACAGTTTAGTCAGACCCCACTTGGAATATGCGGTACAGTTTTGGTCCCCCCACCATGCAAAGGATATTGCTAAATTAGAAGGTGTTCAGCGTCGGGCAACGAAAATGATCCCTTCCTTGCGCAACAAATCCTACGAAGAAAGGCTTTCTACCCTTAACATGTTCTCTCTTGAGAAACGTCGCCTCCGAGGAAAACTGATCGAATGTTTTAAAATACTTATTGGTTTCACGAATGTAGACAGATCAACATTGTTTATGATCGATGACAGTCTGCTCACGAGGAACAATGGCGTAAAACTCAGATGTAGACAAGTAAATTCAGACTGCACAAAATTTTTCTTCACCAACGTTGTAGTGCGAGAATGGAATAAGCTTCCACCATCAGTGGTCCAGTGTAACACGATTGACTCCTTCAAAAATAAGCTCGACCGTCACTTCCTTCAACTTAATATCAACTGGAGTAGAAGTGCAACGTTTTGGAGTCTTCTGATTAATGTAAAATCACTTAGGTTTAAGGACAGACCACCAAGTCTGGACCATGGGGTCCGTGTGGTCTGATTGTCTATGTAAATCTATCTATATATATCTCTCTCTCTCTCTCTCTCTCTCTCTCTCTCTCTCTCTCTCTCTCTCTCTCTCTCTCTCTCTCTCTCTCTCTCTCTCTCTCTCTCTCTCTCTCTCTCTCTCTCTCTCTCTCTCTCTCTCTCTCTCTCTCTCTCTCTCTCTCTCTCTCTCTGATGGGTAGGAACGGTCAGTTTGGAAGTGAAAGCCAGTGAAAGTGAGGAAAGTGAGAGTTTGCTGGGCATGTTTTAGGACCGTGGAAGGGAAAGTGAGGAAAAGAGATAGATAATTGGATAGATAAATAAATAGTTGGTATGTAGATAGTAAATAGTTAAATATATAGATTGTCACATAGATTGATAGGTAGATAAGATAGAATGAAAGAAAGAATATCAGTGAGAGAAAAAACCCCAGATAGACAGACAGAAAGAAAGGGCAGAGAAACAGACAACGAACAAGACCAAGCAACAGACGAACAAACACGCACAAATTCCATGTTAGTTTCTTTTTCCTTACGCTGTGTGATCTGGCGAGTATTTTCTTATTTTACTTTTTTTTCGTATATTGATAATTTTTAGTACTTTAGCTACTTTTGAGTTCAACTATTTTTTTTTTTTAATTTTCCTTCATTTATTTTCCTTTTTCTTTTAATTTGGCGTTGATGACTTTGGTTCCATGTGTGTGTGTGTGTGTGTGTGTGTGTGTGTGTGTGTGTGTGTGTGTGTGTGTGTGTGATCGTTCCAGAAGGTGAAGAGACTGCCATTACCAACAGGAGTGTTCTCTGCAGCAGCTGGTGTTCTACTTTCCAGTCCTTGCATGTTTTGTTTCTATATTATTCTGCTTTCGACACTCGCGCCACTCCTCTTTTCAATCTGCGGGAACAAGTCATTCATTCATCATTACATATCTGCATTATTGATAGAGAGCTGTTATGGATATGAAATAACAATAATAATTATGATGATAGTATTAATTTTAATAATGATAATAATAGTAATATTTTTTATAATAGTATCACTATCGTGAAAATAATAATAATAATAATAATAATAATAATAATAATAATAATAATAATAATAATAATAATAATAATAATAATAATAAGAAGAAGAAGAAGAAGAAGAAGAAGAAGAAGAAGAAGAAGAAGAAGAAGAAGAAGAAAAATTATTATTATTATTATTATTATTATTATTATTATTATTATTATTATTATTATTATTATTATTATTATTATTATTATTATTATTATTATTAGTGATGGTAGTATCATTTTATTATTATTATTATTATTATTATTATTATTATTATTATTATTATTATTATTATTATTATTATTATTATTATTTATCACCATCGTCATCATCATCATTATTGTTATTACCATTCATAATAATATATAATATATAATATTATTAAGTCATAACCATAACAATATTATAGATTAAAAAAAATAATGATACATTACAGTTACGGTATATGATTATCAAAATGATATTAATAATAATAATCATAATCAAAATATGGATATCAATGCTTTTGACAATAATGATAATAATTCTAGAAATACCAACAGTAGTAGTAGTAGTAGTAGTGGTAGTAATACTTCTATGATATAACCAAGAATAATATAAATAGCAATTTTATAAATGCAGTAATAATGTTAATGATAAATAAAATAATGATAATAACAATATATCAACAATAACAAATATACAAACAATAAAATATAATAATATTACCTATGGCTATTATTTGTATTACCATCAATATTAGTTTTAATTATATGATTTTTCTTTTTCATTAGGATTATCATCATTGTGATTTTGGTGAGAGTTTTGATGATTACTTGTGATAATAATGTTGATAATGATGATGATGATATAATAATCATCATCATCATCATCATCATAATAATAATAATAATAATAATAATAATAATAATAATAATAATAATAATAGTATATTTTTGAATGCTGTTAATAATAATCTATTGTTCTACTTTTTATTTTTATAATTATTATTTTTATTATTATTATTATTATTATTATTATTATTATTATTATTATTATTATTATTATTATTATTATTATTATTATAATTATAATTATTATTATCATCATTATCATTATTATTATTATTATTATTATTATTATTATTATTATTATTATTATTATTATTATTATTATTATTATTATTATTATTATTGCTGCTACTACTACTACTACTATTTTAATCATAATTATTATTAGTTTTATTATTATTGTTATTATTATAATTTTTTTATTATTATTATTATCATTAATATTACTCTTATAATCATTATTACTATATTTGTAACCATAATAATACCTAATCATCATTATTATTATTATTATTATTATTATTATTATTATTATTATTATTATTATTATTACACACACACACACACACACACACACACACACACACACACACACACACACACACACACACACACACACACACACACACACACACACTCGCTGCCCCAGTCCGGTTTTTGCTGAGTGTTTAGAGAAAGTAAGACCGGTTGTTGCTTTTTTTTATGTTCCAGCATTCCCTCCTCCTCCTCCTCCTCCTCCTCCTCCTCCTTCTCCTCATCTTCTCCCTTCACTCGCCTCGCTGAGTCATTAGTTGAGTTATGTTTCACTTTTATGCTGCTGCCAAGTCATGACCACCGACACACACACACACACACACACACACACACACACACACACACACACACACACACACACACACACACATTGCTGTTTGCTTTTTATATTAATGATATTGAAAGTAAATTGCTTGAATTTAATTGTTATTATGTAGATTTTGGTGATGATTTCTTAAATTCATACCTTAAACTTCTGGTATTAATGTATGCAGATGATGCAGTCATTTTGTGTGATAGTGAGGAGGGAATGCAACAAGCCTTGACTGCTTTGAATTTGTACTGTAATCAATGGAAACTACAACTTAGCTGCAACAAAACAACAAGTGTTAATAGCACAAAAACTGTGCTGGATCGGCGTCGCATGACCCTCCAACAACCCCCAACAATTTATATTATGCAGCTAGGGGTCTAAAAAGGAAAATGATGAAATGTAAAGATGGCGCCACTATAAATACTTCCCTGCGCCACAACGGGCTGGAGCTGACCATCAGGCCCTATTATGAAGGTCTACGGCGCCACAGGCCAAGACGTAAAAAAAAGAAAAAAAACCCTGACTTTGTTTATAATGCCATGTTTTAGGGTTCATCAGGGCTAACAAATGTTATCATACAATGTCATGTCTGCAGTGCATGGGTAAGCCAGGAAAACAACTTGAAGAGAAGAACAACAAGAAGATGGACAATCTGGTGATCGGCGTCTGCGACACCGTTAAAAAATAGTCATGTTTAGTAGGTGAAGAGCCAACATTGATAACTACAAATTTGAATTTGGAGGTGAAAACATTGAAGTAGTGGAAGACTATAAGTATCTTGGTGTATTATTTAATTACAATGGAAGGTTCCGTAAAGGCCACCTGGAGCTTAAAGAACAGGCAACACGAGCAATGCATTCACTGGTAGGAAAGTGTAGGAAATTTGACTTTTTTTTTTTTTTTTTTTTTTTTTTTTTTTACGTCGCGGCCTATTGCGCCGGTAGGCTTCTTCCCGGTGGGGCCTAATGGTCGGCCCAAGGCTTCTTCCCGGTGGGGCCTGATGGTCGGCCCAGCCCGTTCTGGCGCAGGCGAGTGTTTATAGTGGCGCCATCTTGCATTGGCTCATGCTGCCCTCCCGGAGCTCATCTTTAAAATCCTAGAATTTAGAGTCCGGGTTGATAGGTGGTCTTCTGGACAGCATGTGAGTAGTTTTAAGCCACTCGGCGGCGGCTGAAAAATCCCAGCTTGGTGGCACCGGGCGGGAATTGAACTCGCGTCCTCCTGAACGCGGCGCCGTCACTCTGTCGACTCAGCCACCGTCGACTTGCCAGTCGACATGCAAACTGAACTATTTAATACCGCGATGTTGCCCGTAATGACTAATGCTTCAGAGATTTGGGGATTTTACAGAGTTAGAGAGTTAGTCTTTATACATGAAATCTTTAAAACAGGCATTTGGAGTTCATAAGAAAAAAAAGAACTTGTAACAACAGGTTGCTTGTTAATGATGGCAGGCATCAAGGTGTAAATAGAGAAGATCGGCTTTGTAGCTTTGTGATGCTGGTGTTGTGGGAGATGAATTCCATGTTCTTTTTGAGTG
Source organism: Eriocheir sinensis (assembly GCF_024679095.1). NCBI lineage: Eukaryota > Metazoa > Arthropoda > Malacostraca > Decapoda > Varunidae > Eriocheir > Eriocheir sinensis. Next base: position 7,027,813 of record NC_066533.1, read on the forward strand.
CACTGATAGTGAAATTGTAAGGTTGCATGATATGTACATACCAAGCTATTATACACACAGGCCATCACATTTCAAATATATATCACTCATGCAAACCACCAATGTTACCATCATGAAAATGTTATCTCTACTCTTGAGGCCAGTGCTAAGCATGTTCAGATGAGTGTCAGGTGTTGGCACTCATTATTCTCCTTCAATTTTTTTTCATTTCTTAGTACCTGTTTTTGTTACTTTTGTTTATGTATTGAATTAGTTTTGTGTTTGTTTTAGTTAGTTATATAACCAAACATTTACATGTTGCATGGACAACATATTGTGTTATTTTTTTTTTCTTTTGGAGGAGCTGTGCTCCATAATTTTTTTTATAACGCCTGAACTTAATCAGTAAATTCATTTCAATTCAATTCAGTACAATTCAGTTCACACACACACACACACACACACACACACACACACACACACACACACACACACACACACACACACACACACACACACACACACGGCTCCGGTAGCTCAATCGGTTAGAGCGCCGCGCTGCAAGGCTTCACGGCCAATCAGGCGGCGGTTCGAGCTCCGCTCAGGCCGGATGCTTTCCGTTGAATAGGAGTGGTTACTGTCCCCTCTTGAGCAAGGGGGATGGGGTGTGTGGTGTGTGAGGTCCTGGCAGTACCTAGAGATCGACAATAATGAACACTTTCTCACGTCGTGAGGGTATCTGCTGGCGAAAGCGAGTCCAACTCGTGATCAGACCGTGGTGAATTCCACACACACACACACTTTTTCCATTATTCTGACAGCGTGCTGCTTCTTGTTGTTAGGATAAATATTGATGATGATTAAGCCGCTGCTGCTGCTGCTCCTCCTCCTCCTCCTCCTCCTCCTCTACTACTACTACTACTACTACTACTACTACTACTACTACTACTACTACTACTACTTGTGCTACTTTGACTACTACTACAAACAAAAATTATAGTAATAGTAGTAAAAATAATAATAATAATAATAATAATAATAATAATAATAATAATAATAATGATAATTGTATTAACAATAATAATGATAATAGTAATCAAGATAAGGATTATAAAATCTACATTTTATTAAGGTTTTGTTTAGTCTCGGGTTATTTTCTGTTTTCTCTTTTTACTTTTTCTTTTGCTCCCTCTACTACTTTTTCTCCTCCTCCTCCTCCTCCTCCTCCTCATCATCATCATCATCATCATCACTCTCATCATCATCATCATTCTCATCATCATCATAATCAGTTAAAGACTATTCTGAACTGGAACATGAGGTCAATGAAAGTGCGTTAGGATGACGTAAGGCTTCGTTTCTCGTTTTCGTAAGAGTTAGGGTTATCTTTTTTTTTTCTTTTTTTTTACATATGTATGATTTTAATGTTTGACTCCAAACCGGTTGATATCTCCTAAAACTCACATGTTTATTAAAAGCATTCATATTTTTTTTCGTAAACCATCACAATGTCCAGGGCGAGAATGTAGCTGTTGTGGTTATAGTTGTTGTAGTGGTAGTGTTTTTAGCAGCATTTGTAGAAATGGTGGTAGTAGTAGTAGTAGTAGTAGTAGTAGTAGTAGTAGTTAGCGAACAGAGTTGGGGCTAATGACCTCCAAACTATGGAGCCCTCCATGATTATGTGTCGGGAAAATAAACATGGGTGGAGGTATCATTTATGTTGTAGTAGTAGTAGTAGTAGTAATAGTAGTAGTAGTAGTAGTAGTAGTAGTAGTAGTAGTAGTAGTAGTAGTAGTAGTAGTAGTAGTAGTAGTTGTAGTAGCAGTAGTAATAGTAGTAGTAGTAGTATTCAACCCGATGGCTGCCTGTCACCGTGAGCTGCCCCTGGAAGCCGCCCACCACAGGAACGAGCAGGAGAAGACAAGGGCATACGGTGAAAGAATCCAACATGTGGATCAGGGCAGCTTCACCCCCCTCGTCTTCACCACATCCGGCGGGATGAGTCCCAGGGCCCAATGCTTCTACGCACGCCTCGCGGAACTAATCTCAGAAAAGAAGCATCAGCCAAGGAGCCACGTTGTCGCCTGGATGAGGTGTCGCCTCTCGTTCTCCCTGCTCAGGTCGGCCATCCTATGTCTCAGGGGCACCAGACACTCTGGCCCAAAAGCCACCAACATCTCCAATATGGACTATGAAGCCACAGTGGTGAAGAGTGACATTGGGGTGGGTCGGGAGTGACTTGAGTAAGGAAGGAAAGGGGGATCTGGACGTAATAGATAATAGGTGATTTAGTGCTAGGTAGTATTAGAGATATGGTTGGATGCCACAGTCATCAACTAAGAGTTTTTTTTTTCTTTTTTACAAGGAAGGCAGCTCAAGGGCACAAAAAAAAACAATAATAAAAAAGGCCCGCTAATCGCTGCTCCCATAAAAGAATTAGAAGAGGTGGCCAAAAGCAAGGTCAAATTCGGGAGGGGAGGTGTCCTGATACCCTCCTCTTGAAAGAGTTCAAGTCGTAGGCAGGAGGAAATACAGATGAAGGAAGATTGTTCCAGAGTTTACTAGCGTGAGGGATGAAAGAGTGAAGATGCTGGTTAACTCTTGCATATGGGGTTTGGACAGTATAGGGATGAGCATGAGTAGAAAGTCGAGTGCAGCGGAGCCGCGGGAGGGGGGGGGAGGCATGCAGTTAGCAAGTTCAGAAGAGCAGTCAGCGTGGAAATATCGATAGAAGATAGAAAGAGAGGCAACATCGCGGCGGAATTTAAGAGGTAGAAGACTATCAGTAGGAGGAGGAGAGCTGATGAGACGAAGAGCCTTAGCCTCCACTCTGTCCAGAAGAGCTGTGGGTGGAGCCTCCCCACACGTGAGATGCATACTTCATACGAGGGCGGACAAGGCCCCTGTATATGTATAGCAACTGCGCGGGGGAGAAGAACTGGCGGACACGATTCAGAACGCCTAACCTCGAGGAAGCTGATTTAGCGAGAGAGATGTGAAGTTTCCAGTTGAGATTTTGAGTTAAGGATAGACCGAGGATGTTTAGTGTTGAAGAAGGTGACAGCTGAGTGTTGTCGAAGAATAGGGGATAGGTGTTTGGAGGATTGTGTCGAGTTGATAGGTGGAGAAATTGAGTTTTTGAGGCACTGAAGGACACAAAGTTGGGGCTAATGACCTCCAAACTATGGAGCCCTCCATGTTTATGTGTCGGGAAAATAAACATGGGTGGAGGTATCATTTATGTTGTGGTAGTAGTAGTAGTAGTAGTAGTTGTAGTAGCAGTAGTAGTAGTAGCAATAGTAATAGTAGTAGTAGTAGTAGTAGCAGTAGTGGTAGTAGTGGTAGTAGTAGTAGTAATAGTAGAAATAGTAGAAGGAATGATGATGATGATGATGTTGAAGATTTTAATAATTGTAATAATAATAATAATAATAATAATAATAATAATAATAATAATAATAATAATAATAATAATAATTATTATTATTATTATTATTATTATTATTATTATATAGTAATAATAATGGTAATTATAATGATAATTATGTGATATAGTAACTATAAAGTAAATACTAATACTAATAATGAAATAATAATAATAATAATAATAATAATAATAATAATAATAATAATAATAATAATATTAATGATAATAATAATAGTAATGTTAATAAGGAGAAGAAGAAGAAGAATGATAATATCTTCTATATTATAATTTTTATTCTTGTTTTTGTTATTTTTTTCTATTTTTCGTATTATTTCCTTTACTTTTACATTTTTTCTAACACTACTATTGTTCATGATATTATTACCATTATTTAATCTTTTATTATTATTATTATTTTTATTATTATTATTATTATTATTATTATTATTATTATTATTATTATTATTATTATTATTATTATTATTATTATTATTATTATTATTATTATTATTATTATTATTATTATTATTATTATTATTATTATTATTATTATTATTATTATTATTATTATTATTATTATTATTATCATCATTATCATTATCATCATCATAACTACCACTGTTATTTTCTTCTTTATTGATATGTTCTTCAGCAAAAGCGAGTACAGTCCATTACATGTGTGAGGTATTGTGTCAAAGCTTTCTGCCTCGTCATTATATTAACTCACTCCATCGTTGCCTCGTCACCTAATACTTGTTTTTATAGTTTCCTCACTGTTTGTTTTTGCTCTCTTCTCCTTATTTGGTATGCCAGTATTTTTAAACCCATATTTTTCCATATTACTGTTATCAAAGTCTCGGTTTATGTCAACATATAGGCATAGTCCTTTTTTATTCCCTTATTTTTTCTTTGTTCCAGATATGCATAACAGTCATCAACTTTCCCTTAAGTTTGTAACGATGTGGATGTGTGTGTTTGTTTGTGGATGTGTGTGTGTGTGTGTGTGTGTGTGTGTGTGTGTGTGTGTGTGTGTGTGTGTGTGTGTGTGTGTGTGTGTGTGTGTGTGTGTGTGTGTGTGTGTGTGTGTGTGTGTGTGTGTGTGTTCTACTTTTTGTCTTTTTCTTTTTTTCATTTCTATTTTCTTATCATCCTCCTTATCTCCCTCCTCCCCCTCCGACAAATCTGTTTATTTTCTTTATTGCCATAGATGATTGATTTTTATATTACTATTACTCCTACTATTATAACTACTACTACTACTACTACTATTGCTATACTACTACTACTACTACTACTACTACTACTACTACTACTACTACTACTACTACTACTATTAATAATAATAATAATAATAATAATAATAATAATAATAATAATAATAATAATAATGATAATAATAATGATAATAATTTTACTATTATTTTTTCTTCCATCATTATTATTTTCCTTGTTTAAATTGTATCAGATATGTACTTTTGTGAATGCGCTGAGTTTTATTTATTTATTTTTTTTATTTTTTTTGTAAACTTGAAATGACTCAGACATGGACTTGTTTGGTGCAATGTTTTGTGTACACGCCACCACACACACACACACACACACACACACACACACACACACACACACGCACACACAGATGCATACGTAATATTTAAAGTTGAATGTAAATGAATTTGGGGCATTTATTTTGTATGTTCAGTGTCAGTCTTTGTCAATAAATATGTTGGTGAAAACGACAAGGGGACGCTCTGAGCAGAAAACTGTATATGTCCCTGTCATATGTCTTTGTGTTTGAAATGTATGTTTATCTCTTTATATATCTATTTTTTTTTTTTCATGTGGTGTCGTGTATTAGGTGTTTTTTTTATCTTGCAGGTGTGTTACGTGGCGTGCAGGTGTGTGTGTATCTTGCAGGCTGCTAGAGTGTTCCTCAGGTGAGTCTCATGTATGTTGTCCCGTGTGTGTAGCAGGTGTGTTTGTCCCAGTGTGTCTGGTTCACATATTTATAGTTTAAGCGTGTTTTTTTTTTTTTTTTTTTACAGCAATGGGCACACAGCACAAGGGCACAAAAAAGGAAACAACAATTTGGTTGTGTTGGTCACGTCTAGTTCAAGTGGCTTGTGAGAGTAAGATATTGGTGGGTTGGTATCCTTGTTTTGTTTCATATATATGTGTGTGTGTGTGTGTGTGTGTGTGTGTGTGTGTGTGTGTGTGTCGCGGGGGTAGACAAAGGCCGGTAAGTAAGGAGAATTGTATTAAAACGAACAAAGATGAGGTGCGGGTGACTAGCGGCGTCCCTCCGCTGTAATAAATAACAGTTGACGGCGAGGGGCGGGAGGGGGGTGGGGAGGCGGCTCAGGGCACGCCGTAGTGCTGGGAGATGCCGCCGCCGTGGCTGCCGTTGAAGTCATCATCGAAGTCACTGCCGAAGCTGCCGTCATCGAACTCAATGCTGAAGCTGTCGTCGTCGCCGCCGCCGATGATCCGGCCGCCGGCGTGCGCAGCCTTGTTGAGGGCCGACTGCAGGTCCAGGCCGCCGGGCAGCTGCGGGTTCTCGCCGTCTCTGTAGTTGACGAAGTACACCTCGGGGTTGCTGGGCGGACCAGCGGGCACCTCGATGAGGCGAGGGCCGTCGTCAGGCTTCCTCTTGTTGAGGACGTACACAACGTTCTTCTGGCGCGGCGGCGGCACCACGATGTCCTCCACGTCGTCCTCCTCCTCGGGCACGCGGATGAACACGATGTTGGTGATCACCTCAGGGGTTGGCAGGGATGGGGGTGGCCTGTGCTCCCTGGGGCGGTGGGGCGGCGTGAACACAAACACCTGGCGGTGCACCTTGGGCGTCACGCAGGAGCCGTCCAAGTGTAGCACCTGCCCGTTGCCGCAGATGGCCGGGCCGTCGTAGGATTGCCGTGGCTGGCCGTAGGAACGGCCGGGGGCGGCACTCACCGCCGCCACCAACACCGACGCCAAGATCTGCGGCACAACACACGGGTAAGGACACAGCCCAGGACACACCTATGGACGCCGCCTTACCTCACATCCTCCAAACATCAGCCAACCTCCCTCCACCCTCCCTTTCCTCCTGACACAGCAGGTGTGCATGCAGGTGTGGGTGCGGTGTGATGCCTTGTCACTCCCGACACTCCTAAGATCACCCCATCATCCTCACCCCCAGTAGCCCATTCACCCAATCACCTCCTACCCACCCTCAACCTCTCCCTAACCCAACAAGTGTCCTCCGTAGGCCTCTCTCATTTTCCCACCACTCCGGACACACCCAAGTACCCCCGCCCCCTGCACCCTTACCCCTCTCAACAGTTCCCCCATGACTCCCATCGCCCCCTTGTACCCTCCCTACCCTCCCTGACCCATCCTGTGTTCCCTGTCGTCCCCATTCCTCTCTTCAAAGCTTCTATGTTGCCTAGATTTCTCCATCCTTCACCCCAGATACTGCCTCCGCCTCCTCCCCCTCCCCTTCCCCCTCTCCCTCCCCCTCCCACAGCGTCTGGCTCCCTGCTAATGCTTCGAGTGCTTACCAAATAACCTTTATGAAATGAGACCAGTTAGCGTTACCCCTCCTACGCCAACCCACTTAGAGAGAGAGAGAGAGAGAGAGAGAGAGAGAGAGAGAGAGAGAGAGAGAGAGAGGCATACAGACAGACTGACAAAGAAAACATAGACTGACAGACAGGTAAGCAAGTTGGCAGGGAGATAGACAGAAGCACAAGGTGACAGACAGACGGAGAAGGTATAGACAAACGAACAAACAGACAGCGAGGCAGAGACAGAAAGAGAAACACATGGACGAAGAAAAAATAGCAAAGATCACATGTTTCTTCTTTTCCATTGAGTCTCCTCAAAAAATCCATCGATTGAGTGTATTGTGTTTTCATCGCCAAGGAGCCAGAAGAATCAGCCCCTCACCGAGCATATTGACGCGGCGAGAAGTAAACAGGCCACTCACCAAGTATAATAACGTGCGAGCGATGGAAGTCACGCGGAGAGGCGAAGAAACGGATGGAGAATGACCGCACACCGAGGAAAAAGAAATAGAGATACAACGAAACCCGCAAAAGTTACGTCAAATACCAAACTTTCGCTAAGCAAGACGTGATTGGTCAGGTGTGGGAGTGTTTGGAAAGATGAATTGTGAGGTAAAACAAACAAAACAAATGTAAGGAAACCCGTGCAATACATGTTGACGATGAGAATGAGACTTCGAACGATGACCTCTGAGTTTGTACGACTGACGTTGTTGTTGTTGTTGTTGTTGTTGTTGTTGTTGTTATAATAATATGCCGAGAATGTCAGGCCCTCTGTAAAGTTCAAAGTACTCTACACCCAAATGCGTTCAAGAGATGGGAACGTTTAGCCACAAAAAAGAAAAGAGAGGTTAGAATATAAGTTAAAATATGACTCTAGTAAGAAACTATTCACCCCATTCTGAAACAGCTGAAGGCTCTCGTCACTCACAGAATTATATGAGAGAATGTGTCATTGGTTAGTTATATATGGAATAAGGCATCTGAAAATTGGGGAATGTTAAAACAAAAAGCAGAAACTGCTAAGTCATTGTGACTGAAGGCAAACGTGGTTAACCAAGTTTGCTAATAAGGTTGTAGAAGTTTTTAATATAATGGATGACTGTGACAGCTAAATACCTTACATAATAATGGTAGAACTTGCGAGGTGGCGACTCTCAAGATTAATGTCAAACTTATGATGCAAGAATATGACCCGATTAAATGCCCGGTTCAAGAGCCTTAACGACGTGTGCAGCAGAGACAAATACCGGCGAGCAAAACTAAAAATTTGGAAATTATGGTAAATAAAAGAAGTTGAATGTAATACAATCACGAGAAGCCTTTTCCCCCACTCACGGAGAAAGTCAATTTATCGTATAATAAATGAATACAACGAACTTAGAGAATGGGGGGAGGGGGAGGGGGGATGACTGCAGGTGTACACGACTAACTAACTGACGAATTTACCGATTGACTGATTGATAAAGTAGGAGGTGGTGGGCGTGGGGGTGATCGTGGGGAGGTGAACAGCCAGCCATGACACAGCCTGACTCACGGTGACTCGTTAACTTTAGAAATGAATCGGCGACGTAAAGCGACTCGGTGACTCTTTGATGACCTTGACTCTTGGAGGAGGAGGGGGGGATGACGCAGGTATTTTTTTACGCGACTGACGACTATTAATAGCAATTAGGTGACTTAATGGGTGCTTAATGGGGATTCACATTGACTTTAATTTATCGTGACCTATTTTCTAGTAGGTCGGGAGAGGGGGAATGAGCGTGCAAAGTGTATGAAATTATTGCTTGCTTTTAAATTGTCCGTCTGATGGGATTTTGCGATAAGGAAAGTCGATTCTGCGAGACGACTGGTGATTGGGGTTAGTTGACATGACCTGGCAATTGGACGGTGGTTGAGATGATGAAGCGGTGGTTGAAGTGATCTCTAATGACGATTGAGTATTTGCTGAGATGACTCAAAGACGCTTGGGGATTGGATGCAAAATAAGTTAATTGGACATGAGTTGAGATGATTGACGATTCAGTAGTTGAGGTGATCGTAGCGTGGTTCAAGTTACTCTTACAGACGATTCGAAATTCTCAGAGACTATCTTAGAGACACCTATAGCATAGAAGCAAACTGAGATGATTGGATATGAGTTGGTGATTCTTGGAGGTAACTGGTGATCTTTGAAGGTGCTCGGGTAACTTAATTAAGGTGACTGGGGGATTGAACTTCAAGACGCCTTACGATTAGAAACAATTTGAAGTGACTAAACGTGAGTTGAGGTGAGTCTGAAATGACTTGAGGTACTTAGTGATCTCTGAAGCTGCGATTAGACTTCAAGACGCCTGGCAATTAGAAACAACTTGAAGTAACTGAGCGTGAATTGAGGTGACTATGAAGCGACTGGAAGGTAATTAGCAATTCGGGAGGTATTTTAGGTAACTTCAGGTGACTGGTGATAATGATCTAAGACCCCGGACGAGTAGAAGCGAACTGAGGTGACTGAACGTGACGAGGTGATTCTTAGCGGCGGTAGTTAGCGTCTCAGGTAACTCCAGGTGACTTGCTATTGAACTTGACGGGACGGACGATCGTTGAGGTGACTGGCGGACAGGTGAACGCTTGATTGATGGGATTCGTACAGGTGAGGGGCCGATCGTCGCAGGTAAGAGGAGGATGAGGAGGAGGAGGGGGAGGCGGAGGAGAAGGTTAAGGGCGCGTCGACTCACCAGGAGCTTCATGCTGGGTCGATGGTGTCTGAAGACGGACCGACAAGTGGCTCATATATATACTGTGGCTCTCTCTTTCTCTCTATCTCTCTCTCTCGCTCTCTGTCTCGCCTCGGCCATGCTCTAGTTTTTTGCCGGACAGGAGTTGGCCACAGACCCTCCCTGTCGCACACTGACCCCCTCCCCCACCCCCCTGACCCCTTCTGTACGTCCATATATTCCCCAAAAAACTTCGCTTCCGTTTACCTCCTCGTACCTCTCCCAATCTCTCCCTGTCCTTTCCTTAGCCTCAGTACCCAGGATTCCTCTCCCTCTACTTCTCATTCCCTCAACTTCTCCCTTAATCCTACCTTGCCCCCTCCTTCTCCTCTCTTCATCTCCCTCTCCCTCCCTCCCTTCTAACCTTTCCGTATCCATATCTAGCTATATCTTACATGCAATTTTCCTCCCTGTTGCTGCTACTCTCCTCTTTCCCTCCCTGCTCTACATCTCCCTACATTCACCTTTTGTTTCCATTTTTTCTCCCATACATATTCTTCCGATTCCCTCTCTCTCTCTTCTGCTGGTCTGTCGAGTCTCCCAGTGCTACCATGTTATCGTACTCAAAACATCGCATTTATCAGCTCCAGTGCCCAAAACTCTCGTACCCACACAGATAACGAGATTCCAGTTAAAGTTATCGTTAAAAGCGTTACTTATTGCTGTTTGTTTACGATATGTATAAATCAGAAACCGGGAAACATGATGCGGTGAGTGGCTGAATACGATAATTTGGTAACGCTGGAGTCCCCCCTTTCCCCCCCCCTTTCCTCCCTTTCGTTTCTATGGTCCACTTCAGCCCATTATCCCGATATCTCCAGGCTACCGTTTGCTCCTTTCCCTTCCTCCTCCTCCTCCTCTTTTCACCTCTCTCTTTCTCCCCTCTTCCTCTTATCTTTCTTCCATGTACCCTGTTGACCCCTCTTCACCTCCTTGACGACTCCTCCTTCTTCTTCGCCTCCTCTTCCCACTGGTTCTTCTTTTCACTGTCCCTTCTTCATCGTCATTCGCCTTTCTCTCTCTCTCTCTCTCTCTCTCTCTCTCTCTCTCTCTCTCTCTCTCTCTCTCTCTCTCTCTCTCTCTCTCTCTCTCTCTCTCTCTCTCTCTCTCTCTCTCTCTCTCTCTCTCTCTCTCTCTCTCTCTCTCTCTCTCTCTCTCTCTCTCGTTCTTTTGTTCATTTTTGGCCTTGTCATTTTCTTCTTTTTCATTTCCATTTTCTTACTGTTATGGATTTCCCTAGCTTTTTCTTTTTCCTCTCTCCTCCTCCTCCTCCTCCTCCTCCTCCTCCTCCTCCTCCTCTTCCTCCTCCTCCTCCTCCTCCTCCTCCTTCTCCTTCTCCTTCTCCTCCTCCTCCTATGGCCACGCCCACTCCCGTAACCAGGACCGTCGATTAGATTTTTTAACTTTCTTCCTCTCTTCCTCCTCCTCCTTCCCCTCCTCCTCCTCTTTCTCGTCGCCCTCGTCCTTATCCTCCTCCTCCTCCTCCTTCCCCTCCTCCTCTTTCTCGTCGCCCTCGTCCTTATCCTCCTCCTCCTCCTCCTCGTTCTCCACTTTCCTTCCTGTCCCTCCCTGTTTTTCCAGATCCTCCTCCTCCTCCCCCTCCTCCACCTCCTCCTCCTTCTCTCTTTCATCCTGGCCACTTTTTTTCTACCTAATCAACCTGCCACATTCCGTTTTCTCCCATATGGTTATGTTCTCTTCCTATCCCTCCCTCCCCCCCTTTCTGCTAGTTCTTTTCTCTTCCCTCCTTTTCCTCCCTCCCTCTTTTCTCTCTCCCTTTTCCCCTCTTTTTTTGTTACCTCCCTCCCATTTTCTTCTGTTCTTGACTTTCCCTTTCTCCCTTTTCGCCTTCCTCTCTTCCCTCCGCTTCCTTCCTCCTTCCCTCTCTACAGCTTTCGGGCACTTTCCCAGCCCCTCCCTTGACCCTCCCTCCCTTTCCTTTTCTAGTTTCTCTCCCCTACTCCATATCTCTCCTCCTGCCACACCTGTTTGTTTGTTTGTTTGTTGGTTGGTTGGTTGGTTTGGCTTTGTTTGTAAAAATGTTATTGTTCTCTTCCTCTTATTTTTCCTTTCTCCTTTACTTTCATCCTTCATTTCCTTACTTTGTTTACATCCTTTCTTCCGTTTTTTCATTCTTCCTTTTCTCCTTCTTTCACACCTTCCTTCCTTCCTTCCTTCCTTCCACTCATCCTTCCTTTCCTGTCTCAGTTTTCTCCTTCCTTCCTTCCTTCCTTTCTTCCTTCTTTTCTTCGTTTCCTCTCTTCTACTTTTTCCTTACTATTTCTTCTTCCATTCCTTCTTTTCCTTTCCTTATCCTTTCCTGTTGTGTAGTTTGCTTGTGTATAGTTCTCCATATTCTTTACTGCATTATATGTATTAAGTAATTACTTTATTTATCTATCCAAATTTTCATAATCCGTTTTTTTCTTTTTTTTCTTTGTTCGCTTTCCTTTTTCTATAGTTTCGTGTTCTTGTTTTTGTTTCATTGAGTATGCATTTTTCTTCTTCTACTTCTTTTTTTTTCTTCTTTTTTCTTTTTTTCTTCTTTTCTTCTTTCTTTTTCTCCTCTTTTTCTTCTTCTTCTTCTTCTTCTTCTTCTTCTTCTTCTTCTTCTTCTTATTATTATTATTATTATTATTATTATTATTATTATTATTATTATTATTATTATTATTATTATTATTATTATTATTATTTTTCTTCTTCTTCTTCTTCATCATTATTTTCTTCTTCTCCTTCTTCTTCTTCTTCTTCTTCTTCTTCTTCTTCTTCTTCTTCTTCTTCTTCTTCTTAATTTCTTCATCTTCTTCCTCTTCTCCTTTTTTCTTTTCTTTTTTCTTCTTCTTCTTCTTCTTCTTCATCTTCTTCTTCTTCTTCTTCTTCTTCTTCTTCTTCTTCTTCTTCTTCTTCATATCCTTCGTCATCTTTTAAATCTCCATCACCGTCATCAGTATCTTCTACGTTATAATCGTATCTCCCGCGCTATTAATTCATTCATTATTATTTATTTGTTGTTTGATGTTGGTAATGACTTTGATGATAAATTCCTGCTGTTTGTGTTACTCTAGTTTTTGTTTTCTTCCTTTTATTGTTCATCATCTCCTCCTCCTCCTCTTCCTCCTCCTCCTCCTCCTCATCGGTACACTGACCCACTTTGGCGTTTACCTTCATAGGCCAGTTTTTACCTTGCCCGGCACCTCTTGGAAGTGTTGGGCGATCACCACCATCACCACCACCACCGCCACCACCATCACCACCACCGCCACCACCACTACCACCGCCACCACCACCACCACCAAACACCTCCTCCAAGTATCACTAAACACCATAAAGCACAGTCAACACCTTCACCTCCAAACATACCCAACAACACCACTAGCCAATCTACCCATTCTTTTTCTTTCAATGGGTATCCTTGTCCCCATTTTCCTTCTCATTAATCTCGTTTTCTATGGCACTTCGAAGGTAGGACTCAGGGCTCCCATTCTCTTTTATTGTGATTTGTGGGTCAGTCTCGTTTTCTTCGTGGCTTTTGATCTTCGTTTCTTCTTCATTCTTCGTGGTCGTTTTTTCTCCCCCACTCTCGTTTTCCTGCTTCTGTATCCTTCTCTCCATTTTCCTTTTCATTAATCTCGTTTTCTATGGCACTTCGAAGGTAGGACTCAGGGCTCCCATTTTCCTTTTATGTGATTTGTGCGTGTCTCGTTTTCTTCGTGGCTCTTGATCTTCGTTTCTTCTTCATTCTTCGTGGTCGTTTTTTCATCCTCACTCTCGTTTTTCTGCTTCTCTTGACCTGGTTGGGAGAAGCAGCAACTAACCGAACGCCGAACCGACCTGAATACGACTTTGAAGGTTGGCTCTGGTGCGCGCAGTAAACCAGACCCAAGACGACTTTCAGGCTCGTACTCTCGTCAACATTTCGGGGCCAGCACACCCACACCCACGTTTGGTAAGACTTTCGTAGAGGTGGTGTTTGTGGGTATTTCCATGGGTAGTTTTATGAGCATAGTGATCGTTTGACAAGGCCTCTCTCTGCACCGTGAACGTTAAGAAAAGTCATGAGAACCCGACTAATCTCCTTTGTGGCCTTTGGAATTATTTGTTGTGAGTGCCGAAAGAGTCAGTTACAAGCGAACATCATCACTTTCCCACGGACCCAACTGAACCACTTTTCGGCATCACACTATAACACAAAAAGGAGTACATGTATTATGATCTCGTTAGTAGACAAAGGTTTGAAGGCTCAGGGTTACGGGGCTCAGACAGGGGAGGAGCGTTTTATTAAGTTTGTAAACACGATTGGATCCTCTATGTCTTAGTGTTAATTATTGCCCCGTTGTGGTGCTACTGTCGAATTCTGTGACGAAAGACGTATAGGAGGTTGTCGCGTCCCCATTTTATTAGAGGGGATTATGTTTTTTTTTAATATGCAAGTGAATGTGATGCTAAAACATGGGTAGTTATCTTATTTTTTATACATTCGGAGTGATAAGATGTAGCAAGTATCCTTGAACGTCACTCAACAGTCAGAACGCAAAGCTCAAATCAGACTACGTTGGTGAGTTTCCATGAACAGATATCGTTTTTTTTTTTCTGTTCTGAGTGACGTTATGTAAGAAAGTGGACATTGATATATTCCAAGGCTTCACACTCTTCACTCTAATAATTATCCAGTACACTGATTGTGTAAGAGTCTGGACAATAGTTTTAGTACACGATTTACTTTCAAACGAAAACATAGCCAGTCTTTTTTTTTATTAACTGAAACGCTATTCAGGACACTGGCTATCAATATTTTTCGAGTTTCCATAATCCTCACTCTTACATCCAGGAAATGAATTATATAAGGGAGTGCGCAATATATTTAGTAAGCGATTGAAATTCATTCGAAAATATAGCCAGATGCTCTTTTTGAAATCCTTTGGTTCTGCAGGTTTCGAGTATTTATGGTCGTTAAGGTGCGTGCTCAGAACTGTAACATTATCAGAGACTATGGTTTCTTTTACACAACTGATTGTCATCCATTTACATGGTTATTTACCTCATTTCTTATTCTGAGTGACGTTCTCAAAAAAGCTCTTGTTATTATTTCTTACAAGTATTTACAGTCGCCATTCCTACAGATGACGCATACCTTTTTTTTTATTACCAGAATACTGCACCTCGGCCACAACTATTTTTACTCTGAGGTCCGTTCACCAAGAAGTCGTCTCAATATATGTGTAGCGAGTGCTCATGATCTTCACTCTTGTATCTTGAACATTAACCTTTCCGTGGCCTTGTTTCCTCGCGCCGGAGACACGGACGCTGACCGAGTGACACCCAACACACGCTCACGTAGTCCTGTGACTTAACCCACCGCGGCTTCGTGTACGCAACGCCGACAGGGAGAAGGGACGAAAGGTGAACCGCTCTCCTCGATTTACCTGAACTTATCCGTATAAACACACACACACACACACACACACACACACACACACACACACACACACACACACACACACACACACACACACACCTGGATCTTGCGTTTTTATGTGTTTTATCGTGTTTTATATCCCCTTCTAATGGTGATTGGATTTTACACCTGCAGTTGCCTCACCTGCTTCACCCACCTGACCGCAACACAACCTCACCTGGCCGCGCATATAATTAAAGGCAGGTGTATGGGGGGTGTTAGATGTATATTTTTTGTTAGGTAGCTCTCGTATGCACTTATTTTTCGATGTAAGTCCTTGTGTTTGCTGTAAATGGTTCTCAGATATTAGGGTGAAAAGGAGGTTAATTATGTTTGACAGGAATGTTTAAGTTTTTGTTTTTGTACTTCTAATTGCATAATAATTAACCGGCTCATTAAGTGTTCGAATTCCAAAGGATGCTTGCCAAGTGTTTTGTAATGTTCCTATTGATTTCTTCTACTTCTTTTTCTATTTCTTCTTCTTTCTCCTTTTTTTTATTTTCCTTATTGTTCCTTTTCTTGTTCTTGTTCTTCTTGTTCCTCTTCGTCATCGTCTTCCTCTATCTATTCATTCATGCATCCAAACATTCTTACCCTCACCCTCCTCCTCCTCTCCATCATTCTCGTCCTCCTCTCCTCACAACATCCACTCTTACCAACCACGTCCTAAAGTCAAACCTTATGTCACATCGAGGGAACTTAAAAACACATGAGAAACCTTTAAACCTTCTTCTTTGTCAGTGTTCTCCTAACCAGCACATACCCCAACGTGTCTTCTGACCCACAACCTCTTTTTCTCGCACCAACTGGCTCGCGCGTCAACACAACCTGGTTTGGCATTACTTTGGTTTTTGCTTGCTGCACCTGCCCTTGGCCACCACTCACCTGCATTGTTGAAAGGAAAAGTGGATCAAGTTAGAATTCTGCCTAGGGAACGGTGTCTTGTGAGCGTGTGTGTATGTGTGTGTGCGTCTGCTTTGTCTGCGTATGTATGTGTGTCTGTGTACGTGTGTGTTCAGTACTACCTTTATGTCAAACTCCAGCTTCTTAGGTGTCTTGTTTCACCTGTTTGTTTACCTTACCTTTTTGTTTGTTTTCCCTTGATCGGCAGTTCAGTTAAGAAAAAAAATAGTGCAGCATTTATTTTCAGTTTGACCTTAATAATGTGACGACTTTTTCTGTATCATTTTTATTTTTTTTATTTGGTGCCTCCGTGGTGCAGATGTTAACATGACTATAGCTACGAATCTGCGGGTCCAGGTTCGATCCCGGTGTAGCCTCCCAGAGGTTCTCCCATCCATGAAGTTCTCATAATCCACGGACCCAGGATCGATCCAAGTATAGTGACCCATAGGCTCTCCCGTCCACGAACTTTTTGTAACAGTGCATGAGGTATTTCCCAGTCCACTCCCCGTCATTGTAGACACGCAGACACCCAGCCATACCAACACACATCGTCTATAGCAGCGGTTCCCAAACTAGGAGGCACGCCCCCTGGGGAGCGTGAGCTGGATACAAGGGGGGCGTGATTCCGTCTGCCAAAAATTTCAGTTTTGCAAAGAAATAAATACACACACACACACACACACACACACACACACACACACACACACACACACACACACACACACACACACACACACACACACACACACACACACACACACACACACACACACACACACATATATATGAAGGAGTAACACTGTTTGAATCATATATATATATATATATATATATATATATATATATATATATATATATATATATATATATATATATATATATATATATATATATATATATATATATATATATATATATATATATATATATATATATATATATATATATATATATATATATATATATATGTATATATATATATATATATATATATATATATATATATATATATATATATAAATATATATATATATATATATATATATATATATACACCTACCGAACGGGCGTAAGCTACTCCCGGTGAAAATATTTGGGAAGCGAGGAGGGTGCTGAAGCCCTTCAAAGACCCTTCCCATGTCCTCACTAACCGTTTTCCTTTTGTCTCATCAACACCAGAGAGTAGTTCAGCATGCTCTCTAAAGACAGATCCTTTCCCTTTCTACACCACACTACATTCACACAACATACACGCCTTTTGCCAAAATTCAAAATTCAAAATTCATAATGGCGCACAATAACACTGCTCGGAGTCCCCGCCTGGGGGGGGACCATAAATTTCCCCAGGGAGGACTCCCCTTCTGGCTGCCGACTTGAGAGGGGTCCTGATAACTCCTCGAACCTCCTCCTTATCAATTTCTGCAACATTCGCGGTCTTAGTTCTAATTTCCATTCTGTGGAACACCATCTCTCCTCCTCTAAACCTTACCTTCTCTTCCTCACCGAAACACAGGTTTCTGAGGCTACTGACAGCAATCTCTACTCTGTTCCCTCCTACTATCTCAATCCTAAATTTCAATCCAAAGCTGGATGTTGCGTCTACGTGCGCAACGACATCACTTGCTCTCGTGCCCACGACCTTGACTCATCTGAATTTTCCACCATCTGTCTAAGACTTCATTGTCATTCTATTACTAAATACATCTGTGCTGTTTATCTCTCACCTAACTCTACTAACTATGTAAAATTCTTTGACTATTTGAACTCTTAAGTGGAGCACATCTTGACTCACTCTCCCTTCGCTGAAATCTCCATCTTGGGAGATTTCAATGTTCTCCACCAGCTTTGGCTTTCTTCCTCTTTCACTGATCAGCCTGGTGAACATGCCTACAATTTTGCTCTCCTCAACGACCTAGAGCAGTTGGTTCAGCACCCTACACGTATTCCCGACCTTATTTCTGTATCCTGTCCTATCCCTCCTGCTCATCCTCTGGACCCACCGAAGAGGCGATGCTTCTGGCATTTTGCCTCAGCTCGGTGGGACGACCTGAGGATGTACTTTTCCGATTTCCCGTGGAATGATTACTGCTTCCAGGAGAGAGACCCCTCTGTGTGTGCCCAGCGCATCACAGAGGTGATTGTCTCTGGAATGGAGGCATACATTCCACGTACTTTCTCTACTCCTCATGCTAAAAACCCTTGGTTTAATCATGCTTGTTCTCGTGCTATTAAAGATAGAGAGGCAGCTCACAAAAGGTTCCAGAGCCTTTGCACTCCTTCTAACCATGAACTTTACATTTTAGCCCGGAATCGTGCCAAATCTATTCTCCGACTTACCAAAACCTCTTTCATCAATAGAAAATGTCAACACCTTGCTTCTTCTAATTCTTCCCGTGACTTCTGGCACCTAGCCAAAAGTATCTCCACCAATTTCACTTCTTCCTCTTTCCCTCCCCTCCTTAACCCTGACGGGAGTACTGCCGTCACATCTATCTCTAAGACTGAACTCTTCGCTCAAACTTTCTGTAAAAAGTCCACCCTGGACGATTCTGGGCATATTCCTCCTACTCGTCCCCCCTC
>NC_066533.1:7049063-7059063 GCF_024679095.1 Eriocheir sinensis
TACTCCAGCAAACTTGAATGATTGAGTCTGCGGTAAAATGAGAGAAAACGCTATTTTTTCTTTCCTTTTCTTCGCCTGGTTCACTGTGGCCTATAGAAACAAAAAGGAAACAAAAAAGAAGATTCATTTTTTTCCAGCCTTCTGTCCGGTGCAGTGAAATAAAAAATAAAAAAGAAACAAGATATTTTTTTTCTACTTTTTCTTCTTTCAGTTTGGTGAGACGAGGTGGACTGGTGGTGATGACGAGGAGGAATAAAAAAAAAAAAATAAAAAAAAATCGTGCAGCGGAATGGATTGAGGAGGAAAAAAAGGATGGCATTTTTTTTTCTTCCTCCTTTATTTTATTTCTTCCTCTTATCCGGTGCAGAGCATTGAAGAATACGATAAAAAAAGAAGGAACACACTACTTTACTTTCCTCTTTCTTCCTCCAGCTCAGTGCGACGAGAAATAGTTGATAGTAAAAAGAAGGAAGACGCATTTTTTTTCTTCCTCCATTTTTTCTTCCTCTTGTCCGGTGTAGTGCAGTGAAGAATACGATCGGAAAAGAAGGAAGACACCTGTTACTCTTCTCTTTCTTCCTCCAGTCCAGAGTAAAATGAAGGAAGACTCATTTTTTCCTCCTTTTCTTTTTTGTTCCTTTTGTCCGATGCAGTGCAATGAAGAACACGATCGAAAAGGAAGGGAGGCACTACTTTACTCTTCTCTTTCTTCCTGCAGCCCAGAATAAAAAAAAAAGGAAGACCTACTATTTTCTTCCTCTCCAGTGCGACGCTGCGGGGTGAGAAGCAGGAAACCAAAAAGAAGGAATACCATTTTTTTTCCTTCTTTTTTTCCCCCTTCTGTCTGGTCGGCGCGGTGCTGGGAAGAGTTGGAGGCCGCCGTCTGAACACCTCCACGCGCTGCTGCAGAAAAAAAAACAATATCCGCCGCAACGCAAGACACCGACGCAAAATTATTGAAATAAATAGTCAAGCAAAAAATGTGTCCCCGTGTTTGTTTGTTTGTTTGTTTGTTTCTTTTTGTGTGTATTTTCAACATATTTATGCTTTAAACTATTTATTTATTTATTTCATTTTTCGTGTATTAATAATAATTTAAGTTAAAAAACTGAATAAGAATAATAAACTCGTTCCATAGAACTGCATTTCTGAAGCAACAACAGCAACGTCATCATCATCATCATCAACAACAACAACAACAACAACAACAACAACAACAACAACAACCGTAGCAGCAGTGGCATTTTTTAGTAGCAGTAGTAGTAGTAGTAGTAGTAGTAGTAATAGTAGTAGTACTACTACTACTACTACTCCTAGTAGTAGTAGTAGTAGTAGTAGTAATAGTAGTAGTAGTACTACTACTACTCCTAGTAGTAATGAGATGCAGGCTGTCCTTCTCCTCCTGAGGTCAGCCTTGGTCTGCCTGAGAGGATCACCTGCAAAAACCACCCGCATTGCTGACCTGGACTTTGCGACGGTGGTTGATAGTCGTATCAACAACAAGCTCTGTTAGCTTAAAAATAAAATGTTTAGTAAAGTTTGTAATATTAAATAAAGATGATATGAGAAAATATACCGCTCACAACGCAACTCTAATAGATGGAGGCCCGTAGTAGTAGTAGAAAAAGAAAAAAAAGTAGTAGTAGTAGTAGCGGTAGTAGTAGTAGTAGTAGTAGTAGTAGTAGTAGTAGTAGTAGTTGTTGTAGTTGTTGTTGTTGTTTTACAGCAGAGGAGTCAGTTCAAGGGCATAAAAAAAAGGTAACAAATGTAAAAAAAAAAGCCCGATACTCACTGCTCCTAAAAAGAGTTAGAGGAGTGGCCGAAAGATAGGTCTATTTCGGGAGGAGAGGTGTCCTGATACCCTCCTCTTGAAAGAGTTCAAGTCGTAGGCAGGAGGAAATACAGATGAAAGAAGATTGTTCCAGAGTTTACCAGCGTGAGGGATGAAATAAAGGGATGGGAAAAAGGGAGGGATGAGATAAAGGTACAGAGAGAAGGATAGAAACCGTAGGAAGGTAGTTTGGAAAGCAAAGATTTGTGCCAGACCCTATCAAAGGCATTTGATATGTCCAGCGCAATAGCAAAGGTTTCACCGAAACGGCTGAGAGAGGATGACCAACAATCAGTTAGGAAGGCAAGATCACCAGTAGAACTTGTGGAACCCTTGCAGAACCCATACTGGCGATCAGTTAGAAGGTCAAAAGTGGAAAGGTGCTTTTGAATTTTCCAGTAAAGGATTGATTCAAAAGCTTTAGATAGACAAGAAAGCAAAGCTATAGGACGGTAGTTTGAGGGATTGGAACGGTCACCCTTCTTAGGCACAGGCTGTATGAAGGCATACTTCCAGCAGGAAGGAAAGGTAGATGTTGACAGGCAGAGGCGAAAGAGTTTGACCAGGCAGGGTATCAGCACGGAAGCACAGTTTTTAAGGACAATAGGAGGCACTCCATGAGGTCCATAAGCCTTCTGAGGATTGAGGCCAGAGAGGGCATAGAAAATATCTTTCTTAAGAATTTTAATTACAGGCATAAAGGAGTCAGAGGGGGGATGAGTAGGAAGAATATGCCCAGAATCGTCCAGAGTGGAGTTTTTAGAGAAAGTTTGAGGGAAGAGTTCAGCCGTCAGGACTAAGGAGGGAAAGATGAAGTGAAGTTGGAGATGTTTTTGGCTAGATGCCAGAAGTCACGGGAAGAATTAGAAAAAGCAAGGTTTTGGCATTTTCTATCAATGAAGGAGTTTTTGGTAAGTCGGAGAATAAATTTGGTACGATTCCGGGCAGAAATGTAAAGCTCATGGTTAGCGGGATTTCGAAGGCTCTGATACCTTTTGTGAGCTGCCTCTCTATCTTTGACAGCACGAGAACAAGCGTGATTAAGCCAAGGCTTTATAGCATGAGGAGTAGAGAAAGTACGTGGAATGTATGCCTCCATTCCAGAGACAATCACCTCTGTGATGCGCTGGGCACACACAGAGGGGTCTCTATCCTGGAAACAGTAATCATTCCACGGGAAATCGGAAAAGTACATCCACAAGTCGTCCCACCGAGCTGGAGCAAAATGCCAGAAGCAACGCCTCTTCGGTGGGTCCAGAGGGTGTACAGGAGCGATAGGAAAGGATACAGAAATAAGATTGTGATCGGAGGAGCCCAACGGAGAGAACAGTTTGACAGAGTAAGCAGAAGGGTTAGAGGTAAGGAAGAGATCTAGTATGTTGGGCCTGTCTCCAAGATGGTCGGGAATACGTGTAGGGTGCTGAACCAACTGCTCTAGGTCATTGAGGAGAGCAAAGTTGTAGGCTTGTTCACCAGGCTGGTCAGTGAAAGAGGATGTTGTTGTTGTTGTTGTTGTTGTTGTTGTTGTTGTTGTTGTTGTTGCTGCTGCTGCTGTTGTTGTTGTTCTTGTTGTTGTTGTCGTTGTTGTTGTTGTTGTTGTTGTTGCTGCTGCTGCTGTTGTTGTTATTGTTGTTGTTGTTGTTGTTGCTGCTGCTGCTGCTGCTGCTGTTGCTGTTGTTGTTGTTGTTGGTGGTGGTGGTGGTGGTGTTCTTCTTCTTCTTCTTCTTCTTCTTCTTCTTCTGTTCTTCTTTTTCTTCTTCTCTTTCTTCTTTTACTACTACTTCTTTTCTTCTCCTTTTCCTTCTTTCTACTTCTACTTCTTCTTTTTCTTCTATTTCTTTTTCTTTTTGTTCTTCTCCTTCTCCTTTTACTACTACTTCTTCTTTTCTTCTTCTTCTTTTCCTTTTTTCTTCTTTTCCTTCTACGTCTTCTACTTCTTCTTCTTCTTTTTCTTCTTCTTCTTCTTCTTTTTCTTCTTTTTCTTCTTCTTTTTCTTCTTTTTCTTCTTCGTTTTCTTCTTTTCATACCAGTCTTATTTATTTTTCTCCCTTAAGCTGCTTCTTTTACTATAAAAAAAAATACAATTCACCACCAGATGACGAGGCGGTGAACGAACGGTCAGCGTGGGGGCGTGGTGAGCCCGAGGACCTATGCGGAAAATCACCCACATGCTGCCCAGATCTTCAGTAAACCCTAACTTCGGCGGCCTCGTTCAAGAGGAGCACCGGGGGGCAGCATGTGGCAAGCAAGAGTCATTCATCACGGCAGACACTATGAATTTAATTTGCCTGCGCCAGTAACAGACAGGTCATCCAAGAGGCCCTTTAAGAGGACCTACCAGCGCTATAGCCAGCCCCTAAAAAAAGAAAAAGCGCAAGCATAGTATAGTTAACCCTCTCCCTCGCCCTTGCTCACCATGCCGACGTCACCCTCATTTAGCCACGACGCCACCTACTTATTATGCGGCCACAGGTAACCACTCAGGCGCGGCGAGGGAGTGACTCTGCTGTTTGGGCGGGCGGGTGGGGCTCGGGAGGAGGGTAGGGGGGGGTGAAGGTAGGTCTGTATTATAATGAAGTGGAAAGGTATTGGAATGGAAGGAGAGCGTGTCGAGGTGATGGATAGCCTCTGAAAGCGTGTTAGAATATGCAAGTTGCTAATGGGGCTCGGTCTAAGGGTTAGGTTGTGCAGTGATAGAGGAGAGAGTGAAGGGAGGGTCAAGAGAAGGGGGGTTATAGAGGAGTAGGAGGGGGTTATAGAGGAGTAGGACAGGGATTGATATGAGTGAATGAGGGAAAGGTAAGGCATGAGAGGTATTGACGTTGGAAGAAGGGAGTGAAGTGAGGAGAATGGTAGAGTTGGAAAAAAAGGGGAGCACGGAATGGAAAGGAGATGATATTGGGATGAAGGAAAAGCTAAGAAAGGGGAGACGATGGAGGGGTTCTTTTTAACAGCAAATGAGACAACTAAAAGGAAAAAAAGGAAATGTCCGTCGGCCTAGTGGACAATGAGAGCTTTCGAACAAGAGAATCAGAATCGTGTGGGAAAGAGAGAAAGGATTTTAAGGGGAATACAGCTTGAGATGTTTGAGGAATGCTTGACGGATGTTGAAGGGGAAGGGTAGACAAGGGAGAAGGGAAAGATAGTAATGTTGTCAAGGATGAAGGAAAAGTTTAGAGTGGAAGATGAAAGACGATAAAGAGGGTCAGAACGTATTTTGAGGGGAAGGGTTTGACGATGTTGAGGGTGAAGGGTGGACAAGAGGGAAGGGAAAGATAGTAAAGTTGTCAAAGATGAAGGAAAAGATTAGAGTGGAAGATGGAAGACGATAAAGAGGGTCAGAACGCATTTTGAGCGGAAGGGAAGGTGAGGAGAGAGGGGAGGATGAAGGGAAGAAGGGAAGAAAAGGTGGTGAGAATGGTGGTGATGGGGGAAGATGAAGTGAAATTAAGGATACGAGAAAGTGTAAAATGAAAGAGAAAATATTTTGTAAGAGAGAGAAGAAAAATATTGGGGGTGAGGGGTGGTAAAGGGGAGGTTATGGGAGGTGAAGGAGGGGTGGTGGGGTGAGGGAGGAGGTGGACGTGGGTGGTGGAGGAGGATGTGGAAGGGGAGACGATGAAGGAATGTCGCAGGGTGTGGATGATGTGGTTTAGGTGGAGACAAGAAGGGGGTGAAAGGGGGTCATTGTTAGTGGAGGGGCGGGGTGTTCACGCTGGGCAGAGTAGACGTGAAGTGGCCTTAAAGTGGCGGTGATTCGGCTGTGGAACGCCCGCTTACAGGTAATGAGATATAATGACTTAATTGTCTCACCTGCTCTTTCTTATGACCGCGAGCATTTTTTCTCTTTATTCTTTCTTCATATTTAGTTTTTCTAGCGACTCTACTTTCTGCACAGCTTTGATATACGACTTTTTTTTTACAGCTATGGAGGCAGCTCAAGAAAAAAAAAAACAGCCCGCCAGACGCTGTTTCGAACAAGAGTACATTATTTCATTTATACATTATAGTACTTCTACATTTTTCATAGCTAAACGTATCTTTCATCATTATATTTTCCTCTGTTTGGTCGCTTTATGGTGGCTTTTATTTCACTTAAGGTTTCATATTTTATCACACAGAAAAAGTATCTTAATCCGTGAGATGATTTTCTGCATTCTAGATTCCGGACAGTAGTATTTTTCTTCGTACTAACGTTCCTTGCGCATAAGAACTCAGACTGCTGTTTTATTTTTTTGTTAGCATAAGTTCATAGCACTGGATCACCCGATGCGTGGAATTCATATTAATGGACTCTTATTACGTCTTACTTAGTGATGCTCCTCATTATTCCATTTTTACGGCTCGATATTTTCCAGTGGGCAGTGAACTAATAATAGTTTTTCAAAGTTCTGTTTCTTTAATGTGATGAAACCAACAAGACATTTCTGTTAATTTATTTATGTACAGAATATAAGAAAAGTGATGAGTTACTTTCGAAAACTGTTTTAGCATCAATGAATACAAATAATGACGATGTAGTCTATGAAGTTATGTTCTTAATACTAACGCTGTCCAAGCTGATGAACGTTTTCCCTTTTTTTTTTTTTTGTTATTTCATCCTCTCGGTTTAATAAGCCAAAAGGAATATAATGATAGCTGATGCCTTCCACGTGGAAAACTATAATGGCAAAAATATATGTTTTCGCATTTTTTAAGCTAATGAAATATCAATGGATATATAAAACAGAATGTAACTGAACCACGTCTGGTTTCTTCAAGCTCATAAAAAAAAAAAAAAACAGATTAATAAGCACGACGACTTTTCATGTAAGGACACTGAAAGTAACAGTACAACGTTAACTATCTGTAACATTCCTTCTGATGGCTGCATTACAAAACTAACTATAAAAAAAAGTTCAGCACGGACCTTCCAAGATCAAATTTACCCGGAGCTCAGACTTAGTTAAGATCCATGATCAAGTTTACCTAGAACCTCGACTTAGCTAAGGCGCCGAGTCTCTAAATTTTAGAGCCCGATTATTTTAGTCTAAAATAATCAGCCTCCTAATAAACGACTGACTCTAAAACAAGCAAAACTAAATATGCATGGACAGAGCTAACTCCAAATGGTGAATGTTGTTTTTCCAGTATTCATATAATTTACTGTTTTGAAGCAGAATTTACTGTCTCGCCTTGCGGTTGCAATTTTCGGGTCTCTAACTGAAGCTTCTGTACACGATACATCACATCTCAATCGTTCCGAAAATTACACCGACTACTTAAACCCTACTCCATCCTCAATAACGCAGCCTTAAACAAGATAATTACCAATTCAGAGTCTTTAAAGTACACCTGAAGCTTCTGTAATCAACGTTTCCAGGCTTCTTCGCCCATAACTTTACATGGACAAGCTCATTTCACTCTCCAAGATTCTTCAGCATCGGCGCCAACACTCGACTAAAATACAAAGGCTGTTTTTTTTTCTTTCTTAGGTGCTGCGTGAACCGCCGATAGACTCTCTTGGGGGGCCTCTTGGACGGCCCCAGCCCGTAAAATAAAAAGAAGCTTTTTTACTCAGCTCGACAAGTCGTTCTCGCCCAGAATCTTACACTAATAAGAGGACATTAACTCGATCGCTAAAAGAACGCGGGCTTTGGTCCTCAAGGGCAATCTCACGCCATCATCAAGTCAAGTTTCCACCACTGTTACTCGTAAGATAAGGCAATCAATAACCTTTTCTCATTCACTTATTCACGACTGACGTCCACTGGAGGGGAGCACGCCAACACCTGATGCCTCTTCCTGTTATGACACGGACTACTGAGCTGACTGCAGGTTGTGAGCGCCCTGCTGCTTTAAGACGGGGCCGGATCACGGGATGGCGCCTCGTGATCAATTGGTCCACGATACATCACTGCCAGGGGATCATTTTAACGCCACCACGCCACCGTCATCTTGCTATTCGTTATCTATGATCAAGGCATCCTTTTCTCAGGTGAGCCATTATTTTACTTTGTGTATAGCCAGGTTAGCGCCTAGATCTCCTTTCTTTTGTTTTTTCTTCAACTTTTCCTTCACACCATCGCCTCTGACTTTCTAAATGAATACTGAAAGCACCGAATAAACCACACTTACTAGGCAAGAGTTTATGTTCATGCAGGTTGGTGAATGTTGCGTATATTCTTTTAATTCCTTACTAGGCCCAGTTGTTTGTCTACTAACGATATGCCATCTTCATATTCACCACCATTTCCCGCACTCTTCTTGACATCACCACCACCGTCATCACCACCACAAACAACCCCTTCCAAAACCACCACCATTTCCAGCACTTTTATCGACACCGCCACCACCACCATCACCATCATCACCGCCGACAAGCCCTTCCATCACCACCACTATTTCCAGCACTGTTTCTTTGTCACCACCACCACCACTTACATCCCCAGCATCATCGCCTTAAACACACCCTTCAGAGTCACCACGATTTTCAGCACTTATTGTCATCACCACCACCACCACCACCACCCTCATCGCCATGGTCACAATCACCATCACCAACGCAACGATCACCACTTATGGAGCATCACAGGCTCAATTACGATGAATATGAGGAAGGTTTAAAGCAGCGTTATATTGTCGGGGGAAACTAAAAAAAAAAAGACAAAAAAGTGATGTAAAGTCCCGGATGTTGTTTTCTCGTTCTTAGTTTCTGTTTCATATGAGTTTCGTTTGAGCGGGCAGTTATCTCCTTCTTTCCTATTATTTTTACGAGATATCTGATGGTTATTTTGGGGGGCTATTGATGTTCACTTTGAATGAGTAACATGTGGGGGTGTATTTATTTTTCCATACGATATATTATATTTAGATTAGAGTTAGACCATTGCCTGCCACTTTTAACACTAAAGACGAAAGCAGACCCCCCCCCCCCCCTACACACACACATTATAAACTTTGAGGAAATTTAAAAAAAAAAAAAAAAAAAAAAACAGCACACAAAAGAACCACACGTTTATCATAAAACAACCCTCATTAAAAAAAAAATAATAATATTACCTCTCCACCCACTCCCTCTCCCTTTTCCCTTGGACTTTTATTTGCATCTTTTATTTTTTTATTTTTTTATACATTTTCCTTTTGCTCTTTTCCTTATTTTGGAACCAACTACTTCCCTCACAATAATCATTCATATTTTATTTCATTTACTCTTGCTGGGTTAGTTTGGTTTACTTAGATAACTGCAAATGACTGGCGAAACGAAGAATGAACTAGTCGCCGGAAACATATTTACTGAACATTATTTTTAAGTTTCTATTTTTTTCTTTCTACGTAGTCATTGTCTCTAGCCACTGGACGATTTATATTTGTCAACCTTTCTGGAGAGTCTAATTTCCTCCTCCTCCTCCTCCTCCTCATGGCCACTAATTTTTCACCCCTCCCCATCAACACCCCTCACCACCTTCCAACCCCTTACTCACTGCACTAACCACAACGTTCCCCCTTACCCACTATCTCTCAACTTCATCTCCTCCCTTATCAACCCAACCCAAGCCTCTCCACTCCATATCCACAACTTTAATAAACTTTATCCACAACCTCCCATTCCACACTGCACTACCCACAACGTACCCTTTTACCCATTATCTCTTAACTCCCCCTCCACAATAAACAACCCAACCTTGCCGCCCCGCCGCACTCGACTATCTCTTCTAGCTCATTCCTGTACTGTCCAAATCTCTTATGCAAGAGTTAACCAACATCTTCATTCTTTCATCCCCTTCACTGGTAAACTCTGGAGCAGCCTTCCTTCGTCTGTATTTCCTCCTGCCTATGACTTGACCTCTTTCAAGAGGAGAGTATCAAGACACCTCTCCACCCGAAATTGATTTCTCTTTTGGCCAATCTTTACTTTTGTTTTTTTAGGAGCAACGATTAGCGGGCCTTTTTTTTCTACATTTTTTGTTGATGTTCTTGCCCTTGAGCTGCTTCCTTTCCTGTAAAAAAAAGTTATCTCCACTCCATATCCACAACCTCAACAAACTTTATCCACACCCTCCCGTTCCACCCTTCACCACCACCATTTCCTTGTCACTCCGAACATCTAATCCCCCCGAGCATATCTCTTAACCTTCCATCTTATCCATCGTGTCCCTCCATCTCTCCTGGCACCTAACATAACCTCTT
>NC_066533.1:7064063-7091563 GCF_024679095.1 Eriocheir sinensis
TCTTGCTGGAACAGAGGGACGGCGATGATCTGATAGACCAGAGCGACGAGGACTCTCTGGCAGGCCACAGCAATGGCAGCCTAGTGCTGAAAGACAACAGGAACGGAGGCCACGCGCAGGGTGGCCACAGTGGCGGTTTTGCTGTGAATGGTAACAATGTCATTGCAGCGGGATTCCAAAGTGACGAAGCTCTCTTCTTTAGAGGCCACAGTGACGATGGCCTCGTGTTGAGTGGACACAGTGATGGCGGCTTCGTACCAAACGGCGACGACAGCAGACACACGGACTTCAATATCTTGAGAGATGAGTCTCTTGAGTACCAGTTCAGTAGCGTGGAAGACAGTCTCGGTGAGGCCCCCGGCACTCAAGAAGTTATTGCCAGCAGTGTCTTCGGCGGCAGCCCACAACAGGTGAGAGGGGATGGTGGCAACAGTGTGCCCGCACAGCTCCTCAGCGTCAGCTTTGAAGGCAACGTCGGCAGCTTCAGCGGCCTCGCCAACAGCAGAAAGGAGACAGCGGTTAGGGGCAGCGAGGAAACCCCAGGTTCGGCCAGCCAAGCAGCCGCCTTTGGTGATGCCTCGTATGGGCCCCCCAGCAGACCTGCCGCCGGCCCCGCCCAGCTCTACGCCCCGCCCTAAGAAGCAACAGCTTTCCCTCATCACCTCAGCTGCTTGACTAACGCTGTACTCTCGCTAACCCTGAACACCGCTTGTCCAAGTCGGATGTAGTTTGCATGAAAAAAATAGTTACCTCTTCAGTCTCTTTAGCTTAGAGCTTCTCAGTTCGGTATCTGAGTATTTGGTATGTAAAATGAATGTTTTTCTTTCTAAGAAGACATACTGTAAAACATACTAGAAAGTATGCTATGAACACACCACAGCATCACGTTCTGATCTGTATTCCTCTCGAAGGTAGATTACTTTGCTGACTGGATCTTTACTTGCACTCAGTGCTCGACGCTTGTGGTGATCAATTAATTACCTTTATATTATTGTTGTTTTTATGCGCCACTATTACATTGTTTTACTTCAAAAGAATAAAATTTTGTACCGCAGTTAAGGTGTTTAGTGTTTTATGCCTCACGTCCAGAAACTGCATCAGTCCCCAGGGTCAGGGCCGCTGGAGCTGTCCGGTGACATCTGTTTTCCGGAACGGTACTACAGCATGATAATCTAACTGAGGTACAGCGCTGTATTACTCAGGTGTGAACGTCGAGGTGATTACGTACATCATCAAACTGTCTATTGAAGATGCTGCAGGTATAACAAGGCGCACAGTGATAGTATGAGCTGAGCTGCAACGTGACACCTGGCAAAACAAGCGAAATATGACCACATTCACATCACAAAATATGGGAAAGAAAAAGGATGGCTGGAGGGAAGAAGCCAGCACCCGGAGCCACTTGCCTTCAGCACCAGGTGTTGTATGACTGCGTACCTCTTACTTGTCGCCCGCTTCTCACTGCTTCTGTTTGCAATTAATTTTCCGGATGCGCACACAGGCACCCACCCACACCTCAACATCACCCAGCTCCGCCACCTTGAGATAGTGCAAATGTATGCATGTAGGATTATCTTGGGCCCGTCTTACTCTACCTATGACGAAGCCCTTGACGCCCTACACCTGCCCACACTTGAAGACCGCTACCAGCACCTCCTCCAAAAGTTTGTGGTGCAACTACTTAATCACCCGCTCCACCGTGACCTGCAACCAGACACTGCGCCTCCCTCTTGCCATGCCGTCAGACACAGCAATTTACTGATACCTATCCTTGCAAGGACGGAAAGGTACAGGAAGAACCCCATCCCTACCATTGTAAATTTAATAAACAAGTAACTATATGAGAGAATTTATATTCATATTTATATTAGAATAATTTATATTATACTTAATATTTATATTTTATGTACACTTATGCACTTATTTTTTAGATGTAAAATTTCAATCTGGCTGCACATCATATGAATAAACTGTTTACTATTATTTTTTTTTATTTACACACACACACACACACACACACACACACACACACACACACACACACCGGTGCCACCAAGCTGGGATTTTTCATTCGCCGCCGAGTGGCTTAAAACTACCCACATGCTGTCCAGAAGACCACCTATCAACCCGGACTCTAGATTCTATGATTAAAGATGAGCTCCGGGAGGGCAGCATGAGCCAATGCAAGATGTCGCCACTATAAACACTCGCCTGCGCCAGAACGGGCTGGGCCGACCATCAGGACCCACCGGGAAGAACCCTTGGACCGACCATCTGGATCCACCAGGAAGAAGCCTACCGGCGCAATAGGCTAAGACGTAGAAAATAAAAAATAAACATACGCACGCGAGAGCAAAATAAATAACACATTAAAAATATCTTATTTCCTTCCCCTATGACACGAACCAACAAATTTAGTCATTACGTGAAAAAGCAGCGGCGGGGCATCAACAATGGCAGATAATTGTTATACGTTATGAGTTTCATGAAACAATGAAGTAAAAGTTTTTCCACGTAGAGAGAGAGAGAGAGAGAGAGAGAGAGAGAGAGAGAGAGAGAGAGAGAGAGAGAGAGAGAGAGAGAGAGAGAGAGCGAGAGAGAGAGAGAGAGAGAGAGAGGAGAGAGAGAGAGAGAGAGAGAGAGAGAGAGAGAGAGAGAGAGAGAGAGAGAGAGAGAGAGAGAGAGAGAGAGAGAGAGAGAGAGAGAGAGAGAGAGAGAGAGAGAGAGAGAGAGAGAGAGAGAGAGAGAGAGAGAGAGAGAGAGAGAGAGAGAGAGAGAGAGAGAGAGAGAGAGAGAGAGAGAGAGAGAGAGAGAGAGAGAGAGAGAGACCGCCGGACCGGCGTTTAGGAGCTCCAGGAGGGATGCGGGTTCGAATCCTGGCCGCCGCACAGCTGAGTTTTTTCAGTCACCGCATGCTGCCCTGAAGACCACCCATCAACCCGGACTCTAGATTACCTCTCCAAAGAAATGCTCAAAGATGAGTTCCGGAGGGCAGCAAGAGCCAAAAACAAGATGGCGCCACTGTAAACACTTGCCTGCGCCAAAACTGGCTGGGACAAGCATCAGGGCCCACCGGGAACAAGCCTACCGGCGCAATAGGCTGCGACGTAAAAATAAAAAAAGCATTACCTGCAAAGGTGAAACTATTATAAAGAAAACGGTAAAATATTAGCGATATGCAAAAATAGTAAGAACACACAAGATGATTATGGTGAAAAGAAAAAAAAAGAATTACAATAATAATAATAATAATAATAATAATAATAATAATAATAATAATAATAATAATAATAATAATAATAATAATAATAATAATCAATAAGTAGAACAAAACACGGAGAAGAAGAAGAAGAAGAAGAAGAAGAAGAAGAAGAAGAAGAAGAAGAAGAAGAAGAAGAAGAAGAAGAAGAAGAAGAAGAAGAAGAAGAAGAAGAAGAAGAAGAAAGGAGGAAGAAATAGACGGTAAAAATGAAAATGAAGATGATGAAGAAAAAGGAGGAAAGAAAGAAGATAAAGGGGAAAATAAAGACAATAATGGTAATAATAATGATAATGATAATAATGATAATGACGATGAACAGATGGCAAAACAATGCAAAAAAGGAAAATACATGCGTAAACACCTACAAGAAAAAGATAGGGCATTCAAACTTACAGTAGTTTCGATGCCAAATAAATACCTATCCATAGACTTCAATGCGTCAATCAGATAATGATCCATTGCGGGGGGAATCTAACGAGTAATGAAATAATTCAATAATAATCACATAATCATATACTGTAGTTTGAAAACGTAATAAATTAATAAAACACTCGTTGAAATCCCCCGCACTGTAACATTACTGCATGAAGCATTGAAGTTGTGCAGATTGGTATTTATTTGGCACTGAAATTTAAATCCTAGGAATTCTGATGAAGTGAATTGATCATTAGAAACGAATGTTAGACGATGAAAAAAGGGAATTTCAACGGTTAAACACACACACACACACACACACACACACACACACACACACACACACACACAACACACAACACAACACAACACAACACACACACACACACACACACACACACACACACACACACACACACACAGGTAGGTAGATAGACATACAGGTAAATAGACAGACAGACAGAGATACGAAAGGATAAGCGTATGGACAGATGAAACTAAAGACATGTATGAAATATGTCGATAATTTGGAAGATCTACTCTAAAAATAAATAACGAATATACATTTCATTTATTTATTATTGAGAAAGGAGTATCTCATAATTTCAGGAGGCATTTTATGAAAGCGAGCGACTGTTAGTTCTAACATTCAGTCTTTTCAGTGATATTCATTACCGTTATAGCATTGGAGGGATGGTGAAGAGAGAAAAGAAATGAGTGAATGAAGAGAAAGGAAAAGATGAAGGCGAAGGCTGAGGCACTCATATATATCGTCGTGGCTCAGAGACAATGAAAAATGTAGGAGTAAAACATAGTGTGACTGCAGTTTTTAGAGTGAAAGTCCTATTAATTGTTCGCTGACGCCGGGCACGGTTAATGAAGGGGGAGGGCGTGTCGGCGCCGAGGCGGTCACGCTGAGGGAAGGGAAAGACGTAAGAGAAAAATGAAAAGAAAACTAGGCCGAGTGATGATTCTTCTTGACGCACTGGCCTACCGGGACGAGGGACGGGCGGGGCGGGCGAGGGGCACGAGTGTGAGGGCGCCGCACCGCTATATAAGAGAACAGTGTGGCCGGCGAGGCAACACTCCACCATGAGGCTCCTGGTGAGTCCTGAGCGGCGGCGAGCTGCAAGCCAAGCCCCTGTGCCTGACACACACACAAACACACACACACACACACACACACACACACACACACACACACACACACACACACCACACACACACACACACAAACACACACACACACAAGCCAGGAAGTTTTGAGGCGTTGGGGCGTCTTCCACACACTTCACCGCCACACAACACAAGCCAACCACCTCTGCATCTTCAGCAGACTCCCTAATACAGTTTTTTTGCTGCAGGTGATCTTGCCAACGCTCCTGACGGTGGCCGTTGCGGCCAAGCTCCCGACCTACACCTACAGCCGGCCCTTCGCCCAACACCAGCAGACCGGTGTTGACACTCCGCAGAGCTTTGCACACACTGGGACATCTAGACTGACCAACGGCCAGGCCGGACAAAACGGCTTGAGTCAGAGCTACGGCGAACCCGTGACCCAGTTCAATGGCCAGGCCAGCCAAAATAGCCTGACTCAGAGCTACGGCGAACCCAATGGACAACAACCCGTGACCCAGTTCAACGACCAGGCCGGACAAAACGGCTTGAGTCAGACTTACGGCGAGCCCGTGACCCAGTTCAACGGTCAGGCCGGCCAAAATGGCCTGACTCATTCTTACAATGAGCCTCAAGGCCTGATTCAGTCCAGTGGATACTATGGGCAAAATGGTCTCACTCAGACTAGCAGTCGACCCGCTGGGCCTCAGGACCTAACCCAAACTAACGGACACTCTGGCAAAAACGATCGCACTCAGACTTACGCTGCACTCAATGGGCGACAGGACCTGATTCACCCCAATGGCCACTTTGCGCAGAATGGTCTCACTCAGACAAACCTTGTACTCTCTGCGTCTCAGGACCTGACGCAGGCCAATGGAAACGCTGGGATTAATGACCTCTCTCTGAGTAATGGTGCCCCCGCTGGATCACAGAACATAAACCAGCCCAATGGCCACGCAGGTGTCTTTCTTCCAGCACACGAAGAGCCCGTCAGGTTTCACCCCCAAACACAGCAGCAAGGCCTCACAGAGCAAGACAACTCGTTTGAGACATACGAAAACCCCACTGAGTCACACAGCCAGACCCAAGAATCCAACGGTCAGGACCTCTCTCCTCACACTCAGGACGTACTTGCGAGGCCGCAAAGCCTGAAGGAGCCCCACGGCGACGTTTGCCTGGAGGGACAGGTGCGTCACGCAGACGGCTCCTGCGTCACGCCTGAGGTGACTCGCAGCGTCTACGTATTCGGCGTGACCGAGACGCCCCGACCCTCCGCAAGGCCGTCGCCCCGCCTGCCTCCCCCAAAGGTCCACGAACACGTGCTGCTCATCCGTGCACCTAAACGTTGGGCCGCCGACCAGTCCCTGGTGGTGCCGCCGCCCGCACAGAAAAGCGTCGTTTACATCCTCAGGAAAGAGTTAGAAGATGAAGACCCGCGAATCATTGAGGCGCCCGTCACGCCGCCACCCCACCCTGAGGTGTTCTTCGTCAACTACAAGGACGGCGACAACGTCAGCCTGCCCAATGGCCTCAACCTGCAGCAGGCTTTGCAGGGAGCAATCACGAGCCCCACCACGCTGCTGGACGCCGCTGAGGAGGGGGCTGCGGCAGAGAACGCACAGGTGACAAACTTCCCCATCCTAGGCGACAAGGTCTCGCTGGAAGGCCAAAGCGAAGAAGATCTGGTGAGCTACCGTAACGGCGCCTTTACAACAGACGATCTGAGGGAGGGCACCTTTGTATTGGAAGGCCAAAGCGACGACGACCTCTCTCTGGAAAGTCAAACCGATGGCAGCATTATCTTGCTGGAACAGAGGGACGGCGATGATCTGATAGACCAGAGCGACGAGGACTCTCTGGCAGGCCACAGCAATGCCGGCCTAGGGCTGAAAGACAACAGGAACGGAGGCCACGCGCAGGGTGGCCACAGTGGCGGTTTTGCTGTGAATGGTAACAATGTCATTGCAGCAGGATTCCAAAGTGACGAAGCTCTCTTCTTTAGAGGCCACAGTGACGATAGCCTCGTGTTGAGTGGACACAGTGATGGCGGCTTCGTACCAAACGGCGACGACAGGAGACACACGGACTTCAATATCTTGAGAGATGAGTCTCTTGAGTACCAGTTCAGTAGCGTGGAAGACAGTCTCGGTGAGGCCCCCGGCACTCAAGAAGTTATTGCCAGCAGTGTCTTCGGCGGCAGCCCACAACAGGTGAGAGGGGATGGTGGCAACAGTGTGCCCGCACAGCTCCTCAGCGTCAGCTTTGAAGGCAACGTCGGCAGCTTCAGCGGCCTCGCCAACAGCAGAAAGGAGACAGCGGTTAGGGGCAGCGAGGAAACCCCAGGTTCGGCCAGCCAAGCAGCCGCCTTTGGTGATGCCTCGTATGGGCCCCCCAGCAGACCTGCCGCCGGCCCCGCCCAGCTCTACGCCCCGCCCTAAGAAGCAACAGCTTTCCCTCATCACCTCAGCTGCTTGACTAACGCTGTACTCCCGCTAACCCTGAACACCGCTTGTCCAGGTCGGATGTAGTTTGCATGAAAAAAATAGTTACCTCTTCAGTCTCTTTAGCTTAGAGCTTCTCAGTTCGGTATCTGAGTATTTGGTATGTAAAATGAATGTTTTTCTTTCTAAGAAGACAAAAGATACTGGAAAGTATGCTATGAACACACCACAGCATCACGTCCTGATCTGTATTCCTCTCGAAGGTAGATTACTTTGCTGACTGGATCTTTACTTGCACTCTGTGCTCGACGCTTGTGGTGATCAATTAATTACCTCTATATTATTGTTGTTTTTATGCGCCACTATTACATTGTTTTACTTCAAAAGAATAAAATTTTGTACCGCAGTTAAGGTGTTTAGTGTTTTATGCCTCACGTCCAGAAACTGCATCAGTCCCCAGGGTCAGGGCCGCTGGAGCTGTCCGGTGACTGGATCTTTACTTGCTCTCTGTGGTCGACGCCACTGGTGATCAATTAATTACCTCTATATTATTGTTGTGCAGTATTATTCAGGTGTGAACGTCGAGGTGATTACGTACATCATCAAACTGCTGCAGGTATAACAAGGCGCAGAGTGATAGTATGAGCTGAGCTGCAACGTGACACCTGGCAAAACAAGCGAAATATGACCACATTCACATCACAAAATAAGGGAAAGAAAAAGGATGGCTGGAGGGAAGAAGCCAGCACCCGGAGCCACTTGCCTTCAGCACCAGGTGTTGTATGACTGCGTACCTCTTACTTGTCGCCCGCTTCTCACTGCATCTGTTTGCAATTAATTTTTCGCACGTGCACACACGCACCCACCCACACACACACACACACACATACACACACACACACACACACACACACACACACACACACACACATACGCGCGAGAGCAAAATAAAAAATAAAACATCTTAATATCTTGTTTCCTTTCTCTAAGACACGAAGCAACAAATTTAATCATTACGTGAAGTGGCAGCGGCGGGGCATCAACAGTGGCAGAAAATTGTCAAACGTTATGAGTTTTACGAAACAATGAAGTAAAAGTTTTTCCACTCATATATATATATATATATATATATATATATATATATATATATATATATATATATATATATATATATATATATATATATATATATAAAGGCATTACCTGCAAAGGTGAAACTATTGTAAAGATAACAGTAAAATATTAGCGATATGCAGAAACAGTAAGAACACACTTAAAATGATTATGGCAAGAAGAAGAAGAAGAAGAAGAAGAAGAAGAAGAAGAAGAAGAAGAAGAAGAAGAAGAATTACAATAATAATTATAATAATAATAATTGTAATAATAATGATAATTATTATTATTATTATTATTATTATCATAATCATTATTATTATAATGTATAGTAATAATAATGATAACAATAACAATCATCAAAATAGCAATAATAATAATAATAATAATAATAATAATAATAATAATAATAAGCAATAAGTAGAAGAAAAACAGGGAAAAGAAGAAGAAGAAAAAGAAGGAGAAGAAGAAGAAAAAGATGATGATGATGATGAAGAAGAAAGGAGGAAGAAAAAGTCTTTAAGAATGAAAAAGATGAAGAAAAGAAGGAGGGAAGAAAGAAGATAACGGGGAAAAAAGACAATGATGGTAATAATAATGCAAATGATAATAATGATGATGAACAGATGGTAAAACAATGCAAAAAAGGAAAATACATGCGTAAACACTTAGAAGAAAAAGATAGGGCTTTCATATGTATAGTAATTTCGATGCCAAATAAGTACCTATCCATAGACTTCAATGCGTCAATAAGATAATGATCCAGTGCGGGGGGATCTAACGAGTGATCAAATAATTTAATAATAATCACATAATCATATACTTAAGTTTGAAGATGTAATACATTATTACAACACTCGATGAATCCCCCGCACTGTAACATTACTGTATGAAGCATTGAAGCTATGCAGATCGGTATTTATTTGGCACTGAAATTTAAATCCAAGGAATTCTGATATAGTGGATTGAACATTAGAAACGAATGTTTGACGAGGAAAAAACGGGAATTTCAACGGTTAAACACACACACACACACACACACACACACACACATACAAGGAGAGGAGGAGGAGGAGGAGGAGGGGAAGGACAGAGACGCACGTATATAGCCCACGTGCTGAGGTGGGCGGACACACACCACGACCAACACAATGCTGTTGCCGCGGGTGAGTGACCTGCTGCTGGCCTGTGCACTCGGGTGAGTGACCTGCCGCTGGACTGCGCACTCGGGTGAGTGACCTGCCGCTGGCCTGCGCACTCGGGTGAGTGACCTGCCGCTGGACTGCGCACTCGGGTGAGTGACCTGCCGCTGGCCTGCGCACTCGGGTGAGTGACCTGCCGCTGGCCTGCGCACTCGGGTGAGTGACCTGCCGCTGGCCTGCGCACTCGGGTGAGTGACCTGCCGCTGGCCTACGCACTCGGGTGAGTGACCTGCCGCTGGCCTGCGCACTCGTGTGAGTGACCTGCCGCTGGCCTGCGCACTCGGGTGACCCTCCGCGTCTCGTGTGGTGGGGGCCATTCATATGGAAGTCGTGACCCTGAGTATCATTCCGTGCTGAGAGTCATCCTCCGCTTAACACTAGTACGTTTTCTTCACCTCCAAGTGACCACAGCACTCCTGATGGCGGCCCACCCGGCGTTGCTCTAAACGCCGCACACGCCCCGCCGGCCAGGCCGACGCCTTGGTGCCGCCCCCATGCTACTCCTGCGGCACAAGGCGACACGAGGGCCCGCAAACCTCTCGGCAGCCGTGAGACAAGAAATCTTGAGGCATAGTTTTGTTAGACTCGCAGAGCCAATGGGCAATGCGGGGAAAGATCACCCCGTAATCCCGTTAGAAGGACCCAATGGGCCACAAGGTCAGAGCCATCCTGCTGACCGCGCGGCAAAGCAAGTCTTGAATCAAGGCTACGGGAGAACCCGACTCCTGTACAACAACACAAACCCGGACTACCACGCAGCACGTTGCTTCCGAAGGAGCTGTGATGCAACACGCTCCGGCACGACTACCGCACCCTACGGGGCAAGTCACCTTCCTTGAGACTCATACAGGACCCGCAAGACCACACGGTCAGGCCAAAAGTCGCGACGGCCAGGTCCTCAAGCCTAACACGTTGGACGTACCCGCGTGGCCACACAGCCCGGAGGATTACCACGTGGCCACGCGTCCAGTGCTCGGCGGCGGCAAAGGCTGCCTGGAGGGTCAGGTGCGTCACGACGATGGCTCCTTCGTCATGCCTGAGGAGACTCGCAGTATGTATGTGGTCGGAGTGCCCGAGACGCCCCGAACCTCCGCGAGGCCGTCGCCCCGCCTGCCGTCTCCGTGAGTCCAGGGACACGTGCTGCTCATCCGCGCAGCCGAGCGTTGGGCCGCCCGCCGACCAGCCCCTGGTGGTGCCGCCGCCCGCACAGGAGAGCGTCGTTTACGTTCTCAGGAAAAAGTTCCAAGACGAGGACCCGCGTATCATTGAGGCGCCTGTCACGTCGCCCGCCCACCCTGAGGTGTTCTTCGTCAACTACAAGAACGACGACAACGTCAACCTGCTCAAGGGCCTCGACCTGCAGTAGGCCTTGCAGGGCGCCATCACGGACCCCGCCACGCTGCTGGACGCCGCTGCGGAGGGCGATGAGGCAACAGACGTCCCCATCCCGGGCGGCAAGTTCTCGCTGAAAGGCCAAAGCGACGGTGATGTAAAGAAGAACCACAGTAGATGTGTGGGGAATTGAGCTGGTTTATCTAATCAATTCAAGAGCTTTCATGGCGGAACCAATGACGACACTGATGACTACAGACAGAAGACGGTAGTGACAGCAGGTAGACCTTGTATATTTGTGACACGAAAAGGAAAATAAATAAATCAACTGTGTGCAGGACAGCTGACAGTCGACAAATGGGCGGTTTAGTGAAAGGAAGAGGAGAGTCAGGACACCCCTCCATTACAACACGTGTCCTGCTGAACAGTGCACAGTGAAACACACTAGATTGTATCCTCTGTGAAGTCAACATCTTCTACTCTTCTTTCAGTGGGAACCACTAACTATAACATAGTTCAATGCCATGAACTAGTGACTATAATTGATATCTTGAAGTAGA
Organism: Eriocheir sinensis; assembly: GCF_024679095.1. Classification (NCBI taxonomy): domain Eukaryota; kingdom Metazoa; phylum Arthropoda; class Malacostraca; order Decapoda; family Varunidae; genus Eriocheir; species Eriocheir sinensis. Next base: position 7,075,507 of record NC_066533.1, read on the forward strand.
AAACTAATTAAAACTCATCTTTAAATTAGAATGGAATGTAAATACGGGAGAATATATAATAATTTCCCGTTAAGAGTTTTTAATAGAAGAGTTTTGAAAATATACGAGTAACTATAAAACGTGATAGTTAAAAGAACACACACACACATACACACACACACACACACACACACACACACACACACACACACACACACACACACACACACACACACACACACACACACAGAAACACACACACAGAAACACACACACACACACACACACACACACACACACACACACACACACACAGAAAAAAAACAGGCATATCACATCAATTACGCACAGACTCACTACGCCAAAGATTTTAGTAGCATCTCTAATCTGGCAACAGCGAGACCATTACGTAAATCATCAACACGCAATAATTTGGCAACAGTAACAGGCATGGGCGAGGTTTCAACAGCCCGGTAGTGTAGCGGCAGTAAATGGCGAAGGAAGGCACAACCACGTCAGTTATCTCTTAACACTAAAGGGCGTGGGTAAGGTTTCACAAGCCCATTCATCCCGCAACTGAGGCAGGCGTAGGTGAGGCAACAAGAAGGTAAGAACCCATACAGACAACGAACTGCTCTAGCATCGCCTACGTTACCCCTTTTGTTTTTCGTACATGTGAAAATCTCTTAGCGTAGACCTGACCATAGAGATAGACGAATAGACCAAACGTAGTATTAGTCACTTAGGATTAGAAATAAAACCATACAGACAACGAACTGCTCTAGCATCGCCTACGTTACCCCTTTCGTTTTTCGTACATGTGAAAACTCTCTGAGCGTACACATGACCATAGAAATATATGAATAGACCGAACGTAATATGTATTAGTCACGTAAGATTAGAAGTAAAACGAGAGAACTGAAATTAAGAAAATGAATGCAAAGACTTCAGGTAAGAAAAGATTAAATGAATTAAATAAAAGAAAACTAACCGAAGAAAAAGGAAATCTGAAAAATCAATAAAAAACTCACAAAAAGAAATAGATTAAATAAGAAATAGATTAAATAAAAACAAGAAGAAAAAGGTTGAGATCAGGATAATATAAACTAAAGAGAATACAATTAAGTATAATAAAACTAAAGAGAATAAAGTTAAGTATAATAAAAAGAAAAGAGAATAAAGTTAAGTATAAGAGTTAGATTAAGTAGTATACAAAAATATACAGAAAAAAGCAATGGAGAGAGAGAGAGAGAGAGAGAGAGAGAGAGAGAGAGAGAGAGAGAGAGAGAGAGAGAGAGAGAGAGAGAGAGAGAGAGAGAGAGAGAGAGAGACGTCTATGACATTCCAGTTACTTGACATACAACATTCCTAAGCAATTCTAACTTTCCAAAAGAAAAGTGAGTATCGTTCTGTAAAGGGGAACACACTCAAAGCCGACAGACAAAAATGCTGAAAATAAAGGGGAGAAAAACTTTATCTTTGTCTCTTCCAAAACGGGGAAACAATATATCATCGAGGAGACTTCCCTTCTAGCCCCCAAAAGATAAATGTATATACAGTGGACAATAAATAAAAATGGTGCCTGCTCGTAAATGCCCTAGACGATGAGGCAATAAAACTGCAGTAATAGTAATAACTAAGTAAATAAATAAATAAATAATAATAATAATAATAATAATAATAATAATAATAATAATAATAATAATAATAATAATAATAACAAAAGAAAGTAATAATAGCGACATCAAAGTAGATTTAAAAGCAAGGGAGAGAAAAGAAGAAACTGAAGGAATACATCAAAAGAATGGGAGAAAAAGAGAAAATCTGTGGAATGGAAATTTTCAACGGAGAAAATAAAAATAAAAATAAATATGAAAGTAAAATGATGTAAGGGAGGAAAAAAAGAAGTAGGAAACCAGAAAAAAACAAAAGGAGGAAAACAAGCAAAAAAGAGAAAAGAGAAATTCGAACTAAAAAGATTTGAGGAAGAGAAAGAAATAAAAACGAGTATATGAAAGAGAGAAGATGAGAACGGAAAGAATATGAGAAAAACAAAAACAAACAGAGCGGAAAGACGAGCACAAACAAGTCTTCTCATTGCACGGAGGAAACAAAACAGGAAAAAAAAAATCAGAGAAATGCCATAAAAGGAAAGCAAGTGAGTTGAAGAAAGAGTCTAATAGAAAGCAACAGCGAAGTGATGGAAGAAGAAAAACGAGGCGAAGACAATACCCAGCGAAGAACCACGCAAGTCACTGAAGAAAATGACACAAGATGACGGAGACGAAAACAAAAAAGGAGCAATAATAGTAAAAAAAAAAAAGAGAAAAGACGATCTGAAAAAGAAAGCAACGAAAAAGCAGGCCATTCGTTTACGTCTGAAAAATGTTGTTAAGTCACGAACCTCATATTATATTAGAGAGAGAGAGAGAGAGAGAGAGAGAGAGAGAGAGAGAGAGAGAGAGAGAGAGAGAGAGAGAGAGAGAGAGAGAGAGAGAGAGAGAGAGAGAGAGAGAGAGAGAGAGAGAGAGAGAGAGAGAGAGAGAGAGAGAGAGTAAAGAAAAAAGAAAGAAAGATGTGAAAATAAAGAAACAAATATTAATGAAAGAAAGAAAAAAGATAGAAAAAATAAAAATAAAGAAAACAGAATCAAGAAAGAAAAGAAAGTAAGAAAGAAAGAAGAATGAAACAAAGAAAGCAAAAAGAATAAGAGAAAAAGAAAGAAAAAAGACAAACAAAGAAAAAAAGAAAAAAAAAGAAAAGTAAAAAAGAAAAATGTAGAAAGGAAGAGTTAATGTAGTACGAAGAGACGAATGAGAAAAGATATCAAAGTAACAAAAACGAAAATGAGGAAAGAAATAAACTAACAACCATCTAATTACCGAACCACCAATTATCTAAAAAAAAATAATAATAATCATCAAAGAACAGCGAAGACACACAAATCGAAAAAGAAAAACAACCAAAAAACAAACAAACAATCGTGCAGAAATATAACACAAGGTGAAGAAAAAGACCAACAAAAACTTGATCATCTGAGTAAAGTAAAAAAAAGAAAAAAAGAAAGTAAGGGGGAGGGGGAGAAAGGAGTATGAGAGAAAATGGTACTAGCAGACTGTGACAGGGTAAGCTCATCAATTTCCCAGGTGATAATTAATTAAGGGGACGCACGAGAGCACGGACAGGTAGTACTCACCGACATGACGCCTTAATGATCCTGCACACCTGAGGAGAGAAAATATATAATGATAATAAATGTGAAAAAAGTAATTAATGATAGTAAAGGTGAATATATAACCTATCATAATCTGGGATGGGAAGACAATGGATGGTAAGGGAATGACGGAAAGGGAAAACGGAATGGAGAAAAAGGAAAGAAAAGAATGGGAAGGGATGACATATTAACCTGACCTAACCTAACCTAACGTTCTGGTGATGGGAAGGGAAGGGACGGAAAAGGAATGACAGAGGGGGAAATGGGAAGGTTAAAAAAGAGAGATGAAAGAATAGGGAGAGAGGATTTGAGTAATTTAAGAAGGAAAACGAAGAAAAAAGAAAAAAACAGAAAAGAAACTAGCCTCACAAAACCTAACCTAACCAAACCTAACACGTTCTAGCAATGGGAAGAGAATGAAAGGAAAGGGAATGACGGAAAAGGGAGCGGGAAGGAGAGAAGAGAGAAAACGGGAAGGGAGGATTTTGATAAGTAAAGGAAAACGAAGAAATAAAAGAAAAAGAAGAAGAAAAAGAAACTAACCTAACATAACCTGACTTGACCTAACCTAACATGTTCTGGTGAAGAGAAGAGAATAGACAAAAAGGAAATGACGGAAAGGGAAACGGGGGGTGAAAAAAGAGACGAAAGAATGGGGAAGAAGGATTTAGGAAAGCAGTGAAGGAAGACAAAAAGATAAAAGCAAAAGGAGAAGAGAAAAAGAGTAACCTAACCAAACCTGACGTAACCTCGCTTAACATTAGCCTAACAAAGGGAAGAGAAGGAAAGGAACTTGAAGGTGAAAAAGGGGAGACGAAAGAATGGGAAGGGAGGATTTAAGAAAGAAATGAAAAAAAACGAAGAAAACGAAAAAATCAACCTAACCAAGCCTGACGTAACTTCGTCTAAAATAGTCTAAGAAAGGGATGGGAAGGAAAGGAACAAGAAGAATGGAGACGAAAGAATGGGGAGGGATGACATACACAAGTAAAAGGAAACACGGAGAAAGGAAAAAGAAAGGAGAAAGGGAGGAAACTAGCTAAACCAAACCTGACCCAACTTAGCAAAGGGAAGAGAAGAGAAGAAAAAGATAAAGGAGAAAAATGAAGAGCGAAAAAGGAGGAAAAGAAAGGGGAACGGGAGGAAACTAGCTAAACCAAACCTGACCCAACTTAGCAAAGGGAAGAGAAGGGAAGAAAAAGAGGAAAGAGAAAAAATGGACAGCAAAAAAGGAGGAAAACCAAGAAAAAGAGAAGAAATGACTATCCTAACTAACCCTGACCTAGCCTAACCTAACCTATCTGCTCCAACCTAACCTTGCATGCCAAACCCTAACCTAAGCCAACCCGTGAAGAAGAGAAAATATATGAGAAAGACACCGGGGACACGTACGACATAAAAAAATGAATAAATATACAAAATCACCCCTAAAAAACATGTGCCCAGCAATCTTAAAGTAATAAATATAAATAACGACACGAGGATAACAAAAGAAAAAGGGAAATATTATTGAAATGAACCCCAAACACTCAGGGATCTCGGCATTCCTTTGCCAACTCCTCAAAGCAGAAGGAGGAAATATTTTCACGAGAATATTTTTACGCAGAACAAAATTTTAAAATATTCCTTACGTAAATTACTACCTACGGGTTATTAATGTGTCTGGAGGGGAAAGGGTAGGAGAGAGAGAGAGAGAGAGAGAGAGAGAGAGAGAGAGAGAGAGAGAGAGAGAGAGAGAGAGAGAGAAAACGAAAAGAGATGGATGATGAGGAAAGGGGAGGGAATGGAAGGGAGGGACGGAGAGGGGAGAGGTAGGATGAGAAGAGGAGAAGGAAATGGAAAGGGAGGGGGAAGAACGGAAAAGGGCGTTTTAGAAGGTAGAAGAATCGAAAAGGGAAGGATGGGGAGGAATGGGGAATGGGAGGGAGGGACGGGGAGGGAAGGGACAGGATGAGAAGGGAAAGGAGAGAAAATGGGAAGGAAAGGGAAGGAGCGGAAGGGGGTCGTTAGGAGGAGAAAATGTGAGCAAAGGAGTTGGATAAAGGACGAAAAAAGAAAGGAACGAGGAAAAGAGGAAATGAACAAGAACAAGAACATGAAGATAAAAACGAAGAAGAAAAAGAAAGGAGGAAGGGAAGGGAGGAAGACAAGAACAATATTATTATATTATTATTATTTACATCAATGACTTAGACACAGAAATTAGTAGTGATGTCAGTAAGTTCGCAGATCATACCAAGATCGGTAGAGTAATCCAATCAGACAGGGACGCTAGCGTTCTCCAGGATGAGCTTGACAGACTATATGATTGGGTGGGGAAGTGGCAGATGGAATTCAATGTCGGGAAGTGTAGCATTTTGAGTGTAGGCAGGAATAACCCCTCACACAACTACTCCTTAAATGACACTCCTCTAAGCAGGTCTGGGCGTGAGAGAGACTTAGGAGTCCTAGTGAGCGCTGACCTCCGTCCTAGGGCTCAATTCATTCAGGCTAAAAATCGGGCAAACAGAGTACTTGGTTTCATCTCAAGGAGCGTAAGCAATAGGAGCGCTGAAGTCATCCTCAAACTTTACTTAGCACTAGTTAGACCTCATCTCGATTATGCAGTTCAGTTCTGGTCCCCCTACTATAGAATGGATATCAAGATGTTAGAATCTATACAGAGGAGGATGACAAAGATGATTCAGGGGGTGAGAAACTTGCCTTATGAAGACAGGCTGAAGCAGTTAAATCTACACTCTCTAGAAAGGCGAATGTTGCGAGGAGACTTGATCGAAGTCTATAAATGGATGAAGGGCTTTAATAAAGGGGATGTCAATAAGATTTTGATAGTAAAAGAGCCAGGTAGGACGCGTAGCAATGGTTTTAAGTTAGACAAATTCAGATTCAGCAAAGACACAGGAAAAATTGGTTCACCAATACAGTGGTAGATGAATGGAACAGGCTTGGGAGCCATGTTGTGGGCGCCAGTACCATAGATACATTCAAGAGGAGGTTAGATAAAGCCATGGATGGTGAGGTAAGGTGGGGTTGAGTGTACAGGAGCTGCCTTGTATAGGCCAACCGGCCTCTTGCAGACTCCTTACGTTCTTATGTTCTTATGTTCTTAAGAAAAGGAAGGTAGGAAACATGGAAACATGGACTAGCAGACAGCAGAAAGCCTGTTGGCTCATTACTATGCTGCCTGCGTTCAGTGATTCAATCAATCCGTTTGCCACAGGAGTGGCTTGCAGGGAAGGATTAAAGCACTTATGTTTCTACTCTTGGGAACGTTCAGTTCACTCCCGATGCAGCAAAGTGGCCATCAATGCGTTCCTTGAAGGAGTTGATGGTCTCTGCGCTAACCACTTCTGCAGGAAGGCTGTTCCAATGGCGAACAACTCTATTCGAGAAATAACTCCTGCCGATGTCGGTATTGCATCGCTTTGCTTGAATTGTTTTTCCGTTGTTTCTTGTTCTCAGGTTGGTTTGTAGCGTGAAGAGTTTGGAGTGATCAACGTTGCTGAGCTTGTTCAGGTACTTAAAGACTTGTATCATGTCTCCCCGCAGGCATCTCTTTTCCAACGTGAAGAAGTTGAGTCGCTCGAGTCGCTCTTCATAGGGCTTCGTCCTCAGTGATGGTATCATCTTCGTGGCGCGGCGCTGTACTCTCTCAAGTAATTCAATGTCTTTCCTGTAATTAGGAGACCAGAATTGCACGGCGTATTCCAGGTGGGGCCTTACCAGCGAATTGTACAAGGATAACATAACTCCCGGCGTCTTGTATTCGAAGTTCCTCGATATGAACCCAAGCATTGTATTGGCTTCCTTACAGGCAGACTTGCAGTGTTTTATTTGTTTCAAGTCACTGCTGATGGTGACCCCGAGGTCTCTTTCCTCTTGCACAACATGTAGTGGTTCGCCACCCATGTGGTATGTGTGGTTGCTGTTTCTGGATCCGATATGCATTACTTTACATTTGGCAGTGTTGAAGGACATCTGCCATTTTTCTGACCACCGAGTGATCTGGACCGAGTGATCTCTGGATAATTTTGCAGTCTGCCGTTGTGAGGGCCTTCCCACCCACCTTTGTGTCGTCGGCAAATTTTGAAAGATTGGATTTCAATCCTAGTTCTAGGTCGTTGATATATATGATGAAAAGTATGGGTCCCAGCACTGACCCCTGTGGCACTCCACTTGTGACCGGGAGCCACTCGGAGGCCTGTCCGTTGAGTACAACTCGTTGTTTTCTTCCAGTGAGCCAGTCCTTGATCCACGCTGTCAGATTGCCGCCTAATCCCGCCGACTTGAGTTTCTTGAGGAGTCTTTCGTGTGGCACTTTGTCAAAGGCTTTCTGAAAGTCTAGATATATAACATCGCTGGGGATATGATTATCCCAGTTTTCATAGATACCTTGGAAGAAGTCCAATAAATTGGTTAAGTATGAGCGCTTGTTCCTGAAACCGTGTTGAGCATCGGAAATGTTGTTGTTGTCTTCAAGGAACCTAACGAGTTTGTCTCTGATGATCTTCTCGAGGATTTTTCCCGCCACAGAGGTCAGGCTGAAAGGGAGGATGACAAGAACAGGAGTAGGAACGTGAAGAAGATGAAAACGAAGATGAAAAAGAAGGTAGGAAGGGAAGGGAGGATGACAAGAACAAGAGTAAGAACATGAAGAATATGAAAACGAAGATGAAAAAGAAGGGAGGAAGGGAAGGGAGGAGGAAGTTTGGGTCAAGGCTTGAAGGGTCCATGCAAATACATCAAAAATTTGTTGTGGGTGTTTGTGTGGGTCATTTGAGGGGTGGGAGGGAGTGAAGGGAGCCGGGAAGGAAAAGCTGACGGTGGGAAGAAGAGAAAATATATGAAAACGACACAGGGGAAGATGTTGACAGAGGAAGAATAAGGAGCACAGTGTGGATGCGAATAAACAGGAAAAAAAATGTATAAATAAGAATGAACATGTGGATAAAGAGAAAAAAGGTGTATAAGTAGATACGTGTAAGTGAATAAGGATAAATAAAAAGGTTAACTGTGGGTATGGTTAAGTGGATATAGAGGAAAAAGGTAGACAAGGGGGTATGGTTAAGTGGATATAGAGGAAAAAGGTAGACAAGGGGGTATGGTTAAGTGGATATAGAGGAAAAAGGTAAACAAGGGGGTATGGTTAAGTGGATATAGAGGGAAAAGGTAAACAAGGGGGTATGGTTAAGTGGATATAGAGGAAAAAGGTGGACAAGTGGATATAGTGGAGTGGATAAAAAGGGGGGGGAGAGGGTTTGCAGTGGGTCTCGGTATAGGAATAAAGAGGAAGAGGAAAGCGTCAAGCGGGTATGTGATTAGATGTCTTGTTGGAAGAGAGTGTGGGTAGTTGTGGCTTGGTATGGATTGGACGGGGCACTGGGTATGTTTTTTTTATTTATTATTACAGTTCCTCCTCTCCTCTATTCCCTTCTCTGCCTCTCTCTTTCATTACAGTACTCCCTCCCTCCCTCTCTCCCTCCCTTCCTTCTCTCCTTCCCTTCCCTCCCTCCTTCCCCCTTTCTCTCCCTCCCTTCCTTCTCTCCCTCCCTCCCTTCCTTTGACATTTACGCATTACAGGCAGACGCGAAGGCTTAAGCAGAGAGGAAAAAAGATACGAACGAAGAATTGGACGACCGGAAAATGTCACGAAGAAGAACATCAGTAACAGAAAACCGCGTAAGAGTGATCACAATAAATACTCGCCTACAAGGAAACATAAAAAAAGGCCCATAGAAAATTCGGCTGCAATGAAGAAAATTATCGATGGAAAATACCACTGAGAAAATATGACCAAGGAAAAAATGTCGGGTCCCAAGCCAAGAAATCGACACCTTAAACTTTAATATAATAAAGAACAAAAAAATAAAAATAAAACAATACGAAAAAAATAGAACATACATCTCTATTTGTATTCGAGTGTGTGTGTGTGTGTGTGTGTGTGTGTGTGTGTGTGTGTGTGTGTGTGTGTGTGTGTGTGTGTGTGTGTGTGTGTGTGTGTGTGTGTGTGTGTGTGTCTCAACCACAATATTTTTTTTTCCCTGCGATGAGAGTAAGGTAAGAATAATGGACTCTTTAAAGTTTTAATCTTAACCTGAGTCATAAATATCACTTTATCATACCTCCTGTCCTGTCCGCGCCCCCCTACTGGCGAGAGAGTGAATTAAGTGGAAAAAATTATAAAAGGTATAAAGATAGAAAAATTATACTACTACTACCACTACTACTACTACTACAACCACTACCACTACTGTTTATTTACTTTCTAATGCCCTTTCCATCCCCTCATACGCAAATAATTGTCTTCGTGTCCGCTAATTACCCTCTTCGGGCGAGTCAACACCTGAGAGAGAGGGGCAGGTGAGAGGGAGGGAGGGAGAAGAAGAGAGAGAGAGAGAGAGAGAGAGAGAGAGAGAGAGAGAGAGAGAGAGAGAGAGAGAGAGAGAGAGAGAGAGAGAGAGAGAGAGAGAGAGAGGAGGGTGGAAAGCAGGCCAGTGGGTTTCTGGCCCCGTTTATGTATTAGGTAAATGTCAAAGGAAGGGAGGGAGGGAGGGAGTAACGGAGTGAAGGAGAGAGGCAGAGGAAATGGATGAGAGGAGCAAAAAGAAACGGAGGATAAGATGAAAAAGAGATGGGAAGGAGAGGGAGAGACAGGAAGGAAGGGACGGGATAAAAAATAAAGTGCAATACATGAGAATGGCACGAAGGAGTAAAGTTAGGAGAGAAGGAGAGGCAAAAAGAAGACGGGAAGGAGGCGGAAGGGAGAGAGGGAGAGGAAGCCGAAGAAAAAAAAATCGCCGAGAAGAACGGGAAGGAAACAGAAGAAAGTGGGGTACGGAAAACGTCCATTTGAATCCACAAGCAACTCCTACATTGACCAATTTCCCCACTAGTCAAAGCCCTTTTAAGTCTCCCTCACTACTCCACTTCCAGACTTAGCATAAACCAGTTGTTGTCTGACTTCTGATAAACCCAAAACTCCCACGTCACCGACGTGACCTGACCTTTTACTGGCAAGTTCTATCGCTCGAGACAAACCTCCTTACCCACATGAAGAGCTCAACCAGGTCAGCAAGAACTCCACGCCACACCTCTCCGAAGCCTGCCCAAGCACCTCTTCTGACCTCTCCCGGCATGGTGGGTGTCCTGGCCTTTGAATCTTTCTTGTTACGCTTTTTTCTTTATTTTATACGGACTGAAGTGAAAGGAGACCGAGAGGGAAGAAGAAAGAGAGACAAGAAATGCATGTAGATGGGACGGTAATAAGGTAAACTGAGGATAAGTATAAGGCATAATGTTGAAAGAAGAGTGAGAACAGCATAACTAATGTAGGGAAGAGGCATGAAAGAAATAGAAAGGAGAGAAAAGTATGGAGGACAAGGCGTGAGAAAGGATATACTGATGAAAGGAAGAAGAGATAAAAGAAACTGCGAGGAAACGAAGGTATGGAGAGAATAAAAAAAGAGGATTACGAGTCAGGTTCAGAGAATGGGGAAAGTATAATGGATGTAAGGAAGTGAGACGGAAAGTAATAAAAAGAAAAAGAAAGCGAAGCGAAGAAAGGAGAGTCAGACCGTTTAAGTAGAGGCAAAGTGAGAGCAAGCTTAAGGGCAGGGGCACGAGAAAGTGGGGGAGGGACTTGAAAACAAAGTAGATCTGGGAGACTCACCAACAAGAGGTTACAAACAAGTTAGTTAATAAGTGCGTGCGTGCATGTGTGTGTGTGTGTGTGTGTGTGTGTGAGAGAGAGAGAGAGAGAGAGAGAGAGAGAGAGAGAGAGAGAGAGAGAGAGAGAGAGAGAGAGAGAGAGAGAGAGAGAGAGAGAGAGAGACACACACACAACCCCCCCCCCAAAAAAAAAAAAAGACGCACGCAGACAGGAACGAAGAGAAAAAGGAGAGAAAGAGAAGATGACAAGAGAAAGATCAAGAAAAAGTAATAATAGAGAAAACGAAAGCAGGTATGAGAGAGAGAAAGAAATAGAAAGAGAGAAAGTGAAAGTACCCTGGTTTTGAACATGGGAACAAATAAAAATTGACAACCGGACCATAAAAAAACTGGATCATATTTATTTTTCCTCTTTATTTTTATCTCAATGTTTCCCCACACTTCAAGGGTGACTGTCTTCTCTCTCTCTCTCTCACGCACGCACGCACGCACGCACGCACGCACGCACGCACACGCACACACACACACACACACACACACACACACACACAACAATAACACCACCCACACACACACACAGCAACAACAATAACACACACACACACACACACACACACACACACACACACACACACACACACACACACACACACACACACACACACACACACACACACACACACACACACACACACACACACACACACACACACACACACACACACACACACACACACAAGCTCGGTGGATTAAGGCTCTGCCCACCCAGGCTCCGGCCTGGCAGGCTGATGTCCGAGCCCCGCTCAGGACGAATTTTTCCGCTGACAAGGAATGATTACTGTCCCCCTTTGAGCAAGGGGGATGGGGTGTGAACGCGTGGTGAAATTGCTCGAATCGGGAGGGTACTTGCTGGCGGAGGCCGAGTGGTCAGCGTGCGGCGGGCGTGGTGAGCCCGAGGACCAAGGTTCGAGTCCCACTGATGCACGCTGATAATTTTCAATCACCGCCGAGTGGCAGAAGATTACCCACACGCTGCCCAAATCTTCAATCAAACCCTAACTTCAGCGACTTCGGTCAAGAGGAGCACAGGGGGCAGCATGGGTTCAAGGAAGTCATTATATATCACGGCAGTCACTATATCAAAAATTCGCCTGCGCCACTAACTGCCTGGAGCCGTCCAAGAGACACCTTATGGAAGCCTGCTGATGCTATAGGCAGCACTTGAATATAGGAAAAAGAGCTCGTGATCTGGCTCTGATGAATTAAAGACACATCTACACACACACACACACACACACACACACACACACACACACACACACACACACACACACACACACACACACACACACACACACACACACACACACACACACACACACACACACACACACACACACACACACACACACACACACACACACACACACACACACACACACACACACACACACACACACACACACACACACACACACACACACACACACACACACACACACACACACACACACACACCCACACACACACACACACACACACACACACACACACACACACACACACACACACACACACACACACACACACACACACACACACACACACACACACACACACACACACACACACACACACACACACACACACACACACACACACACACACACACACACACACACACACACACACACACACACACAGCAACAACAATAACACACACACACACACACACACACACACACACACACACACACACACACACACACACACACACACACACACACACACACACACACACACACACACACACAAACACACACAAACGCTCGTATGCACGTAAGCACGCACGCACGCATGCACGCCCTCGCACACATACACACAAACCCCACATACACAAACAGGCAAACCACGCACACAAAAACACATCTCTAGCTTCCCCTATCTCTCCCCTGAAAGCGATTACACGTAGCAATTCACTAATATATTCCAAAGTTTTATCACCTTAGATATTTTCTCCCCCCATCGAGCAAGGGAAGAGTGAGCAGCTCGCGGGTCGCTTGCTCTCAACTCAACCACAAAGTCAAGGCGCAGCGATACTCTGTCGTCTTCAGCGTCAATTCATCCGGTGGCTGAAGAGTTTTTTGTTGTTTGCATCTCCATTAATCGCGTCTCTTACTCTTGAATTTGTCTTTCGCTTTAGTTTCACCTGTTTTACATTCAATTTAATTATGTCTTTGTGTCAACGGAGCTCTTTTCTTGTGTGTGTATCAGTATCTCATTACATTTTTTCTTCCCTTCGCTTTCCCGTGTATCTTACGTTCATCTGTATTTGTTTGTGTTTTTATAATTAGTATCACGTATGCCTCGTTATTCATTTTTCAATATTCTTGCCTTTCTCTTTTGCCCTGTATTCAATTTTAATGTGCCTTTGTCTAATATCATCTTTGAAATTTCCCAAGAATCTGATTAAGTGATTCTGATTCTTCAAGATCATTTTACTTGCAGCTATTATTTTTTTTTTTTTTTCTGATCTACTTTCATATTGTCAATTATCATCCCCATTACAGTCCGACCTCCTTTCGTGTTTGCTCCTTTAACAACTCTCCTGTACTGCTTTACCTAATCAAAACAAACATGGTAATTTTCCTTCAAAACTTTTCCCTAACAAAGCTTACACATCAGAGATCCAACCTTCAAGTAATTCTGGTTAGTCTCCTTTTTCATCGTCCTCTTTGACACATATTCAATTGGCCTCGTTTAAAAATAAAAATCATCGTTCCATTAACAAATAAACAAAAAACTGTGTAGGTGAAAAAAAGACTGTCACACGAGAAACTGGAGAAAAAAAACATAAAAGTGACTCAATACTTAAAAATCAGGTGTACTCAGATAAGTCTTAAGGTGACGAACAGGTTTCCAAGGTGAGAGAACAGACTGGAATACAGAGGAAGAAATGAAGCAAAAAGTGACCCTAAGAATTGACCCAAGACCGAGAGTAAGCAAGATCAGGTTCCGTTCAAGTGCCGTTTTTCTTACGTGACTGAGACATACAAAGGCGAGACACTTATTAGATGAATATGAACAAACACGTGAAGCAAGAAGTGACCCTAAGAACTGACCTAAGACCGAGAGTTAGCAAGTTCAGGTTCCGTTCATGTGCTGTTTTCCTTACGTGGCTGAGACATAAAAATCTGAGACACTTATTAGATGAATATGATGAACAAACAAATGAAGCAAGAAGTGACCCTAATAATTGTCCTAAACATGAGAGCTGAGAATAAATAGATGAAAAATGAATGAAAAAGAGTGGCTTACAGTTGCTTAGATGGAGTTGTAGTTTAAATATTTTTTTTTTAGCTTGACTTGAGCATCCAAAACTAGGAAGAATAAAAAAAAAAATGATTGACAGGAAGACCGTGGTTACACTTTAAATGTTGCGTTGACAAGAAACATGAAAGCGATAAAAGACAGGTAGCAGGAATAAGGTGAAATACCTACCTTTATACCATCACTTAACACACACACACACACACACACACACACACACACACACACACACACACACACACACACACACACACACACACACACACACACACCACACCCTCCCTCCCTCCCCTCCGCTTATCATCGAGAGTGAAAGCACGGAAACTTGACCAAAAGAAAAAAAAAAGAACACGACCAGAAAAAGTAATGACTTCGTTTTATTTTTAATTCTTGGCGCTGTAAATGACGAAGAAAATGCCTGATTCTCTGGAGCTGATCTTGGGACGGGAAAAAAAAGTGGGGGAGATATATATAAGATGCCGAAGTGAGAGGAAAGACACACTAGAGCAATGGGTTACGTCGAGGTGTGATGTGTGTTTGCGTGTGCGCTTACGTGTGTGTGTGTGAGTGTGTGTGGGTGTGAGTGGGTGAGGTTTGTGTGCGTGTTTTAGTCACGGTGCTGCGCCCCATCCTCTTCTTCCATTCTCTTTTTTCCAATATTTTCATACTTTTTCTTTAATTAGTTTTCATTTTTCTTTTACTCATTACTCTCATTTTCTTTGTTAATTGCTCCCATTTTTTTCATGTTTGTGTGAATAGCGTCCTTAACTATTATCCTCTATAAATCTATCTCGTATAATTACTATTACACTCGGATTAGTAAGGTTTCATTATTATACTTCTATTAACTTTCTTCTTACTGCGCTCAATTATTATTTTGATGATCATTTTGTCTTGAAGGAAGCGTGACATTCTTCTTTTCGGAAGAGGAAGGTAAACAAAAATGCTTGTAAAAATCGTGAACATGAACTCAAATTATAGCATTATTTTTAGGCTAAAGAATAGAAAAAGTTTATCTGCGTTTTGATACTGTTTATGAAGGGCGTTGTGTGTGTGTGTGTGTGTGTGTGTGTGTACCCTTTCACCCTGCCCCCCACCCCCCAGGTCGTCGCGGTGGTGGTCGGCCTGCTGGTGGCGACTCCCGCCTGTCTTGCCGGGCGCTACGATGATGACCACTACAGCGTCGAGGCCCAAGGGGGTGACTTTGACTACGACTCCTCGGGGGCCTTCGGAAGCTTCGAGGAGGAGGGCACGTCGTCGTTTGGCAGGCCTTCGTATCTCCCGACGTATGGAGGTCACGGATGGATCAGGGGCGACTTCGGTGGCTCTTCGGAGTCGAATAACGAAGGGTTCAGGAGCGACTTCGGTGGTTCTTCGGGGTCGATTCACGGAGGGAACAGGGGCGACTTCGGTGGCTCTTCGGGGTCGACTCACGAAGGGTTCAGGAGAGACTTCGGTGGCTCTTCGGGGTCCTTCGAAGGTGGTCGTGTGATTTCCAGGCTTGCGAAGGGGCCGGAAGAGAGGGCGCGGGCGTGTAAGCGTGGGCAGGTGCTCCAAGTGGACGGCACTTGTCATTACCCTGTCGTGCACAGGAAAGTGTTCGTCTATGCCGCGCCAGCCACGCCCAAGCCCAACGTCCGCCCGCCCAAGCTCCCAAAACCCGAAGTGCTTCACAACGTCGTGTTCATCCGCGCGCCGGAGCCTCAAGAGGACCCCGAGCCAATCGTCATCCCGCCACCGAGGTCAGACAACGTCGTGTACGTGCTCAACAAACAACAGAAGAAGGAGCAGAAGGTGGTGAAGGTGCCCACGCCACCGCAGGAGGCACCTCAGGTCTACTTCATCAACTACAAGGACGGCCAAGAC
>NC_066533.1:7096563-7131563 GCF_024679095.1 Eriocheir sinensis
GGAGAGGAAAATGCACATACATGGAAAGGAAAAAAGGAAAAAAGAGAGGGAAGGAGAGGAAAAGAGAGGGAGAAGGAAAGAGACAGAACACAAACAAATCTATAAGGAGAGAGAGAGAGAGAGAGAGAGAGAGAGAGAGAGAGAGAGAGAGAGAGAGAGAGAGAGAGAGAGAGAGAGAGAGAGAGAGAGAGAGAGAGAGAGAGAGAGAGAGAGAGAGAGAGAGAGAGAGTATGTATGCAAATGTATATTATATTTTGTATAAACGTTTATCCCCTTAGAATAGGCAGTACCCGACAGTGCACCTTTGGGCGTGTAAATATACCTGTATGTTTAAATATAAAAAAAAGAGAGAATAAACAACTTAAAGAACATGGGAAGGACAGGAGGAAGAGACAGGGCAAGAAGACTTTGTAAGCAGTGAAGGAGAGATAGAAGGAAAGAAGGAATTAAGAGAGGTAGCAGGAGAGGGAAGGAAAGGGAAAAGTAGAAAAGGTAAAACAAGCAGTGGGGAAAAGGGGAAAAGGGAGAAATGACAAAAGCAAAAACGGAAGATATAAGAAAGGGAAGAAGAGGGAAATGAGAACACACCTACGAATCAATAATAAGGGAGAAAGGGAAGCAAAGGAAGGACATACCACATAAAAAAAGAGGAAGATATGCCAGCAAAGGAATGTATAAGAAAAAATGAGAATGGAAAGGGGAGGGAGAAAGAGGCAGGGAGAGGATAATCTGCAAGTACCGTGTGGGAGAGGAAATAAGAAAAGGGGAGAAGAGGAAGAGGGGGGAAAAGAGAATATAAGGGGAATTTGTGTGTATTGAGGGAAAAGGAGAAAGAAAAACACAAACAAAAGAAAAGGAAATGGGAAAAGAGAAGAGAGGTAGAGAATAAAAGACAATGAAAATATGTAAGCAGTGAGTGGGAGAGAAAAAGGAAAGAAAAGACACACAAGCAAGAGGAAGTAAAAAAGGAAAAATAAAAGAGAATGGGAAAGAGAAATAAATGACAAGACAAGGGGAATATATAAACAGCAAAGAAAAGTGAAAGGAAGGGCATGGAAGCAAAAGGGAAATATAAGAGGAAATACTGAGAAGGAGGGAGAGAGAGAAAGAGAAGGAAAAAAAAAAGGGAAGAGACAAAACAAGAAGAATCTGTGTATTGAGGAAGAGGGAGAGAGAGGACATACAAGGGAAAGGGAAGGAAAGGCAATGGGAGAAGGAGGGAGATAAGGAGAAGAAGAAAAAACAAATGGAGAATATAAAAAGAAAAAACTAGCAGACGTTACGGAGAATGAAATCAACGAAAATATAAGTGCTAAAGAAGAGAATAAGAGAAGATATAATAATGAAGAAGAGATGAGGAGAGAGAGAGAGAGAGAGAGAGAGAGAGAGAGAGAGAGAGAGAGAGAGAGAGAGAGAGAGAGAGAGAGAGGATTATATATTTTTTTTAAACGACACAAACGAGTAAGAATAGAAACATCAGATAATGCACATGTTTGACGTCTCTCTCCCTCTCCCTCTCTCTCTCTCTCTCTCTCTCTCTCTCTCTGACCAATCGCTTCTTTTCGCTAATGGCTAAACGTCCGACAATTAAACTTACACAAAGGCAGGGGACGAATACACACACACACACACACACAAACACACACACACACACACACACACACACACACACACACACACACACACACGTATATAAAAAGAGATACACCGATGGCTTTTCTCTTCGTGTGTGTGTGTGTGTGTGTCAGGGCCAGTCTCTCTCTCTCTCTCTCATCATTTCGTCACTACTTAATCTTTCTCTTATTGTCTTTCATTGTGTTGTTTTCTTTGTTTTAATCTGTATTATTTCTAATCTCCGCACGCGACTAAGTTTGGTTTAATTTTCTTTTTAATCCCGACATGAATTTTCCTAACTTTTTCAGTGTTCGTTTTACTCTTTATATTGTTTTTAATCATAGTCTGGGCCTTAACATCAGTCTTAATCTAATCCTTGGTCTTTAAGTTCCTTTTGTATTAGTCTTCCACTTAAGTCTGGCCTCACCCTTGGCTTCAGCACTTATCTAACAACACATTTTACTCCCAGTCAAAGTTTCAGCTTCAATCTTTCCTCACAGCATTGGGTCGGTCGTAGCTTTCAGCCTTAATCCCTTAAAACCTTAACTTTCGTCTTAAGCTCCTTCGTTCTCCTGTTTGAAACGCCTCTCGTAGAAGTTGCTGGGATTTTCATGGACTGTTTTATGATCCTAGTGATTGTTTTACACGACTTTTGAATCTTGAACGGGATAATCACCCATCAAAGCCCTGTTAACCTTCTTCATGGCCTTGGAAAATACTCGTAGTGAGATCCCGATGGGTTTAAAATTATGGACCTTAGTCATAGTTGCATAATTTATCATAGTCGTGTTTAGCGTTCCAGTTTGAATCTCTGCCTCAGTCTGCGTTTCAGCCTTACGTCTTGCACTACAGATGAAAGCCATAATTCTTGCCGGGCTTGTAAGTGCAGCCTTAATCGCAGTCTTATCTATAGCTTCAGTTTGATTCTTAGTTTCAGTCTACGTTTCAGCCTCGTCTCGTACTAAATGAAAGCCATAATTCTTGCCGGGCTTGTAAGTGCAGCCTCACAATCTTATTTATAGCTTCAGTCTTACTCTTATTTTTAGCCTACGTTTCAACCTCGTCTCGTACTAAATGAAAGGCTTAATTCTTGCCGGGCTTGTACGAAAGATGAAAAATAGGGTTGCAATTATCCCATCTCTGCGCAGGCAACCTGAAGTATTCTCTACGCCGCTCAACCCGCGCCGCAGGTCCGCGCCCAAAACGTGCCCAGCATAGCCAAGCGTGTTTAATCTCTTATAATAAAACGGTAAGGAGACAGCCACACACGCAACCAAAAGTACCCCGATCCGATAAGAATCCGAATTTAATTAAAACTGCTAGAACAGGTTTTCTCCTCATTTTTCTTTGTATATTGCTCTACGTGACAATTACATGCAACCGATAATCACTGTGATCACACTAACGAGGAAAATCTCATTAACTTGCTTGGATATTGTCTTTCCTTTCTCCTGCTCCAAAAATGTAACCACAACTCTGAGGTCCATATTCCCAAACGTATCAGGCACCCATTACGACTTTTATCTAAGGCCACAGAGAAGATTAATCGTGTTTTCATGGGTGATATCCCCGTTCGTGGTGCAGAGGTCGTATCAAACTATCACTAGGATCACAAAACAGTCCATGGAGAGCCCAGCAGTTACGAGAGGCTTTATTTCATTGCCTCTTCTTCCCTTTTGCTTGTATATCTTTTCTTTACTGTTATCTTTGCTGTTTTCTGTATTGTTTGGTGTTTTCTTTACCTTTATGTTGTTTTCTTTCTGCATTTTCTTTACTTGTTTGTTGTGCTCTACGTGGTTAATGTCAAGGTATACAACACACACACGCACGCACGCAGAAACTGTACCGAAAATCAATGAGACAGACAGAAGGCAGACATGCAGATTGACAAACACAGATCAGCTGATAGAGGTTCACAGACAGGTAGAGGCAGACAGGTGCTTCAGTAATTAGCAATCAGCAGGTATGATTATAAAGGTGATACAGTTACAAAGACGAATCCCATTAATTAATGATTAGTCTTAATTTTTTTTTTTCGTTTTTTTCTCAACTCAATGGCTTCTTGTAAATGGTTTTGGTCTTCATTACTTTTGCAGTATTGTTTTCTTTTTTTTCTTTATGCGTTGTTTTTACCTTAGAGATGGATGTCGGTACAGTCTCTTACAGACTATCACATAATCATATTGGAAGGTACTGTTAGTGTTTAACGATACAGGCCAAAAAGTACAAAAAGAAAATAAAGAAAACAGTAAAGAAAGGATATAGAATTTAAAGGGAAGAAAAGGCAATGGAAGTAGGAGGGAGATAGGGAGAAGAGGAGAGGACAAAAGGAGAAGAAGACAAACAGTAAAGAAAACAGCAAACTAAGAAATCTCTGCTTCCTTTTATTAATTTCCATAAGCGCCGACTTTTCTCACTCCGGATAATTAAGTGATGTTGCTGTCCACTTCTTTTTATTTTACTGAGAGACAACAGGAAGATAATAGAATGTTTTTTTTATTTTTTTCTGAGCAAAGCAATTAGCGTGTCGTTTAAATTATCTCCTTGCTTTTCGTATGTCTGAGTTCCCTTGGCAGAGGCTTTTTTTTTAATGTTCCCTTCTTACGACAGATTTATTATTTATCGTGAACGCAGAAAAATCTATTCAACAGAGTAATCATGTATTAGAAAAATAAACAATTCAAGACATTTCTTCTATTTTTTTCCTTTACGGCGTTTTATTCTTTTTTTATTTATCTATTTATTTATTTTTTAACGTTTCGGCCGATGGCGCCAGTAGGCTTTCTTGATGGGGCCTGATGGTCGGCCCCAGCCCGTTATGGTGCAGGCAAGTGTTTATAGTGGCGCCATCTTGTTTGGCTCGTGTTTCCCCCCGGAATTCATCTTTGATCCTCTCTTTAGAGATAGAATCTAAGTCCGGGTTGATAGGAGGTCTTCAGGACAGCATGTTGGTAGCCATTCGGCGGTGACTGAAAAATCCCAGCTTGTGGCGGCTGGCGGGACGCGAACCCCAGTCCTCCTGGACGCGGCGCCGGCATGCTAACCACTCAGCCACCGCCTCCTGGGTGGATTTTTTTTACATCTTACACTCACTTCCGTTCCATTATTACGTTTACTTCCATACACCAATAAAATCATTCAGGACAGCATTTTCACGAGTTTTTTCTCTCGCAGTGTAATGTTATGTTTCATTTTTTTCTCGCAGCGTAACGTCACGTTTCATTTTTTTCTTGCAGTGTAACGTCACGTTTCATTTTTTTCTTGCAGTGTAACGTCACGTTTCATCTTTTTCTTGCAGTGTAACGTCGGAGGTTTCAATTTTTCTCTCAATGTAACGTTATGTTTCACTTTTTCTCGCAGTGTAACGTTATGTTTCACTTTTTCTCGCAGTGTAACGTTATGTTTCACTTTTTCTCGCAGTGTAACGTTATGTTTCACTTTTTCTCGCAGTGTAACGTTATGTTTCACTTTTCTCGCAGTGTAACGTTATGTTTCACTTTTCTCGCAGTGTAACGTTATGTTTCACTTTTCTCGCAGTGTAACGTTATGTTTCACTTTTTCTCGCAGTGTAACGTTATGTTTCACTTTTCTCGCAGTGTAACGTTATGTTTCACTTTTCTCGCAGTGTAACGTTATGTTTCACTTTTTCCCGCAGTGTAACGTTATGTTTCACACTTTTTTTTCCACTCTGTGACAAGACTAACTCATTTGCATCCATTCCATTACCACCTCCGCTTCACACAAGTATAAAAAAAAAACTATTTAGGACATTTTCCCGCGGTGACAAAAGATTTATAACACCGTCCGGGGCCATTATCACGTACATAATTCGAATGGCGCAGGCAAATATAAATGAGATATGTTTTTTTTTATTGTCTTCTCTCCGCGACAACAGATTTATTGCTCACTTTCATGTGCCATCTTCATTCCATTAACCCAAATTTCACACGCAGTAACAAAATGAACTACGATGTTCCTCCATTTTAATTCTTTTTTACATGTGACAAAAGATTCATTACACATTTTGAATTCTGTAACCTAAATATAGTGTATAAAAATATGATTATAGTTTTTCTTTTCTGTTCCTTCAGCTACAAAATATTTAATGCGCCTCTTCATATCCAACCTTCATGGACGATTTTCTTGTCCACTTGATAAGTTTTTTTCTCTCCTGTTGTCTCAGCAGCAAAATATTTAATACTCCTCATATCCCACCTTCATGCATTTCCTGGCCACAAAGAGACACATCAATAAAGCCATTAGGACACGCTCAGAGCCAGGGACGCTGGGCACGTAACGTATTGGTTCCGCCGTCAGTCAAAGCCAAACAGGCGTACAAACAGAGACGGAGTGGATCGCCTGGCCTGAAAAGCTTACACTGAAAGACTTATGTTCACTCTTACACGCTCGAAAATAATACAACGCTTAAAGTGATGAGATAATAATAAAAAGATAAAGTGCTTACATTATGTTACTTTATAAGTTTATATGAATAAATAATAAAATAACAAAGGGTTTAAATGCTTTACTAATTAAACAATGACATTACATTTGAGGAAGTAATAATAAAAGACAGAGTTTAAATGCTTTACTAAACGAAATAGAGCTCTGAAAGAAATTTAATCCTTCGCTTGGAATAAAAAAAAAGCTTACAATGTTTTACTTGAATAATAGATCAGTGAACTAAACGTTTTAAATTGATGAAAAACGTTTGAATGTTTCATTTGAGGAAAAGAATAAATGGAAAATCTACTTTACTTGAAGAATCAATAGAGATAAAAGAGGTTTAGATGAACATTTTTTTTTCTCTCTCCTCAACCTAATTTTCCAGCATCCCTTTCTTCCATTTCTTCCCCCAAAAATGAAGAAGATTTGGAAGATTTTGCGCGAGTGAATAATAACACTGAAAGGTATAATGGCTAACTATCTCTCGGCGTGCTTGATCCATTTGTTTCCCTTTCTCCATCTTCTGTTAATACCATGTTCGTCTGTCTGTTTTATTCCGCTTTCCTCCCTTCACGTGCCGTTTCTCCCTACATCACCAGGCTTTTCTGATCACTGTATTTACCTCTACCCGGTGTTCGGTCCCTTGCCGTACCGAGGACGTGATAAGAAACGAGAAGAGCTTTAATGTTCCAGGCGAGTGTATAATAAAAATCGAAGGGGATTGAGCCAGCGGGGGACGAGGAGGGAGGGGGAGGCAGGCGCGGCGCGTAGCTATAATGTGTATACAAACTTTCTGTGGACGATGCTATCAAGGCTTGTGTAGTGAGTGAGTCTTCTTCTTCCTCCTCTTATCTTTATCTTCTTTCTATCTCTATCTACACCTGCATTCTTTCCCTGTCTTCTTTCGTATCTACCTGTCTGTCTCCTTCCCTCCTTACTTTTTTATCTCCTTACCTGTCCAAACTTTTTTCTAGCTTCCAACATGCGTCTCTCTCTCTCTCTCTCTCACCTCTTTTTCTTCCTTTTCACATACCTGCATCTTTCTACCTTTCTCTTCTTCCTCTCACCCTCATTCTCTTCTTTCTTCCCTCTCTCCTTATCACCTTGCATCCTTCCCTCCCTCCCTCCCTCCCTCCCTACACCCATTACCATCATCAATCATTTGGCAGGTGACGTCGGGACAAGAGGCATTATGAAGCACCTTGACAATAATAGAATCTAAGGGTGAAACAGCTCTCTCTCTCTCTCTCTCTCTCAAACACATTCCTGATCCCTTAGTGTGTGTCTTTTCACGGCTCAATCCCTTTTCTTTCACGCTGGGTTGAGTCTTTCTCTCTATTGCTCAGGTATTTCCCCTCACTCCCTTTCCCCTCAGCCCCCCCTTCCCTTACCCCCACCTCTCCACCCCTTCCCTTTCTCCTTCAGTCATTTTGCGCCCTTTCTCTATGCATCTCATCGGCCTCCTTTTTATTTTTATCTTCCCTGTCCATTATATTTATTGGTTTCTTCGTAGCCTGTTGTGTACCTACTTGTCTTTTAATTTCCTTCTTTTTTTCTTCTTCCTTCTTATTTCCTTTCTTTCTCCCTCATCTTCCCCTTTAGCACTTTCTCATTTTTACATTCTTTCTCCCATATATCACATCCTTCCTTTCTTCCTCCCTCTTCTTCCCTTTTAGCACTCTTTTCTTCCTTTCATCCTTCTTTTGCTTTTTCCTCGTCTCTTGCTTCACCTCTTTCCATGTGTACCGTTCTCATGGTTTCTGTTATTCCAACTGAAAGTTCTTCTTCCTCTTCCTCCTATTTCACTTTTATATTATCTTCTTTACCTGTTCTCTTTGCTCTCTCTTCCTTTTATTCCCTTTCTTCCATTCGGCTCTTCTCCTTTTCTTGAGTTTATCGGTCCAACGGCTTGTTTTATTTCACCTTGTTATTTTTCGCTTCCAGATTCCTAAATATCATTCACTTCGGCTGTCAAGTTAATTTATCTTTCCTTCACACATACCTTCTCTCTCTAATCCCTTTTTGTTCGTCTTTCTCCGTTTCCGCTATTGTGGTTTTCTTCACTTGTTCCATTCATTCCACTGCTCTCAGTACACACATTTTCTACTTCCATCAAATGATCGCTCGTTTTCTTCCTCAATTTTCGTTATCATCATACCCTTCATCTCTTTGGATCATTCCCCTTTCCTTCACACGTGTCTTTCCAACTTGTTTTCTCTTCTTTTTTTCGTCTTTTTTTCCTTATTATCATTTTCTTCCGCTATTTGGTTCATTCCCTTTTCCTTCACACGTATCATTTCTACCTTTTTCCATTTTTTTTTCATTCCTTATCGGCATTCTCTTCAGCCGTTTCATTCATTCACACACACCCGTACCTGTATAACCTGTCTGTGATAACTCTATTGGACTCCCTACATGGCCCTCGCTCCCCCTACCTGGCCGCTAATCCGACCTTTTTTACCCGCGGCCTCACCCTTCACCTCACCTTCCCCCGCCGCTCTTCCCTCCCCCTCATCTTCTTATCCGCGCCTTGTTCTCTCTCTCCCATGCTTGACCCAAAGCCTGACCCCATCACCTCCCCGTGCCCCTTCTTTAACCATTTACCTATAGACAGACAGATAGATGGATAGATACATAGATAGATAGACAGATTGACAGATAGGCTATATAGAGAGATACATTCATACATACATACTGAGGAAATTTGATATAGAGATAGATAGATAGATAGATAGATATAAAAATAAAGAATGATACAGACAAAGACAGTTACATACAGGTAGAAAGATATAGATAGTTAGATAGATAGATTCGAAGAGGTAGCGACAGGTATGGACAGATAGATAGACAGAGGTCGTTAAGTAGAGAAAGATAGACATCACACTAACCACAGAGCAAACGGAACATGACAGACAAAAGGTAAACATGATAAATACGTAATGGACTCCCGTAATGGATTGTACTTTGTGTATGACGTGAAAATTTGCACAATAGTAATGCAGTAATAAAAAGACAATTAATATAGCCTTAGAAAAAGATATCAAACTGTCTAGACATAACAGAGAGCAGTTAATTAAAAAAGTACACACACACACACACACACACACACACACACACACACACACCTGCCTCCTTCCATACACCTGCTAAAAGTCATATTACACCTTTGCACACCTTGTTAGTGAGTGTGTGTGTGTGTGTGTGTGTGTGTGTGTGTGTGTGTGTGTGTGTGTGTGTGTGTGTGTGTGTGTGTGTGTGTTGTGTTACCTGACAAATGAAGGTACGAGACAATGGGTTCGTTTCATTATTAATCAAGGAAGTGAGAGTGACGTACATACAAACAGACGAGCTAACAAACCGACACCTGCAGACCTACACACCTGGATAACCTGCTCCCTCATCACCATCATCATCACCTTTATCAGCTTCATCTTCCCTTTCTTTACCATCTTCATTCCCTTCTCATTTTTTTTTGGTACCGTGTTCTTTTTTTCATCATCTACATCTCTCCTTCTTATACCCTCTTTCTCTTCTTCCTATCTTCTCTCTTACCATGTTAACTCATTTTTCTTATACTTTCTTCCTCTTTTTCATATACACACTTTCCCTCCCTTGTACTATCTTCATCTACATCTCCCCCTCTTACATCATCTTTCTCTTCTTCCTATCTTCTCTCTTATCATCTTCAGTTATTTTTCATATACCTTCTTCCTTTTCTTCATATAGACATACCTTCAAATATATCTCTGAAGGAATAGTCCGAATATTTGCCAGCACCCAATCACCCAATCACGAGGTTGCAGTACGCAGGTTCTACATTTATGCTCGTGAGTGGACAGATGATATTAATCCGAGTACACCATTTCCTTTCTCAGTTCCCTTCCTTTCTTACCTTAAAATAGTCCCTTCCCTTCCCCTCCCCAGCCTCGTCCCACTGTCTTCTCCTCCTATTCTTGCACACTATCATTTCCCTTTCTAAAGCCCTCGCCTCCTCACTCCAAAACCTCCACTCCCTAACTCCCTTTCACCCTCGTCTTCCCCACACCCATCTGCCCATCTCTGTCTCTTTCAAATCACATCCTCATTAAACTCATACCTCCTTCATCTCCCCCCCCCCTCCCCCCATTCCATTCCCTTGCCTTCCCTATTCACCCCCTCACCTCCTCCTCCTCCTCCTCCTCCTCGACCTACAGCCATCTTAGGGGGGAAAGTAGCCATGGTGAAAAATGCATTGTTGAAAAAAAAAAATGCGAAAAAATGTTCGGAATTGAATGTGTCATTTGTTCATTTCTTCACCCTTTCATTACGGGCATTGTTCCCGCCGCTGCTGCCGATATTGCCGCGATCATTACCACCCTTCTCACCATTATTACTGCCGCCAGTCTCACTATTATTATCATGACCACCAATTTTTCCGAACACAAGTATACATCCTGCTCGGTAATGGTCTCGTTTAAAAGCCAATCACTGAAGAGTTTAGAAGGAAGTTGACGTGTTCTTGAGGCGTTCAGTAAAGGAAGACGCTGAAAGAAAACAAATAGCTTGCTAAAAAGAATTCGCTTATACAGAACTAGAATATCTTCGTTGTCGTAGAGAGGGAAAGTAATTTGTTCTTTGGGCATTCAGCAACCT
Organism: Eriocheir sinensis; assembly: GCF_024679095.1. Lineage (NCBI taxonomy): Eukaryota > Metazoa > Arthropoda > Malacostraca > Decapoda > Varunidae > Eriocheir > Eriocheir sinensis. The sequence goes on from NC_066533.1 coordinate 7,107,256, forward strand.
CTTTTCTTTTACAGTAAAGGAATAAACTTAAGGAGAAAAAGGTTTACGAAAAAACGGTAATAAAGAACTGGGATCTTTTAAGTAGTTGTTGTTGTTGTTACTACTGTTGTTGTATTGTTGATTAACAGTTGCTGAAGAAAATATTAAGTAGTAAATATTAGTTGTAACTTTGATGAGTTAAATTGAAGTGATTCTTCTTTCAATGAAATTTAATAAACTTTTTAAGAACTAGGATAATATTCTGTTGCTGCTGTTTTTTAGTGATTTTGTGTTAGTTTTAATATCAAAGAAAACGAGCTCCTGATATTGGTAAAGGGACTAAATGACTTGTAAAGGTCCTCAGGAATCGTTTAAATAAACGGAAAAGAGTGTGCTTTGAAAATTCAGAGTTGGTTGAAGTATTGAGAAACAAATGAGACAATGATTATTAATGCGACTATACGATCTTCTAAGGTATTTTGGTAAACTTTGAGACTACGGGATTTTTCTGACTTTTAGAACCTCTAAAAGTTATAGATCACTAAGGGTAATTGGAAGTTTCAAAGGAAAGTACGTGATTTAAAGTAGTCTATATATTTTAAATGTAAATAAAATAGGACAAATATTTATTTTGCGGTTAAAATTTGCAAGGAAATTTCGAGCTACAGCATTACATATTAAAGGCAATCAAAGGACAAATGAGTTTTTAGAACCCTTATGGGACATTTTGAAGGAGAAAGACACTCATAAAACGCGCGCGCGCACACTCACACACACATACACAAGCACAAACATGTATATACACATTCAAGCACAAACATATACATACACGCAAATACTATCCTTAGGCCCCAATATATCATTACTTTTGCTTCCTTTCTGAGCAGAAAAGCAATATTTTAACTGTAATTACCGAAGAGGCAATTTGTGAGAGAGAGAGAGAGAGAGAGAGAGAGAGAGAGAGAGAGAGAGAGAGAGAGAGAGAGAGAGAGAGAGAGAGAGAGAGAGAGATAGATAGAGAGAGAGAGAGAGAGAGAGAGAGAGAGAGAGAGAGAGAGAGAGAGAGAGAGAGAGAGAGAGAGAGAGAGAGAGAATGCACTTTTACCTTTATAATGGACAAAAAAAACTAAACAGAGAAAATACTTGTATTAACTATTGGCACAAAAATCATGATGCCAATACTTTTTTACTTGTATTTACATAAAGAGAGTCGGCCAAGGGCGAGAGAAAAAAAATGTGAAATGATCGGAAAAACACCAACCCATTACTTAAGGCTGGTGAAGGAAAGGAAGAGGACATACGCGTTTGTAAAGAAGAGGAGAAAAAAGGGGAAGAAAAAAAAGTTAGTGGAATATAAGACAGAAGAAAAAAAAGAGAAACAAGGAGTTGAAATAGAAATACGGATAAGTGAGAAAGAAATTAAAGAAAAAAGAAGGAGGAGACAATGAAAGAAACAAAGGAGGGATCACAGGGAAAGAGAACAGAAACAAACGAAGAACCAAAGGGAGAAAAAATCCAAAGAAAAAATGAGAAATATTGGCACAGGTAAAAAGAAAGGTAGAGTAACCAAACATGTACATACGCATCTGAAGACACGTAAAGGCAGATCACATGTCAGAAAGAAAGGAAAGCAAATAACTGAAGGAGAAGAGAAAGTCGAAAGAGAAGCACAAAAGGAGATAAAAAGAAAGGGAGAAAAAAAAGCATCGATATATTCCACATAAATCAGAATATTCCACCAAAATGGAAATACATCGCAAACAGACTGACAGATAGAGACAGACGCGGAGACTAACACAGAGGCGGAGAGACAGACAGACACACACACACACACGCACGCGTACCCACACAAGCATGCACGCAAACACACGCTCAAGCACGCAATTTGATCATTCTTTTTTTTTACGCATTTTGCTTTTAATTCACTTATGCTTTTTTTATGGGAGGAGCGTATTGAGTGGGTTTTTTGTTGTTGTTGTTGTTGCTGTTGTTGTTTTGGCGTTTAGTACTTGGGGTGTAATTAAGCGGCAAAAAAATGCGCAGAACAAGAATAAAACAGCTAACTTAACCTAATTATATATACTAAAACATACATACATACATACATACATACATACATACATTAAACACACACACACACACACACACACACACACACACACACACACACACACACACACACACACACACACACACACACACACACAAATATAGATAAAAAAAATACAATAATTCGTGATTAATGAAACAAAATGCGATAGTTGCGAAGATGACTCACCGTGTCAAGGAAAAGGGATTGTGTGTGTGTGTGTGTGTGTGTGTGTGTGAGTGTGTGTGTTAGCTAATGGCTCAGACGAAATAAGATAATATATGCGATTGTGAAAATTCAAATAAAGAGAGAGAGAGAGAGAGAGAGAGAGAGAGAGAGAGAGAGAGAGAGAGAGAGAGAGAGAGAGAGAGAGAGAGAGAGAGAGAGAGAGAGAGAGAGAGAGAGAGAGAGAGAGAGAGAGCGCATTGCAGGAAAACTTCTGGCACTAAAAAGGATAATAAAATGTAAAAAAAAAATACGCATAAGTCCAAGAAGATAAGGAGAAAATATAAATACGATGAAAAAACAACGCAACAAAGTAAATTCCCACGTATAAGCTATAATAAATATGAAAATGGACAGGTAAATAGATAAATACATACTGACTTTCCTAATTACCTACTGACCTCTAAAAAAAATTCTCAGGTAAAAAACAACTTACCTGAGAATAGTATTGTGACTATCGAAAACAAATTACAGGTATTTTCGATAATTAAAGGTGATGAGGAGATTTATTACCTCGCTGAGAACCCGCTACAGAATGCCCCCCCTCTCCTGCGTCCCTTAATTCTCTGTTTTTTTCTTTTATTTTTTTCAATTTCCCCGTCATATTACGTCATTATTTTCTCTTTCCTTCTGATAAGCCCAATTTTTTTCTTTCTTTCCCTCATTCCTTCTTTTAATTTTCTCTCGTCTTTTTCTTCCCCTATTTTTTTCTACCTGTTTTTTTTTCTGCTGTTCTTAATTTCTTTCTGTTAGTTTAATCTTCCTTTCCATTTTTATCCATCAGTTACAATTTCTTTCTTTCTCTCCTTCCCTCCTTTCTTTCCATTTCCAGCTTTTCTTCCGCTATATTTTACATCATCGTTTATTCTCTTTTCTTTCTTCCGTTACTTTTCTTTTTACTTCATTTTTTTTATTCTTTCATTTCCTTCTACATCATTTCTTCTTATACATCATCCCTTCCTTAGACTATTCCTTTACTCCTTCATCTCCATATTATCTCCCATTCTTCCCTTTGTACTTCCGTTATCATCTTCCGTTCTTCCATATTTTCTTTCACCTTACCTTCTTCTCATTTACTCCCTTTCTTTTTTTTATTTCTTTGTCCTTCCCTCCCCATTTATTTTCATCTCCGCCTTACTTCATCTCACATTTGTTTTCCTATTTCCACTTCCTCTCTCGGCTCCATACTTCTTCAATTTCTCATTTCTCTTCCTCTTCTTTCTTCCTTTCATTCTTAGTTTTTCAGCCCCTCATTTTCTCTCCTCTCCTTCCTCCTTCGTTTCATTATTACTTCTTTACTTCATCATCTCCCTTCTTGCTGTTCTTCCTTTATTTCATTCTTAGTTCTTTACTCTATTATCTCCCTTCCTCTCCTTGCTCCTTCCTTCCCTTCTGAGTTTTTCACTCCCTCAAATCCCTTCTCCTTCCTACTTCGTTTCTCTTCCTCTCCTCTTATACCCTTTACCTCATCTATCTGCCATCCTTCGATCACGCTTCCTTCATCAGTATCTTCCCTCCAGCTACTCAAGATAATAAAAGTGAAAAAGACCTTACTTAAAAAATTATTCCCTACACTCTCTGATGTCTATTATATAATAAGAAGGTTTAGTGCAAAGATATTTTATGCTCCAAGAAAAGATTAAGAGTTTGCGCAGGACAAAATGATAAAAATGAGAGAGAGAGAGAGAGAGAGAGAGAGAGAGAGAGAGAGAGAGAGAGAGAGAGAGAGAGAGAGAGAGAGAGAGAGAGAGAGAGAGAGAGAGAGAGAGAGAGAGAGAGAAATTCCTTCGTGCCTCTCACTTATATATATTTGGCAAAGGTTCGGGTCACAAGCGAAGGTACAGATAGATAAATAGACATATACAAAAGAGGACAGAGAGACGGATAGACACACAGACATCGGTAGATAAAAGCAGATGGACACATGAGAAGTAAAGAGAAATATGCAGAGAAAGCTCCCTTTGTGTGTGTGTGTGTGTGTGTGTGTGTGTGTGTGTGTGTGTGTGTGTGTGTAATTGTGTGAAAGAATTATTCAAAATGTGAAAAATCATAATAATAATAATAATAATAATAATAATAATAATAATAATAATAAGAAGAAGAAGAAGAAGAAGAAGAAGAAGAAGAAGAAGAAGAAGAAGAAGAAGAAGAAGAAGAAGAAGAAGAAGAAGAAGAAGAAGAAGAAGAAGAAGAAGAAGAAGAAGAAGAAGAAGAAGAAGAAGAAGAAAAAGAAGAAACAGAAGAAGAAGAAGAAGAAGAAGAAGAAAAAAAATATAAGTCGAGGTGATTTGATGCTGATGACGATAACGATGACATAGAAGAAAAGGAGGAGGAGGACGACGAGAACGAAGAGGAAAATAAATAAATAAAAATATACGTGAACATAAACTAAAAAGCAATAAATAAACAAGTAAAGACAAGTGCCAACATCTAACTAACGCAACACAAAGAAAATGCGAAACCTTAACAACTACAAATACCACCACCACAACAACAACAAAAACAAAAACACTATAACAAAACCGTAAACCCACAATTTCTTTTCGTTCACGGCACATTTTCATTTTCATTCCTTCATTTTTTCTTTAACTCTTCATTTTTAATTCACCAAATTTTTCACACTTTCATTGACGACTATTTCCCGTTTTTTCATGTTCAGATTGCAGTCTGAATACACAAACACACACACACACACACACACACACACACACACACACACACACACACACAAGCACGCATATATACACATAAACACGCATTCCCACACTCCTACACAATCTCCCTGCACACACAAACACAATAGCATACATTCTGAGCATTCCTTAAAAACACAAGGGGTGGGGGGTGATTGGAGGAGATAGGTGGGGAGAGGTTAGTGATGATGGTTAAGGCGCATCTTCTTTTCTCATTTGCATGCCCACAAAGGCAGAATAGAGGTCTTATCAGCCTAATCTGGTCAGCATTTATCTCGTTTCCTTCTGCTGTGATGTCTCACAGCAAGTGTGTGTGTGTGTGTGTGTGTGTGTGTGTGTGTGTGTGTGTGTGTGTGTGTGTGTGTGTGTGTGTGTGTGTGTGAGTGTGTGTGTGTGTGTGTGTGTGTGTGTGTGTGTGTGTGTGTGTGTGTGTGTGTGTGTGTGTGTGTGTGTGTGTGTGTGTGTGTGTGTAGCCTTGTGTGTATGTTTATCTGTCTGTTTGTCTGAGTGTATTATCTGAGCGTTCAAAGTTTACATTTATCGGCTCTGAATCACAAAAGGAGAACGTGTACACACACACACGTGCATACATGGAAAAAGACTTTAATTTCCGATATATTAAAAAAGTTAAAGAACACAAAAGACAGTAAAATCAATATGCATACATGACACACACACACACACACACACACACACACACACACACACACACACACGGACCCAAAAGTGTCCACCGCAAGGGATGTGAATAAAGAAGAGGAGGGAAAGGGGCCGCCGACGCTGCCCTTCTGACCCGCCGAACACTGCAGGACAAATGGAAAGGAGCTTGTGAAGAGACGGGGAAGTGGAGGGGCGGCGCGAGGGGGGTGGAGGCGTACTACGAAGGCTCCAGCGAAGGTCGGGCAGGCTGGAGTGAGAGTTGAGGTGTAGTATATAAGGTGGTGTTGGGTCGTCGGTGCCACATCACAGCCTCCACCATGCAGCTCCTGGTGAGTAGCCAAGCACCAGCCTCCACCAACACACACACAAGCACCAGCACCGTCACTACCTCCTGATGGTGGTGACAACGCTTGTGGCAAGGGAGGCAAGCAAGAATTCCCTGGTGATGTGTTCAGTTCCTGCTTCCCTGGCCGTGCCTGGAATTGCTGGCTTTTCCTGCAGGGCTCCCTCCGCCACAGCGGACAGTCCGGGGCAGGAGGCCATGTGTACCCCTGGCTCCGACACCCGCCGCAGGACTCCGGGCCACTTCACGCGTCGCCCGTCACACTGGGTCTCGGCCACAGATCCATGCACGCCAGTGTGCCACCGTTTGGAGCGGCGCGCCGCTTCAGTGCACGAACTTGATCCGAGGCCGAGACGGATAAGAACCAACTCTTCCCTCATAGTCGCGTCCACTCAATCTTCATGGTATACGTGGACGATATCCCACGGGACATCTCGGGAAGGTGGACTGCTGCCAGAGGGACAGCGCTTTCAGCCCACACTCCTGGTTATGCGGACCGCCTCATAATTCTCATAGCATCACTATAATAATCTGCCTCCGCTGGGAAGGACTGTGGCCGACCCCCAGTTCCCTTCAAAGAGCGCCTAAAGACACCTCTGGCGGACCGGAACATGAAGCGGAGATGAGCGTGTCACCAACGCGACTCGCGGCGTGGCCACGCATTTCTTGGCTGTTTCCGTCTCCGCCGCGCTCTTCCCAGCCGTGGATCTATGCGGCGCACGGGGTACGCACTGCGCTGCAGTGCCGCCCTGGACACAGGCCCTCCAGGGCTCTTCGCTGATGGTCCGGGCACGACGCGGACACCAACATCTTTGTCCGTTGTGGCGTCCCGTTAGTCGTGTGCTGCTGCGCCGCGCCGCGCCGCGCCACATCGCGCCACGCCAATCTGCGCCGCGCCACACCACCTCCCTCATCCTCTTCCCCTGGCCGCTGACAAGAACTAGGGATGACACACTAAGAATGTGTTCGTGCCTCACGCTACTTGCCTTTCTTGACACTACTTCTCTCTCTTGCAGGTCCTCACTTGTCTGGTCGCCGTCGCCGCCGCCGCCAACCTGCAGCAGGGGTACAACCTGCCCTCCCCGCGGCAACCAGGTTTCACGCACGGGCGCCCCCCTGTCACCGGCTACACCACTCCCACAGGCTTCCCCCATGGCCCCACTGGCCCCGGGCTCGTCCAAAGCTGCGGAGAGGGACAGGTGCGTCACGTGGACGGCAGCTGCGTCTCGCCGCAGGTAACGCGTAACCTCTACGTGTACCGCGCCCCCGACCTGACGCCCATCATCGGGCCCCGCCCCCCCGTGGCCCCACCCCGCGTGGAGCATAATATCGTGTTCATCCACACCCCCAACGGCCTGTTCAGCCAGGAGCCCATCGTGGTTCCGCCACCGCAGCAGAAGAACGTGGTGTACGTGCTCAACAAGCGGCCCCAAATTGACCCCACCCTCCTGGAGGTGCCTGCCGGTGAGCAGCAGGCGCCGGAGATCTACTTCGTTAATTACGCCGAGGGCGAGAACCCGCAGCTGCCTCTGGGCGGCGACCTGCAGTCTGCCCTCAGCAAAGCCGAGGAGAGCCACGGGGCGCTTATCGGCGACACGGGCGCCACAGGGACCACGGGCGTCACGGGAACCACGGGCGTCACGGGGCCCGCCTCTAGCCCCGTTTCTGCCCCAGGCGGCCTGTACACCTACCCGTAGGCCAGTGCGCCTCGCCGCCCCTGCACTCCGCCCGGCACTCAGCCTGCTCCTTGTTGCCGCCAGCCTGTTGGTCCTGCTTCCCTCCAGTGCCGGGCCTCACGCTTCATGAATTGGCCTTATTTATGACTTTGTTGTGGCGCCGCGACAGCCCGGGACGAGGAACTGAGACCAGAGTGTCAGCATTTCACAACTTCAGCAACTCAGCCAGTCACTACATCAGTTCGTGTGTTTGCAGGCCAGCCTGTCAGCAGGTCAGTCAGTCAATGTCTCAGCCCTTCGTCCTGGCGCTGCCCTGTCCGCCAAGCCATCGCTTTAGCTAAATAAATATTTTATCACTAACTGAGGCTTTCACCTCCCTTACCTGGAGCCCCTCACCTGTAATCCCCCGCTCAGCCGCCTTACGGTCTGCCCCTCATCTCTCACCCTTCAAGTCTCTCGCAAGGATTTGGCCTCCATCTCCTCAGTCCAATCAAGTTTCCACTTTCCCTCACTATCCCTAATGCTCCTCCCCTAACCCACCTTCAGTACCCCTTTTACCATTATCACCCAAACCACAATCAGAAATACTGCATCCTCCCTCCTCCCCATACACAAACAATGACCCTTCCGTCCCCGCCCTCCTACCACCACCACCACCATCACCACCACCACAATCACTCATTTCTCTCCACCCATCCCGAATCTTCCCTCGTCAACATACTTTTCTCCTTCCTCTCCTCTTTAAAGCACAGCACTGCAACCTTCCCCTCCCTCGACTCTCCCTTTCACCTTCTATCCACCATTGCCAACATCGTTGCACAGTCTTTTCCTCTCCTTTTTCCCTCCACTTCCCTCTTCCTCCTCCCTTTCCTTCCCACTCTCCTCTTGGAAAAATTTTGCGAGGATTTTCAAAGTATTTTTCTTCTCGGTAATCAGAAATGAGTGAATATTTACGAGGACAGAACAGCCATTAGCACGAAATATTCAGTATCTGCGTTCATAATTTCAAACATCTGAACGTGGGTAAACACCAACACACACTAGTAACTCTACAAACAGCAATGCCGACGAGACTCGAAACACACAGAAAAGAGAATAAAAAACACCCAACAGTGCTGTCACAAGCCATAATCTCTGGAATACAAATACGCTATAAAATGTGAGCCAAAGACAAGAATGCAGAAGGTGAAGAAAAAACAACACATATCAATGCAGCTACAAGTCATCCTCCTTAAAAAGAAAAGAGGAATGCGATTAAACACCACCTGCCCAGCCACCAGGCAAGCCACCCCATTAGTAGCATGCTTGAGGACTGGGTGCCTACAACCTTCCCTTCACCGGAGTACTGTTCAAAAAAAAAAAAAAACAGAGAAAACGATAAAAAAAACGATTAGCAAACAGGTATATGAACATTGATGTATCACTCGTGAGGAGTACTTAACGCACTCCACCTAAAGAAGCTGACTGAAACACAACACCTGGTAAACAGACAGGTAAGTCAACCCTGCACACCTGAGAACCTTATGCACTTCAAGACCTGAGTGATTAAGTATTTTCTTATCACCACACCACATCGCCAGGACGAATATTGTCTTGCATTCTTAAAATACAAACACGACAGCCTTACTATTTCCCTGGAATCTCCCACTTTTCTTTACAGGGCTGCCACGCTGCGGGTCTTTTCTCCATAAGCTTTTGTTTCGTCCACGTTCAGTCTTCTTCGCCGTAAGGAAGACACTAAGATATGGAGGGATCGGATAGTTTGACATGCACCTCTGATCCCTTAAGACAAGATTACAGTAGTGAAAAGAATCCACGACAGGCTAATTATAAAGGATTGAGGAGGCTGTAGAATAATGCATACTCTTAACGACTCATGTCATAGAAGGTATAATGGAAAACAATGAGTAAAATAACAAACGAAACTAATTATAATGAAAACACCTGAGATGAGTGACACACACACACACACACACACGCCCCCCCCTCTCTCCCCCCCTCCCACACACACACACACACACACACACACACACACGCACACATAAAGGGGGGCGAGAGAGAGAGAGAGAGAGAGAGAGAGAGAGAGAGAGAGAGAGAGAGAGAGAGAGAGAGAGAGAGAGAGAGAGAGAGAGAGAGAGAGAGAGAGAGAGAGAGAGAGAGAGTTTCCATATTTTTCTAACACCAGAGAGTAGATCTGAAAGGTCTTTACAGGCAGATTCTCTTACTTTCCACACCAAACTACATATAAGCAGCACACACACCATTCCTTTAAAATTAATTATATTTCACTCTGCTCTTGGTTAATAGTCACGCCTTGGAGTTTTCATCTGGGAAGGAGACCAGGAATATCGCCAGGTCAGACCCCACTTTTGATGTCGACCGAAAGAGGTGTCTTGATACCTCTTCCAACTTTTCTCCATCAATTTCTAGTTCATTCGCGGTCTTCGCTTTGCTCTCCTCAATGATTCAGAGCATTTGGTTCAACACTCTACACGTATCCCCGACCACCTTGAGCCCAACACTCTGGACTCTTCCTAACCTCTAATCCTTCAGCTTATTCTGTTAAACTGTCCTTCTGTTGGGCTCCTCTGATCACAACCTTATTTCCGCATTTTGTTCTATGGCATCTGTACAGCCTCTGGGCCCATCGAGGCTGCGGAGCCTGACATTATGCTTCAGCTCGGTGTAATGATCTGAGGATGAACTATTCTGATTTCTCCTGAACTGATTACCGCTGTTGTGTGTGGCCGGCCCATCACGGATGTGATTGTCTCTGGAATGGAGGTACACTTTCCATGTACTTTCTCTATTATTCATACTAAAAGTTCTGGTTCAATCATATTTGTTCTCGTGCTATCAAAGATTGAAAGGCGGCTCACAAAAGATACTTGAGCCTTCACACTGCTGCTAATCATGATCTTTACATTTCTGCCCGGAATTGCGCCAAAAATTATATCATTAATAGAAAATGCCGTAGCGTTGCTTTCTCTAATTCTTCCAAAGACTTCTGGCATCTAGTCAAAAATATCTCTAACAATCTTACTTTACCTATCCCATCTCTCCTTGGTCCTGATGGCATCACAGCTGTCACATCTCTCTCTAAAGCTTAACTCTCCGCTCAAATTTTCTCTAAAAGTTCCACTCTGGACGATTAGGGGCATATTCCTTCTACTCATCCCCCTTTTACTTCACTGTGCCTGTTATTAAAATTCTTAGAAATAATGTTTTCTATACCCCTGTAATAATGTAACGTAGTGTTAGTATAGCACTGTGCGCGTGGTTTGGTTCTTTTGTTAGTTGTGCGTCTCTGGGAGCCCTGTGTCTTTCCGCCCGCCTGGCTGGACCCCCATGCCGTCAGTCTTGCTGCAGCAGCCACTCCACATGGACCTTTGTGCTGTGGGCACAACAGCTTCCTTCATAAGCCGTGAAGAGTATTTCAGACACCCTTTTATTATCCCACCATAGCATACTGGTGGCATACAGAGCTTCTTCATCCCTCTGTAGAGCCTGTATTTCCATTTAAGCAGTTTCTTGAGACCACATTGGTGCCACGCTTCCTCTTCCCCGTGTCCTGCAGACTCATCACTACATTCTGCCATTTCCAGGAGAGGTGTGTGTATGTGATGCTAATCACTGATGTACATGTTACTCGCTGCTGTTTGCTGCCTTAAGTACTCTAAAATTTCACGTCTGACGGCAGACAAGTGTCTCAGTAACTCCACGCCAGTGTTTTGTTGTACTCAGCTCTGTGTTTTTTTTTTTCTGTGCCAGCACGTCTGAATACCTTAATATTGTTGAGTAGAAGTACTGTTTCAACATGGCGCCAACTACTTGCCCCGTCGCTATGATTGGAATAGCGAGCGCGAAAAACCTGGTCTCCCATTGGCTGAGGGCCGACGCCAACTGTTACCAAGCCTCCCAATGGCCAATACCCCCGCCCAGTGCTCTTACTGGGCCACTGCCAACGCAACTGTTGCTTCAAGCCTTCTCACTGATCGTTGCATGGGTGATAAACAAAGTGACTCACTCATTCCCACACAAATATCTGCTCTGATACATTCCATGTAAATTAGTGTATTTCCCTTTTTTTATATTATGATTCTTTTTTTTTTTTTTTTACTGATCTATGTTGCAGGTTGCTTTCGGCTGCTTGGTTGCAAATGGCGGATACTGATCCACCCAGCGACGAAACCCCACCCTCTCATTAACGATCAGCTTCCTCGAGGTTGGGCGTTCTGCATTGTCTCCGCCAGTTCTTCTCCTCCGCACAATTGCTATCCATATACAGAGGCTTTGTCCACCCTCGTGTGGAGTATGCATCTCAAGTGTGGGAGGGCTCCACTCACACAGCTGTATTGGACAGAGTGGAGTCTAAGGCTCTTCGTCTCATCAGCTCTCCTCCTCTTACTGATAGTCTTCTACCTCTTAAATTCCGCCGCGATGTTGCCTCTCTTTCTATCTTCTATCGTTATTTTCACGCTGACTGTTCTTCTGAACTTGCTAACTGCATGCTTCCCCCCCTCCCGCGGCCACGCTGCACAAGACTTTCTTCTCATGCTCATCCCTTTACTACAAAATGCTAGGCTACAGTCTACACGATGTCATTCGTTAATTAATTAATTTACTGTAAGACTTCTTGGCATATTTTTAGGCCTGGCTTAGTCATAATAGGTAGTGATGCTACGGATTCCTAACGTAAACATTGGCCAAGGCAAGAAGTTTCTCATTTCTTTCATCATGCTGTCATTAATCCTGAAATATGTTTATATTATTTGTGGGTAATTTTTTTTTTTTTTTTTTTTTTTTTTACGTTGTTGCCTATTGCGCCGGTAGGCATCTTCCCGGTGTGGCCTGATGGTCGGCCCAAGGCTTCTTCCAGGTGGGGCCTGATGGTCGGCCCAGCCCGTTCTGGCGCAGGCGAGTGTTTATAGTGGCGCCATCTTGCATTGGCTCATGCTGCCCCCCGGAACTCGTACTTGATTCGCTTGGACGGCTTCCTCTAGAGTCCGGGTTGATGGGTGGTCTTCAGGACAGCATGTGGGTAGTTTTAAGCCACTCGGCGGTGACCGAAAAATCCGAGTGGTAGCGTGAGGATTCGAACCCGCGTCGTCCATCACGCGGCGAATGTGGGTCCAGTACGCTATCACTTCGGCCACCGCCTACTAGTAAACTAGTAAATAGCCATAAGGCAGAGCGATTATAAGAATAACTGTACATTTATATACCAATAGTGTTGATTAAGAGGGAGCAGAGAGCGAGAGATAACAGGCTGTGTCATGGCAAACAATACTGCCACAGCTTAGATCTAGTAAAGAACAGCCAATGAGCGGCGCGGAGACCGTCACTCATGTAATGACGCCAAGCCCGTGAGTCCACCCCTGAAGGAAAATCTCCGCCAACTCTCGTGGAACCGACTTTTTTTTTATAGTAGTAGTGTTTCTCTGTTTCAATGTTTCCCATTCAGGATGGGAAACAAATAGAAGTGTTTGTTTCCCAACTGTTTCTCAAAGGCTTCCCAACTGTTTGAAAGCAGTTTGGAAACACTGTTTCCCACTTGTTTCTCAGATGTTTCCAACCAGTTTCCATGCAGTTGGGAAACAGTTGGAAACGCTCAGAAAACAGTTGGGATACAATGTTTCCAACCAAAGTTTCCTGATGTGGACGGGCCTACGCTACGCAATGCATTCCAAATATGGGGCCCTGCGAGGTTAGCCGCACTCTCTGCCAATTTCTGCCAACTTCCTTCCCTTTCACGTCCTCCTCTTTGACCCTTCTCACAACCTCCAGCTCATCCCGTCCTCAGCAGCCAGAACCTTCCTATCTTCCCCTTCTCCCACTTACCTACTTTCATCTTTCCATTCTTCTCGTTGTCTTCTTCGTCTTAACCTACGTACATCCATCACACTATTATTATTTTATTATTAATATTATCATTATTTTTTATTATCAATATTATCATTATTATTATTATTATTATTATTATTATTATTATTATTATTATTATTATTATTATTATTATTATAATTATCATTTCGTTTGTGCGGTTGTACATGCGTGCGGTTGTACATGCGTACATGCGTGCGCACGTACAGAAGTGTGTGTGTGTGTGTGTGACTCTCTTCAGTCACCCACTGGAATGTTAAGACCTTCTTAAAATATTTTATCATTTCATATATTATACGAAAGTTAGACGCAAAAAGGATGCAGGTACAAATAATGAACCTGCACAATTATTTAATATCTGTACCTGCATTACTTTTGTGCCTAAATGACTAGAATAGTGATTCTCAACTCGTTTCAGGCCACGGACCAATAACCCAATAAAAGATATGTCGTGGAACATTTTGTTTGAAAGATATTTCTTCAAAAGAATTTCGAGAAATAAGCCAGCTAATATTTTAATCTGAAATATTTTCTTACAAACATAATTTCCTGGAAATATATGCATGCGTATCTAACATTTTGCTGTGAAATTTAGTTATAACAAACAGAATTTTGAAATTATGCAGGAGTATACAACTAACCAACACTATCCCTCCAAATTTTATTAATTATTTTCCTTGCTACCAGACTTTTGGATTATCTTCTCACTGACAAGCTTTTCAATGTTAAGGCACAGGACGAATTACACAACTAATCAGTTCAGCAATTCGGTGGCTACTAGCTACAGCACTTCACGACAGTGTAATATGGCTTGTTACCTCTACTCGTACAGTAAATTATGGATATTCGTTTTATAATAGATTAAATTTAGAACCTAAAAGTGACTCAAAGTGCAACTTTAAGATTGCCAATATATTTCTTAAATATTAATAATATAATAAAATGAATGGTTAATTATCAATCTTGATTAAGTCGTTCGTACTGAACTTTCAATAAAATGTAATATTATGTACATTCATATTCCAGTTTATTACCAAATACAGTGGACATCCAGTGGACCACCCATAGAGTCACCATGGACCACCAGTTGAGAACCATTGGACTAGAAGGTTATTATAAATGGCATCAAATGCACTAGAAACGAGTATTTAGAGAAGAAGCAGTGGTATACGACTTGGCTGTTGTATCTCCATTTATCACCTTGAACCAAAACGTTTCACCCACCACCCAGCACCAAGGACAATGGCTGCCTCCTCCCCATTCCCTTCGTGGAAGGAGCTTATATGTAGTTTCCGTCTCATAGGACATTTTTTTTATCGGGAAAGGGATAGGTCAGGAGCGTGCTACAAAGGCCCCAGCGAAGGTCGGGCAGGCTGGAGTGAGAGTTGAGGTGTAGTATATAAGGTGGTGTTGGGTCGTCGGTGCCACATCACAGCCTCCACCATGCAGCTCCTGGTGAATAGCCAAGCACCAGCCTCCACCAACACACACACAAGCACCAGCACCGTCACTACCTCATGATGGTTGTGACAACGCTTGTGGCGAGGGAGGCAAGCAAAACTTTGCTTTTGTTTTTTTCCAGTTCCTGCTTCCCAGGCCGTGGCTGGAAGTGCTTTTTTTTTTTCAGGGCTCCCTCCGCCACAGCGGACAGTCCGGGGCAGGAGGCCACGTGTACCCCTGGCTCCGACACCCGCCGCAGGACTCCGGGCCACTTCACGCGTCGCCCGTCACACTGGGTCTCGGCCACAGATCCATGCACGCCAGTGTGCCACCGTTTGGAGCGGCGCGCCGCCTCAGTGCACGAACCGACTTGATCCGAGGCCGAGACGGATAAGAACCAACTCTTTCCTCATATTCGCGTCCACTCAATCTTCATGGTATACGTGGACGATATCCCACGGGACGTCTCGAGAAGGTGGACTGCTGCCGGAAGAGTGGCACTTTCAGCCCACACTCCTGGTTAGGCGGACCGCCTCGTAATCCTCGCACCGTCACTATGGTAACCTAACCCCGCCGGGAAGGGCAGTGGTCGACCCCAGCTCCATTCACGAGCGCCTAAAGACGCTTCTGGCATACGGAAAATGAAGCGGAGATAAGTGTGCCAGAAACGCGAGTCACAGCGTGGCCCCGCATTTTTTGGCCCTTTACGGGTTACCGTTTACCGTTAATGAGGTTCCAGGCCCCGTTCCACTGCCTGCGTAGGCCTTGGGCCAGTGCGCCTCGCGGCTCCGGCACCCCGCACGGCATTCAGCCTGCTCCTTATTGCCGCCAGCCTGCTGGTCCTGCTTCACTCCAATGCCGGGCCTCACGCTTCATGAATTGACCTTATTTATGACTTTGTTGGGGCACCGCGGCAGCCCAGGGCGAGGAAATAAGACCAGAGTGTCAGCACGTCACAACGTCAGCAAGTCAGCCAGAGAGCACATCGGCTGGTGTGTTTACAGGCCAGTCTGTCAACAGATCAGCCAATCAATGTCTCAGCCCTTCGTCCCGGGCGCTGCCCTGTCCGCCACGCCACCATTTTTGCTAAATAAATATTTTATCACACTCAAAGTGGCTCTCACCTGCCTTACCTGGCGCCTCACCTTCAATCACCCACTCAGCCGCCTTACTGTCTGTTCCTCATTTCTCAGCACCTTTAACCCTCAAACCACTTCAAATCCCTCGCTAACACCTCCTCCGTCCCCCTCTCCTAATTCATCCCATCAAGTTCTCCCTTTTCGCTCTCTATCCCTAAAGCTCCTGCCCTCACCCACATCCAGTGACCCCACCACCACCACACACACACACACACACACACACACACACACACACAGGAGAGAGAGAGAGAGAGAGAGAGAGAGAGAGAGAGAGAGAGAGAGAGAGAGAGAGAGAGAGAGAGAGAGAGAGAGAGAGAGAGAGAGAGAGAGAGAGAGAGAGAGGTGGGAGGGGGGGGGGGGGCGGAGATTCAAAACCAGAGATTATACATAGGACCATAAAAAAAAAAAATCCTCAATAACTGTGTGTGCCTTAACGAGACTTGTTGCGGCGGGACGAGAGAAACCTACACCTGCACTTAGATTTTAATCATTATCAAAGATAGATACAGACTAAGGGTTAAGTGCTTCGTGAAGATGAAATGGACTTCCCTTAAATATGATAGTAAAAGTTCTTAAGTCTCTTGTTTATTGGGTATCTAGGACTAGAAAGTGGTGGTGGTGGTGGTGGTGGAAAGTGAATGAACCTTTGTTGCCCCGCAGTACCATAGATGGACGTTCCTCCCATTGTTTTCAGCGCCTCAAGTTCGGATTTATTGCTCCTGTCCAGTTTCCGATTGTTGCTTAATCTTCAAGACATATCACCGCATCGACAGCCATTCAACACTGACGTCATTTGACACACTAGCGCCTGCCATGGGGGGAGAGTTCGGTGAGAGAAAAGGCTTACTCTTGGCAGCCTCTCCTCGCTAGCTGTATTGGTCTGTAGAGGGTTCGTCCACGTGCGCGTACCCTGAACGGCGCCCTCATACACCACCCCACGATACCCACGCTTGGGCCAACCGCTCGTGCCCACAAGGGAAAGGTCAGGCAAATGAGATGCTGGCAGGACTCTCACGACTCTAGGACAAAAAGTCTCTCTCTCTCTCTCTCTCTCTCTCTCTCTCTCTCTCTCTCTCTCTCTCTCTCTCTCTCTCTCTCTCTCCTCTCTAACCATATATAATTCCTTTTCATTCATCTGTCCACCAACAAAGCGGGATTTTTGATATATGTGCCACCTGTGCATTTCTAGTTCGTGAATACGTGAAAATCAACTGTTGTGATAGACATTTAAACTTATTTTTTAATAATATATTTGAATCTTTATGCATACAAAAAACAACTCAGTCGTTTGCATCGCTAACCTAACATGCAAGCACACGAAAAGACAAGTTTGTATCAAATAACAGTCACATCATGCTCGAACGATCTATGGTTTTTCAAATTCATTGACTGATAGCTCATTTCAGGTATACTAAAAGGCATCTGGCTCTGCAAGTGCAAATAAGGGTATCTTAATAATTTACTGCATGTAAAGAACGATTAATAATGGAAATAACATGAGATAATAAATAATAACTGTTGAATGTTATGCTAGGCTATTTCGAATATTAGGCTACCCATGTTACAAGCAACACATCAAAATTCCTTATGTATAGACACTTGCAGAGTCGGATGTCACTTTAAGTACCTGAATGAGGTGAAATATAGGTATAAATCGTTCGAGTATGATCAGACTATACTGTTTGATACACAAGTTGTTCTTTCGTGTGCTTGTATGGTAGATTATCGATGCAAATCAGAATGTTTGTGGTTCATATAAGAGGGCTTGACGGTTTTATTTATGAAGAAACATTCAAATATATCACTGAAAATATAAAGTTGATCTTCACTTAATCAGGAACAACCAATGCGCAGGTGCCACATCCTCGTTCTCGAGTGGACAGACGTAATGAAACGGACTAGACAACAATCCACCATAACTAGCGCCCCGTTCCTTCCCTCTTCTCCACTTTTCCCTTCCACCCCCCGGTCCACCCTTCTCCTTATACACTTCCTTCCTCTAATCCTTCCTCACTAATGTTTTCCACCTTGCCCAGTTTTCCCTGTCTCCACCGTTACTCCATTTCTTCTCTGCCTTGTCTGCCTTTCCTAGTGATCCGTCTCCGCCCTAAATACAACCTCATTCCTTCCCTTATGTCCACAACTATCTTCTCCTCCTCCTCCTACTCCCCCCAGCACTCCACAAATACCATCTCAACATTCCCACCATCAGCCTTTCCGCCCCCCCGCTCTTTTCCCCACCCTTTCTCTCCTCCGGTGCCAGTGCCTCCTCCTCCACTGTCACTCCTTCCTTCCTCCCCTCTTCCCTTACCTCCTCCTGCCCTTCCCACTTTCCGCCGCCAAGCCACTCCCGCTCAGCAAATACAGAGCAAGTGATTCCCAACCCACTCGAATGATTTAATGGACACTTTCTTCTTAGGATTCACTTTCGTTCGTAAAGGTAAATCAGTCCTTCAAAGAGTCACTCCATTGCGAGGATAGAAAATATATCGAGAGAGAGAGAGAGAGAGAGAGAGAGAGAGAGAGAGAGAGAGAGAGAGAGAGAGAGAGAGAGAGAGAGAGAGAGAGAGAGAGAGAAACATACATAAGAGAAGAAGAGGAAAGCAAGAAAATAACGTGAGAAGGAGGAGAACGAAAGTAAAAAATAAAGAAAATAATGAAATAGAGTCATTTGTAACAGACGAAAACAAAACGTAAAAGAGTATAATTAGCCATTTTTTTTAAACGAATAGAGACGAATGTTGCGGTAATTCAGATTAAAGCATATCACAATTATATTAAAACGTATACAAATAGAATACAAAATTAGAGAATGTAAGATAAAAGGAAATTACAAAAAAAGGCGATCAAATCCGTGAAAAAGATACAAGAAAAAATAAGAAAAAAAAGAAAATTAGAACTACACACAAATATTGATCAGCCAAAGATAAAACACACTATCATCTCTCTCTCTCTCTCTCTCTCTCTCTCTCTCTCTCTCTCTCTCTCTCTCTCTCTCTCTCTCTCTCTCTCTCTCTCTCTCTCATTTTTTTACTCAATCGTCTTTCCTCCATTTTTTATTAAGGTTTGTTGTGCTGGTTCTCTCTCTCTCTCTCTCTCTCTCTCTCTCTCTCTCTCTCTCTCTCTCTCTCTCTCTCTCTCTCTCTCTCTCTCCAGGCCGCGGGCGGACGAGGGTCAACACAACGACCTTTGCCAGTGGTGACCTGCTCGTGGCTTCCGGGGTTGGAGAGGGAAAGGGAAAGATAAAGAGCGGGAACGGAGAGGGAAAGGAAAAGACACACAGTGGGAAAGACATGTGTCCGTGTTTGTGTGTGTGTGTGTGTGTGTGTGTGTGTGTGTGTGTGTGATATAGAGCGAAAGGCGGAGAGAGAGAGAGAGAGAGAGAGAGAGAGAGAGAGAGAGAGAGAGAGAGAGAGAGAGAGAGAGAGAGAGAGAGAGAGAGAGAGAGAGAGAGAGAGAGAGAGAGAGAGAGAGAGATAGCACAAAAAAATAAAGGAAAATAAACAAAAAATAATAAGAGGAATGAAGATATTATAATAAAAAAGATTGGAAGGAGAATATATCCAAAAGAAGTGAAAAGGAAAATAAGCAAATAACTTGAGAAGAAAGAGAACGAAAGAAGAAAAAATTGCAAGAGAAGAAAAAATGAGAGAAAGGAAAACAAAACAAAAATAGAGTTGAGAAATAAAATAAAATAAAAACAAAATAAAAATAGACGAAGCAAGAGTTTTTTTGTTTTTTTTTACGTTGATTGCCTATTGCGCCAGTAGGCATCTTCCAGTGGGGCCTGATGGTCGGCCCAAGGCTTCTTCCAGGAGGGGTCTGATGGTCGGCCCAGCCCGTTCTGGCGCAGGCGAGTGTTTATAGTGGCGCCATCTTGCATTGGCTCATGCTGCCCCCCGGAACTCGTTCTTGATTCGGTTGGACGGCTTCCTCTAGAGTCCGGGTTGATGGGTGGTTTTCAAGACAGCATGTTGGTAGTTTTAAGCCACTCGGCGGTGACTGAAAAATCCGAGTGGTAGCGTGGGGATTCGAACCCGCGTCCTCCATCACGCGGTGAATGTGGGCCCAGTACGCTACCACCTACGCCACCGCCTACCCAAGTTGGTAAATACACGGTAATTACATATAAACAGACATAACAGACGGACAAAGGAACAGAGGGAAAGAACGAAATAAAATTAAACGTTTATATACTAGAATAATAACCGAAATAAATAAATAAAAGACGGAAGAGAAGCGATAATAATTCAACGACAAAAAGAGTGAGAGGCAAGAGAATTATATAAAACGACCCAAGGTGACGAAAGACAAAAATAAATAAAGAAAAAGGAAAAGAAGAAAAAATATAGTCAGAACACATACCTTGGTGAGGGTTGGGCCGGGGTGGTCACGTGGGTCGGAGCGTCAACCCATGGAAGTGAAGAGCCTCGGCGCAGCGGTTCGAATCCCAGTGCCTCCGCGTGACATCTGGAAGAGTATTCAGTCATTAATCTAAAGGCGTAAACTTAAAAATCGTAAACCAAGAGACAGCGATCCTATATAAACAAAGGTAAAAGGTGTTAGGGCTAAATCTAAATCTAAAGGCGTAAACTTAAGATCATAAACCAAGAGACAGCGACCCTATATAAACAAAGGTAAAAGCTGTTATGGCAAAGATAAAGAAGACACATGAGAGGATAACGGATAAAAAAAACTTATTGCATTTCATTATTTCCCTCTGTCTTTGTTTTTTTTATAATAATCGTTTTTTTATATAATTACCGTTTATTTTCCGTTTCTTTGTCTAACTTTCCTTTATTTTTTTTCCTCCCCTCTATTTATGTTTGTTTTCCTTTCACTACTCTTTTTTTTTTCTTTTACTCTTTCTTTTCTTTCGTTCTCTTCCTTCTCAAGCTATTTGCTGGTTTTCCTCTTCTTTTGTTTTCTATATTCTCTCTCTCTCTCTCTCTCTCTCTCTCTCTCTCTCTCTCTCTCTCTCTCTCTCTCTCTCTCTCTATCTATATCTATCTATCTATGTCTATCTATCTACTTATCTATCTATCCTATGTATCTATCTATCTATCTATCTATCTATCTATCCATCTATTTATCTATCTATCTGTCTATCACCTAACTAATATATGAACACATACGTAGGAACACATTTATGAAAAGGAGGAGAGGTAAATGGTGTCAAGACAAAGAGGACACGTATATAGGAGATGAAACAAGAGAGAAATGACAAGAGCGACAGATTGCGAACTAACGGATAAAATGAAGAAGACAAATCTGAAGAAACTAAGTGACATGCAGAGGAGAGGAAAATAGATAAACAACAGGAGTAACGGATTGGCAGCTAACTCATTTAAGACATGTACGGAGGAACGAGATTATGAGGAGGAGGAGGAGAAGGAGGAGGAGGAGGAGAAGGAGGTGGAGGAGGAGGAGAAGGAGGTAGAGAAGGAGGAAAGTACATACGTAATGGGTAGATAAGATTGGAAGAATGAGGACTAACTGGTAAAATAAAACGGCTCTCTCTCTCTCTCTCTCTCTCTCTCTCTCTCTCTCTCTCTCTCTCTCTCTCTCTCTCTCTCTCTCTCTCTCTCTCTCTCTCTCTCTCTCTCTCTCTCTCTCTCTCTCTCTCTCTCTCTCTCTCTCTCTCTCTCTCTCTCTCTCTCTAACGATATGAGAAGTCACATACATAGAAGAGTGGACGACGGTTAAACAAAGCGTGGCAGGCTGCTGAATGACTGGTGCAATAAAGGCGGAAAGGAAAGCAAGACGCGCCGCAAATTGGGAGAAGGAGTAAGATGGTCAGGGCACAGGTCGGTATACTCAGACACTTCCGCGTCTCACACCAGCTATTTCCAAAGGCCGAAGAGGAGGTCAGTCGGGTTCTCAGGAGTGTTTTTGTAGGTTCTTGGTGCAGAAAAAGGGTCAAACTGCCAGAAGGGAAAATTATCCCTGGAAATGCCTTACACTCCTATGGAAGCCTTGTCAAATAGTAGGTGTTCTAGGGCGCCGAAACGTTTAAGAACATGGCTCCCAAATACCACAAGAAACAAACAGCAAACAAAACGGACATACCACAAGAAACAAACAGCAAACAAAACGGACATACCACAAGAAACAAACAGCAAACAAAACGGACATTCCACAAGAAACAAACAGCAAACAAAACGGACATACCACAAGAAACAAACAGCAAACAAAACGGACATACCACAAGAAACAAACAGCAAACAAAACGGACATTCCACAAGAAACAAACAACAAACAAAACGGACATTCCACAAGAAACAAACAGCAAACAAAACGGACATTCCACAAGAAACAAGCAACAAACAAAACGGACATACCACAAGAAACAAACAACAAACAAAACGGACATACCACAAGAAACAAACAGCAAAAAAAAACGGACATACCACAAGAAACAAACAGCAAACAAAACAGACATACCACAAGAAACAAACAGCAAACAAAACGGACATACCATAAAAAACAAACAGCAAAAAAACGGACATACCACAAGAAACAAACAGCAAACAAAACGGACTTACCATAAGAAACAAACAGCAAACAAAACGGACATACCACAAGAAACAAACAGCAAACAAAACGGACATACCATAAGAAACAAACAGCAAACAAAACGGACATACCATAAGAAACAAACAGCAAACAAAACGGACATACCACAAGAAACAAACAGCAAAAAAACGGACATACCACAAGAAACAAACAGCAAACAAAACGGACATTCCACAAGAAACAAACAGCAAACAAAACGGACATTCCACAAGAAACAAACAGCAAACAAAACGGACAAAGTGGAAACAAAGTGACAGACTGGTAACGAATTGACCTAAACAGACGCAAGGGAGAGTTGCTTACGATATGATGCGATATATTAAGAAAGAAAAAATAAGGTCAGGACACGAGAGAGAATAACATGAGAACAAAAAGAGTGACAGGCCGAGGATTACATACTGCTTACTTGCTTCATATAAATAAGAAGACTCAAGGGAAGCCAGTTTACGAAATGGTGCGATAGATGGAGAAGATCAAGGAACGTTTGTATTGAGACTCGAGCCACACCTTTAATTACACCATAGGAGGCAACTTAACGGCAAAAACAAAAACCTCAACAAATAAAAAGTCCGCTAGATGCTGCTCCGTTCAAAAGCAGAATATTCGAAAGCCAAAAGAGAGGTCAGTTTCGGGTGGAGAGGTGTCTTGATACTCTCCTCTTGAGTGAGTTGAAGTCGTAGGCAGGAGGAAATACAGCCGAAATAGATAAAGTATAATGGAAACGTTTGGGAGAGGCACATGTCTTGCAGTGGAATGATGTAAGATGATGATAATGATGATGATAGTGATGATGATGATGACTTGAACAGCGCATACAAACAACAACAACAAAAAATGAACAAAAGAAGAAGGGAAAACACTCGCATTACAAAGCTGAACTAAACTCGATATCAAAGAACCAGAAAGAAAAAAAACATCCCTAATCGGAGTTCATAATTTGCAAGTTCCTCCTTATGTCTGTCGCAACCTTTCGTTTTCTCTTTCAAGGTTAGTGGAAAATAGTGGTTAACAGCCCGTAGGTTTGGTGTGTGTGTGTGTGTGTGTGTGTGTGTGTGTGTGTGTGTGTGTGGATGGGTGTGTGTTGGAGAGAGAGAGAGAGAGAGAGAGAGAGAGAGAGAATTTACATAACATTGCATTGATTTCCACAACTGGGACCACCCACGTACACACACACACACACACACGTACACACACACACACACGCACACACACACACACAAGGAAAATAAGAAAAGTAATACATAGAGCAACATACGAGTGAAAGTAAATAAAAATAAAAATGTAGTAACGATGAGAGAGAGAGAGAGAGAGAGAGAGAGAGAGAGAGAGAGAGAGAGAGAGAGAGAGAGAGAGAGAGAGAGAGAGAGAGAGAGAGAGAGAGAGAGGATAAACATGGATTGAGTAATATAAGGAAGGAGAGGTTGCAAGGAGGAAGAGAGCAGTGAAGGAGGAGGAGGAGGAGTAGGAGGTGAGTAATCGGTAGTTGTGGGTCACGCCATGCACTCACCTCCTCCTCCTCTTCCTCCTCCTCCTCCTCCTCCTCCTTAACCCACAAAATCTATTCCATCTCTTCCTCTTCAAACAATACACCACTTCTTTTCCACT
>NC_066533.1:7136563-7149063 GCF_024679095.1 Eriocheir sinensis
GTGTATAGTGTAACAGATGGCCCAGCACAGCACCACCATGTACAGCCCGGTGATGGCCCTTACACTGTTCAGGGCTCCGAGGCTCCTGACTTTCCGGTGACCCCAAAGTGCCACGCCTTGACTAAGAGCTGCGCGGCGACCGGGGCCGTGCTTGCTGCCTGAGTATTCAGCACAACCCGGCCGCCCAGCAGCCCGTCAAATCGGGCTCGCAGGCCACGCCCACCACTCACCCCGTTTTGTAACCCGCAGGTCGTCGCCTCAACACTGCTGGCGGTCGTCGCGGCCGAACAATCCTACGGCGGCGGAGGCTTCGGTGGAGGTGGAGGCGGTGGCTTTGGAGGAGGCTTCGGAGGTGGCTTTGGAGGCGGCATCGGAGGAGGCTATGGCGGCGGAGGCTGCGGCGGCGGCCAGGTGCTTCACGTGGACGGCAGCTGCGTCACTCCCCAGGTGACCCGCAACTTGTACGTGTACCGCGCCCCCGACCTGGCGCCCATCGTGGGCCCGGCCCCCTACGTGCCGCCCCCACGCCTGGAGCATAACATCGTGTTCATCCACACTCCCGAGTCTCTGCTCAACCAGAAGCCCGTGGTGATTCCGCCACCAAAGCAGAAGAACGTTGTGTACCTGCTCAGCAAGCGGCCTCACCAGAGCCAGCAGGTCATCGAGGTGCCAGCAGGCGAACAGCAGGCACCAGAGATCTTCTTCGTCAATTACGCCGAGGGAGAAAACCCATCACTACCCACCGGCGGCGACCTGCTGTCAGCACTCAGCAAGGCTTCCCAGGGCAGCGGCGAACTAGTCAGCGGTGGCGGCGGCTTTGGCGGTGGCTTCGGCGGTGGCTTCGGAGGCGGCATTGGTGGCGGCATTGGTGGCGGCTACGGTGGCGGCGGCTTTGGTGGCGGTATCGGTGGCGGCATCGGTGGCGGCATCGGAGGAGGCCACGGTGGCGGAGGTGGAGGCCTGTACTCCCGTTAAGCCGCCCAGTGCCGGCCCGCATCACCAGCGGTGGGAGTCACCCCGCCCCGCCGCTGCCTCCCCCCCCCCCTTCCCTCACCCTGCAAATACCCTCTTCATCCACCCCATAGCTTATTTTTGTACTCGCTCTCCACACAATGAAACTGTTTGTTTGATTTGATAATGTATTATTGCTCCCTCATCTCTCTCTCTCACACACACACACACACACACACACACACACACACACACTTTGACGAAGAAATAACGCATATGAGCGTTTCAGAAAAATATCTACATGTCTGACAAAATAAACAAACTACAAACAACTGATTACATGACAGAAAAAACGGGAAACAAATAGGAACGTGTGGCAAACAAAGGCGATACACGAACTTCACCGCCATCAAACACAAGCGTGGCAAACAGTATATAAAAAAAAAACTCGGAAAACCACAAATAACAAAGCCACAAACATACCAAAAAAAAAAGAAAAAAAACTACTGAAAAGAAAACTTGGATAAGGAAAGAAAATCCTAACATTGGGTATTCTTACTGATGGATTTGTTGTTACTCCACACCACGAGAAACACCACACCACAACCAACACCACCACCACCGACAACAACAACAAAAACACTTCAAGAACAACAACAAACATCTCCAATACACTCACATCACCACGGACATCACTAACACCACATCGAGAACTTACACATCTCAATACAGCATTTGCACTGTACACCACCATCACCATCAACATCACCACCAGCACCACTGATAACACTTCAAGAACATCCACAAACATCTCCAATCACCACCTCCACTACTCTCATGTCACCATCAGATCAGACCCCCAACACAGCCACCACCACTATCACTACCTCCAAAAAATCCAACCAGATCTACACCACCACAACCTGGACACCACAAAATCAACTTAAACCACATCACCACCACCACCATCACTACTGCTACTACGAACATCACAACGAAGGTGGAGCGACAATAAAACAAATGAGATGCCCCTTCACCACCACCACCACCACCACGGCATCACGACAGTCATTCCACGACCACGGAAAACGAGTACGAAACAGATAAAAAACGAGGCATCTCCACTAGTTTCAAGACCAGCTTTGTAGTTTAAGAGAAGGGAGACAAAAACCTGGGAAAGGCCGCGAAGATGGTGTGAACCGGTTCTATACGAGAGAGAGAGAGAGAGAGAGAGAGAGAGAGAGAGAGAGAGAGAGAGAGAGAGAGAGAGAGAGAGAGAGAGAGACGGGTCGTTTTTGCTCCATCATCCAGTTGCTACGTTTTTTTTTCCCTCTCTCTCATCTTTCCCTTTCTCTCTCGTCTTCCTTCACCTTTACAACGACAGGTTTTTTTTTACTTTTTTTTTCAAGCAGCGGTCACCATAATATATCTCCTCGTTATCTTATTGTTCCTTATGATGTGCTTGCTTTTAATGGCTACAATGCAATGGTTTGCCCTTTAAGTGTACGAGTGCAAAATAGTAGTAGTAGTTGTAATAGTAGTAGTGATAGTAGTAGTAGTAGTAGTAGTAGTAGTAGTAGTAGTAGTAGTGAGAATAGTAGTAGCAGTAGTAGTAGTAGTAGTAGTAGTAGTAATAGTAGTAGCAGTAGTAGTAGTAGTAGTAGTAGTAGTAGTAGTAGTAGTAGTAGTAGTAGTAGTAGTAGAGGATGATAATACGATACTGCAATAACACATAAAAGCAATAACAATAACAAACTAATTATCACTACTACTACTACTACTACTACTACTACTACTACTATTACTACTACTACTAGAGAAATATTAGCAAAGAATAAACAGTAGCAATCAAAAGCAGGAACAAGCCATGCAAACTGACTTTCATGTCTTTAACTGAAGAGGAGAAAGCAGGCAACCGCTCGCCGCCCACTCATCACCACCACAACAGCCACCACCACCATCACCATCTCTCCCTACCACAAGCACCATCAACACCAACACGACTCATTACCGTTCACATATTTACACAACCACCACCACCACCACAACTATCTCCACTCATTACCATCACCTTCACCTCTAATTGGTTCGTCATCATTATTGCATCACCACCAATACCGTTTACATCATCACCACCACCTCTACTAAGCTGAGCATCATCACCATCAACACCACTTTCCTTATCATCACCAATATCACCAAGCATCATCACCCTAAACTCCAATTCTATCACCTCTACCGCCTGATAGCAACACCACTTCCATCACCATCACCACCACCATAAACAATAACAACAATACTAGCACTCGCAAACTGAGACACCATCATCACCACCACCATCTCCACCACAAGTACCACTTCACAAAGCTTCCCATCACCATTACCATTACCCCTACTCACCACCACCACGACGATGCTACCATTACCCATCACCACCATCGCTCACGTCACCTCTAAAAATATATATCCCACCAACATCCGTCTCCAACTCACCAAAGCGAACAATGTCTACACACACACACACACACACACACACACACACACAGTCATGCACCTCGCCGCCACGCAAGACTTCAAGCAATGGGAAGAATGCTGATGAGGCGGAGCGGTCACGCACGCAGGTAAGAAGGTGTGGACGAAGGGCTTCTCAGGTTCGCGGAAACGGGAGGAAAAAGGAAAGGAAGCCAAGGGAAATGTAAAGTGATGCAACAAAATAAATAATGACTTTTTTTACGGCATGGGAGGCAGCTCAAGGGCAAAAAACGAAATCAACAAAAAAAAAGGCGGCTATACTCTGTTCCGACGAAAGGGGAAAAACAAACGAGAGGCCAGAAGCGAGGTGAATTTCGTTCGGGTGGTGCCTTGATACTCTTCTGTTGAAAGTGTTTAAGTCGTAGGCAGGAGGAAATACAAACGAAGGAAGTTTTACTCGATTTAGCTGGTCGTCCTTTACTTACACGCTTTGATATGAAGTTATTTTTTTCGTGGATGCTTCTCACGTTAGCGGAAAAAAATGAAAAAAGAAACTTTTTTTTTTTTTTACCCTCGTGTTAGTTGTTATTTACAGCCACAGACACATAGTAGTTTGGTCACCCTGTTTTGATTAATTACGTTCTGACCAAAGGAAAGAGGTGAACAATGAAATATTATTAAAAGGGAAACATACCCAATGCACTAAATATATCGGTTCACATTTTTATCTTTTACAATCTTACCTTTTTTTTTTCATGTCTCCATCGTTCAGTCTATTTCTCTGTTTATCTACGTTTCCATTACATTCAGATTAAGGAATATTCTAATGCTTTCGACATGACGTTAGGCGATGCATTAAGCTGGCGATGAGCTGAGAGTTGCATGACCCAGTTTTCATATCTTAAGTGTGTATACAGACGCGAGGTGAATGTTACGCGTATGCCTCACAATGACTTTAACCAAATACATGGAGTCACTAAGCTAAACAGTAAGGAAACAGCCGGGTTCACTCCCTTCACCTGTGAAAACATCTTGATATTGGCGGCGGTGCGTGCAACAACTGGGCTGCGTCACCACCATGAATAATACAAATAGCTATCTACAGATTCAGCACATAGAGAACGATTGCAGGAAACAGGAATGATTTCTTAGGATTTTTAAATATAATAATTTTATAGGAATCAAGAATTAGTTGAAAATGCCATGTAAATAGAACGATAACCATCTCTACACATTTAATACTAGCTTGGCTTGGAAAATTATCGTTTTAGCACATGCTTATCACTAAGAAATTATGAATAGCCTAATACTTTCTGCACCTATGCTGAACTCAAAGGCCCCATTCACTCGGCCACGACAACCCAGCGACTTTTAGGGCCCCTTCACACTGTGCCGAATGAGCATCCGGTTTCTAGACCTCTTTCCGACCATGTGCGACCCTTTCACATCAACATTTCACACCCAAGACCTCGTATACCCCGAGTCGCTGGGTTGTCGTGGTTCAGTCGCCATAGAGTGAACGGGACAACCTTCTTCAGAAACAAATGCCCTCATGCCAACGTTATAAGAATTAGATTACAAAAGGAAAACCACACAAACTCCACTTACATAAGGCTACATCATCAAACCGTAGTCTTTCCCGTGACACAGACTAATAGAACACGGTCCAGGACGAACGTCTTTAAGTCGTATCTTTAAAACGGCTGATAACCAACCAGCTCGTACGACACGAAGAAAACCACACCATAAAAGTGCACCATTTAAGTTGGGCTACACTGAACGTATTTTTTTTTCCATGACAGCCTTACCAAATACCAACGCAGTATCCCCTTATCCTTTTTTTTATAATTCTGTTATAATAAGAAGCAAATCATTAATATACCACTAGACTACACGAAGAAAACCACCCAATAAACTCATTAATATTAGGCTACTATAAAATCGTACGCGTTTCGGGACATAGCCTAACACAACACCGTTCCAATATGAGCCTAACACAACACCGTTCCAATACGAGCCTAACACAACACCGTTCCAATATGAGCCTAACACAACACCGTTCCAATACGAGCCTAACACAACACCGTTCCAATACGAGCCTAACACAACACCGTTCCAATATGAGCCTAACACAACACCGTTCCAATATGAGCCTAACACAACACCGTTCCAATATGAGCCTAACACAACACCGTTCCAATATGAGCCTAACACAACACCGTTCCAATATGAGCCTAACACAACACCGTTCCAATATGAGCCTAACACAACACCGTTCCAATATGATAGCACTAACATTTCAAGTAAATCATACTTTACCATAAAACAAATGGACAACTCGGCTACATTTGGGAAACCTCCGTGAAATCGAAAAGTTTTAATTGATTTGTTAACATGATTCTGATAGTTAACAGAACAATCTAGTAGTAACTTTTCTTCACCTCCTAACAATAAGAAGAACAAATAGACAAACTAAGAACAAAGAGATGAAAGGGAAAGCTCAGCCATAACCTTCAACTTCATACACTAATTAAGATAATGAGCTCAAGGATAAACAGTGTAGAATGACTGGCGAGACGGGCTTCGAAGCAATGACCGCCCTGAACACATACTGCAATACGTATTTCAACTCAAACGTAATGCAATCACAGCACAATAATAAATTAGAGAGCGAGAGGAAGAACCTGAAAGACCCAAACATTATAATATATCAACTACTTTATAATATTCAAGAGAGGCTTCGAAAGGATGAACCACCTGAACACGAATAGCCTAACTTCATTAAATTCAAACGTAACATCAGAACACAAAGAACTTGAAGACCCAAACACAATAAATCCACTACAGTAAAAATTCAAGACATGCTTCGAAAGGATGAACCACCTGAACAAGAACAGCCTAACGTCTTCATTCAACTCGAACTCAATATCAGAACACGTAGTAAACCAGATAGCGGGAGGCAGAACCACTTGAAGACGCAAAAACCACACATCGACTACATTATATATTTCATTCAAGACGACATTGGACGGCACGGTGACTCAGCGCGATGACTGGACTGGAATAATCGTTAGGCTACACACACTCCAAGACCTTCCCTTCCCGTCACTGCACACACTAATAGACCTTCCCTTCATCACTCTGGCCACTTTCACACAGTCTTCTTAACTTACCCGTAGTCGTCGTGAAGATGATAAATTGTAGGGAACCCGCAGTGACCGTGTGTGCAGCGGGCGACGCGGGATAGTCACGTAAATAGCACAATGCACGAGATAATTATGATGGACGACACTCACTCTTTTGGTTACTCCGATGCACTGTTTCCCTCGCTCCCTCCTCTTACCCCCTTATCTCACCCCCCCCCTCTCTCCCCCTCCCTCCAAGACAATGATCTGCTTCCCATTTTCTATAATTTGTTGGTCGCGTTCCGCCCTGGCTGGTCGTGTAAAAACAGGTCGTTGGGTGATGTTTATTGAGATTGCTTGTGAACGTGTAGGGTGTGTTTAGCGTTTTAGAAGCAGGTTAAGGTTGTTGTTTTTTTATTTTATCTGGACGTATCGGTGTTATGTATTTTAGGTGTATGTTTGTGACTCTCTCTCTCTCTCTCTCTCTCTCTCTCTCTCTCTCTCTCTCTCTCTCTCAGGAAGTTAGAATCACACAGTCTTGTCTCAACTTTATTTCTGTGCCAGCGCGCCGCCAGTGACCGGAGCCACGGGCGGCGCGGCAACAACAACAACAATCTAACAGGAGTGACGCCTAAGGTGGGGACGAGAGCGTGTCGCCAGGGGGCCCCGCGAGCTGCCCCACACGCCTCAGGGCTGAGAGTAAACACCTGATGGGGGAGACGCGGTGGGAGTGCTGTACTGCCCGCCGCCGATGCCGCCGCCGATACCGCCCCCGATGCCACCTCCGATACCGCCGCTGCCGCCGTAACCTCCTGCACCGCCACCGATGCCACCGCCAATGCCGCCGCCGATACCACCGCCAATGCCGCCACCGATACCACCTCCGATACCGCCGCTGCCGCCGTAACCTCCTGCACCGCCGCCGATACCACCGCCAATTCCACCGCCGACGCCGCCACCGAACCCGCCACCACCGCTGACGAGTTCGCCGCTGCCCTGGGAAGCCTTGCTGAGGGCGGACTGCAGGTCGCCGCCGGTGGGCAGAGACGGGTTTTCTCCCTCGGCGTAGTTGACGAAGAAGATCTCCGGCGCCTGCTGCTCGGGGGCGGGTACTTCGATCACCTGCTGGTCATCCTGAGGCCGCTTGCTGAGCAGGTACACAACGTTCTTCTGCTGTGGTGGCGGCACCACGATGGGCTTCTGTCCCGTGAGGCTGTCCGGTGAGTGGATGAAGATGACGTTGTGCTCCACACGGGGCGCTGGCACATAGGGGGCCGGGCCCGTGATGGGCGCCAGCTCGGGGGCTCGGTACACGTACAGGTTGCGCGTCACCTTCGGCGTGACGCAGCTGCCGTCCACGTGACGCACCTGACCAGCCCCGCAGGATGATCCTCCGCCATAGCCTCCTCCTCCGCTGGAGCCTCCTCCTCCACCATAGCCTCCACCACCACCGGAGCCTCCTCCGAAGCCGCCTCCGAAGCCGCCTCCTCCGCCGAATCCTCCGCCAGAGCCGCCATGAGTGAAGCCAGAGCCGGAGGGCGCGCCGCTACCATAGCCTGTCTCACTGGCCACCGCCACGACCAATGAGGTGAAGACAACCTGTGGGAGAACGGTATAAAGACACAAGTGCGGACAGGAGCAGTAACAATCATCAGTAAGTCATGAAGAGCGGCCACTGGTCAGCAAGGACCTGCCATGTTTGAGGCCGATGGCTGGGGCAGAGCAGGCAAGCACTCACCAGGAGCTTCATGGTGAACTGTTGTGTCAGGCTCAGAGCACCATCCGTATATATACAGCTCAGGCGGCCACTCTCGCCGCTCTGGACTACTCCGACACCGGCGTGACGTCATCCCGCTCGAGGGGGCGTTTCTCCCTTCTACCTGAACCATCTCTGCAAACTAAGTGACCTCTCTCTTTCCCCTCCGCTGCTCTTCCCCCCCAAGCTGTCTATAATGACCCCCACCTCCCAGCATCCCCGGCACACACGGGGCCGCGGCGCCCGTCCACCTGTTCACACATTCATCAGGTGCCAAGGTGACGAAAGTAAAGCGGCGACTCTTTCCGAGGAGCACGAAGCCAATTTCCTCTTAATGCTGTCATGTTGCCCACGGACGTGGCGCGCGTGCACACACACACACACACACACACACACACACACACAATATATACTAATCCCTTTTTCGTCCTCTCCTTTCACCTTCTTTCACCGTTAAACCACTGTCATGCTCCACGGCCTCGTCTTTGCTCCTCACCTTGACAAATACACACACACACACACACACACACACACACACACACACACACACACACACACACACACACACACACACACACACACAAATAGAGTCTTGAGATTTACTTTTACCACATTCCACGGAACCTTATCCTTTACAAACCCTCAACTCAATTGACAAAAAAATGTAGAGGCTTATTCCTCTCTCTCTCTCTCTCTCTCTCTCTCTCTCTCTCTCTCTCTCTCTCTCTCTCTCTCTCTCTCTCTCTCTCTCTCTCTCTCTCTCTCTCTCTCTCTCTCTCTCGCCTTATAAGTACACCCCAGAAACACAGTAAAAGCATCCTATTTGATGAACCCAGCGATAACAAAAAAAAAACAACAAAAAAAAAATGGTACGGGTAGAATTTAAACTTTTTTCTTTTTCATCCCTGGGAACGGAAATCTTATGTTTACTGTTTGCTGAGAGGGACCGACAGGCTGACGTAGAGGCTTTGGATCATAAGTTCACTCATGTTACGATTTTCTTTTGTTTTGCTTTACTAAGAAGGTTCGACAGGCTCGCTTTGTACTTTTCATCCACTGGTATTCAAATTCCTAATATTTTACTTTGTTATTGTTTAAGAAAGGATCGAGAGACAGACTTTAAGGTATTTGATCCTCCTTTCAGCGCTTGCTAAACAACTTGATTTTATTTTGATTTACTATCACCTAAGAAAGGACTGAGACACCGTTACGTAAAAAGGAAAAAAAAATATAAGGTTTAAAATCCTGTTATTCCTGGGTATAACTTTTTGTTTTGCTTTTGCAAGAAACTTCGAGAGGTTGTCTTTAAGGGCTTCGGTTCGTTCTTTCCTATATTGCTAAACAACTTTCCTTTATTGTTTTAATGTTACCCAAGGAAGGATTAAATGGATGAGGGTTTCGATTCTCTTCATCTCTTGGTATACGATGTTCTTATATTTTGATTTGATATTCACTAAGAAAGGACCGAGAGACCGAATATTAGGTTCTGCATCGTATCATCCCTTGGTGTATTACTGTCCTACATTTTAATTCAACATTTACATAAAACAAAGAATCGACAGGCTGACTTTAAGAATTCAACCCCTCCCATCCCTTGGTTTGCGACTTTCATTATTTTACTATTGGCGAAGAGGAATTGACAGAACGCCTTTCTCCCACCTTAAGCCACCTCCGATGCCTTCCCTTCCCACGAGCAAGGAGACGAAGCACTATTACCTTCGCACAATGGAGCCACCTGCCCGTAACACAGGTAGGTAAGGGGGATCTGCTCAGGTACATCCGCGACTTATTTGGTACTACCTGCACGTTGACGCTAATCTAGTGTGTGTGTGTGTGTGTGTGTGTGTTGCCCTTCTCCCATTTGCACGCACACCTGACTGTCGAAAAGCGCAATGTTATGTGTATTGGGGCTTATGTGTGTTATTATGTATATTGTGGATGAATGTAACACGAAGAAAATACGAAGAAAAATAGTGTTGATAGGTTACTGTGTTATACGTGGTTCTTTGTATGCACGTAGAGACTGAAGATGATGATGATGATGATGATGATGATGATGATGATGACGACCAGGTTACTCACAAGTGCGGAACGGAAAGAGAGAAGAATGTATCACTCCTCGAAGGTTCATAAGAAGTGAACCCAAGAGTCGAGACCCAAAACATGAACCCCCGACACTTACTAAAGCCCGAATTCTTAAACGTATCGTCACCTTGGTTCGCCTGTTTGAAAAGCCTCTCGTAGAAGTTGATGTGGTTTGGGGGTTTTCATGACTGTTTTGTGATTCTAGTGATGTATTTACTTTCAAGAAGAGTGTATCAAGACACCTCTCCACCCGAAATTGACCTCTCTTTTGGCTACTCTTTAATTTTATCTTTTATAGGAGCGGCGAGTAGCGGCCTTTTTTTTTTTTTGTTGTTGTTGTTGTTGTTCTCTTTTTATCGCCCTTGAGTCGTGTCCTCTGATGTAAAAAAAAAAAAAAAACGGAAAAAAAACGACTTCTGCACTTTGAACGGGAAAATAACCCATTGAAACCCGGTTCATCTTCTCTGTGGCTTTGGAGAATGGTCGTAATAGGAACCCGATACCTTTAATAATATGGACCTTACGCACACTCAAGGGAGGACGCCAGATGTACGAGAACCAAAACTCATAACGACCAAACAAGTAGCCGTGATATAAGTGCATTCGGTTCGGTTATTAGCATTCTCCGTATAGAGTCAAGCGCGACCGTAATGTTTATTCAATGAGGAGAAATGCTTTGATGAACTCTGGGAGCATAAAAATAAGAAAATAATGCATGGTCACATATATATTTTCCTTTCAAAAATTTGTTATTCAGATACATGCCCTCTCTGGCCTCAATCCTCAGAAGGCTTATGGACCTGATGGAGTGCCTCCTATTGTCCTTAAAAACTGTGCCTCCGTGCTGTCACCCTGCCTGGTCAAACTCTTTCGCCTCTGCCTGTCAACATCTACCTTTCCTTCTTGCTGGAAGTATGCCTTCATACAGCCTGTGCCTAAGAAGGGTGACCGCTCCAATCCCTCAAACTACCGTCCTATAGCTTTACTTTCTTGTCTATCTAAAGCTTTTGAATCAATCCTTAACCGGAAGATTCAAAAGCACCTTTCCACTTCTGACCTTCTATCTGATCGCCAGTATGGGTTCCACAAGGGGCGTTCTACTGGTGATCTCCTAGTCTTCTTAACTGACTCTTGGTCATCCTCTCTTAGCCGTTTCGGTGAAACCTTTGCTATTGCGCTGGACTTATCAAAAGCTTTTGGTAGGGTGTGGCACAAATCTTTGCTTTCCAAACTACCCTCCTACGGTTTCTATCCTTCTCTCTGTACCTTTATCCCCAGTTTCCTTTCTGACCGTTCTATTTCTGCCGTGGTAGACGGTCACTGTTCTTTCCCTAAATCTATTAACAGTGGTGTCCCACAGGGTTCTGTCCTATCTCCCACTCTTTTTCTGTTGTTCATTGATGATCCTCTTTCGAAAACGAACTGTCCTATCTATTCTTACGCCGATGATTCCACTCTGCATTACTCAACTTCTTTTAATAGAAGACCCACCCTACAGGAACTTAACGACTCAAGGCTGGGGGCTGCAGAACGCTTAGCCTCAAACCTTACTATTATTTCCGATTGGGGCAAGAGGAGCCTGGTGTCCTTCAACGCCTCAAAAACACAGTTTCTCCACCTATCCACTCGACACAATCTTCCAAACAACTATCCCCTATTCTTTGACAACACCCAGCTATCACCTTCCTCTACACTAAACATCCTCGGTCTATCCTTAACTCAAAATCTCAACTGAAAACTTCATATCTCATCTCTTACTAAATCAGCTTCCTCGAGGCTGGGCGTTCTGTATCGTCTCCGCCAGTTCTTCTCCCCTGCACAGTTGCTGTCCATATACAGGGGCCTTGTCCGCCCTCGTATGGAGTATGCATCTCATGTGTGGGGGGGCTCCACTCACACAGCTCTTCTGGACAGAGTGGAGGCTAAGGCTCTTCGTCTCATCAGCTCTCCTCCTCATACTGATAGTCTTCTACCTCTTAAATTCCGCCGCAATATTGCCTCTCTTTCTATCTTCTATCGATATTTCCACGCTGACTGCTCTTCTGAACTTGCTAACTGCATGCCTCCCCCCCTCCCGCGGCCCCGCTGCACTCGACTTTCTACTCATGCTC
>NC_066533.1:7154063-7169063 GCF_024679095.1 Eriocheir sinensis
GGCGCGCCGCTACTGTAGCCGACGTCAGCGGCGACGAGCGCCAAGGAAGCCGAAAAGAAAACCTGCGAGAAACAAGTGTTTAGTGGTCACCTCGGCGGCAGCGTACAGATGTGTGAGTGTGCAGCAGGTGTGCGGGGCACGTGCCCTGTCCTCAGGTGCCGGGCCCCCGCTGCCCTGCCCTGATGGCTCCTGGAGGGCAGGTCAGTGGGGATCCGGGGCACCGAGCCGTCCTCGACCCTCCGGCACGAACACGTGTGTGGGGGAGACGGCGAGGAGCGGGAGGCAGGGAAAGCCGCGGCACACGAGGACTCACCAGGAGCTTCATGCTGGAGAAGAGTGTGGGGCACTGCGCGCCGCGCGGCCTTATATACACCAGCCTCTCACTCCCGTGCAAACATTGCTTTCCTTGGCGCCCTCTGCCCGCCGCCCGCCGCCTGCCCTCCTTCCCCTCCCGCCCGCAGGATGCCGTCGAGGTAAACAAGTGACGCTCCCGCCGCCTCGGCCTCGCTGGGCAAACACGCGCCGTGATTGGCCAAGTTTCGTGGCCTTTACAGAAAATGGTCTGCGCGCTCCACACTGAAGTGATGCCACGGCTCCCTGGCACTCTCTCTCTCTCTCTCTCTCTCTCTCTCTCTCTCTCTCTCTCTCTCTCCTTTGCCTTGCGTTATGCGTTCGTTTGTACCCAGAAATATGACACATCCCGTTGTCCTCTCCAAGAAGAAAAAAATCCACACACAACAAACAACGGAAAGTTCTCAATAAAAAAAGAAAAGTAAGTAACAGAAAAATGACAAAAAAATAAGTAGCAAGAAAACATTAGTCCCCCCCAACGTTTTCACTTTCTTTTCGAGGATTGGACTTGACTAACAAAATAAGAGAAGGAAGAAGAAGAAGAGAGATAGAAAAGGAAAGAATAAGGAGAGAAAGGCAGTTCGTCACGGCTTTGCATCACTTAAGTTGTTGTGATGGATGGAATATGACACAATAAGAAGATTAATACAAGGAGAAGGAGGAGGAGGTGAAAAAAGAAGACGTAGAAGAAGAAAAAGAAGAAGATGAAGATGAATAATAATAATAAGAAGAATAAGAATAAGAATAAGAATAAGAATAAGAAGAAGCAAAAGAAGAAGAAGAAGAAGAAGCAGAAGAAGAAGAAAAGGAAAAAGAAGAAGAAGAAGCAGAAGAAGAAATAGAAGAAGAAGAAGAAGAAGAAGAAGAAGAAGAA
Source organism: Eriocheir sinensis (assembly GCF_024679095.1). NCBI lineage: Eukaryota > Metazoa > Arthropoda > Malacostraca > Decapoda > Varunidae > Eriocheir > Eriocheir sinensis. Next base: position 7,155,289 of record NC_066533.1, read on the forward strand.
GAAGAAGAAGAAGAAGAAGAAGAAAAAAAAGCAATAACAAAATGAACAAGAACAAGAACATGAACGAGAAGCTCAAGAACAAGAAAATTTACACCAAGAACAGAGACAAAAACGAAAGAAAACGAGAAGAACGAAGAAGCAAAAACAAAAACAAAAATAAAAGTAAAGAAGACGATGGAGGAAGAGGCAAGGTGAGTACGAGGAAGATGAGTAGGAGGAGGAAGAGGAGGAGGAGGAAGAGGAGGAGGAGCAAACCTTTCACCTGAATATATACGTCACCAACAGTCACCATAACCACAACAATCGTCACCTCCACCTCCTCCACCTCCACCTTTACCATCACCACCATCACCATCATCACCATCACCAGTAAAAGCGAGAGAGCGATAGGTATGTGACTTCAGCGATCATTTTCCCAGACAGTGTGACAAGATACGCAATAATTGACCGCAGAATGACGTATTAAAAGACTGAAGCATGGACGACAAAAAAGAGAGAGAGAGAGAGAGAGAGAGAGAGAGAGAGAGACGATTGTGCAACGGAGCTAAAAACGGAGCCAGGAGCGGAAGTGAGCAAATGAGTGGAGAAAACAATGAGAAAAAAGGAAGGGGAGGAGGAGGAGGAGGAGGAGGAGGAGGAGGAGGAAGAAGAAGAGGAAAAGAAGAAGAAAAAGAAGAACAAGAACAAGAACAAGAACAGCAACAACAACAACAACAAAAAGAAGAACAAGAAGAAGAACAAGAAGAACAAGAACAAGACCAAGAACAAAAAACAATTGCTCGAATGATATAGATAAAAAAATATAGGTGAATAGATAGACAGCTAGCTAGCTAGATAGATATATACGAAGATGCAGATAGATAGATAGATAGATAGATAGATAGATAGATAGATAAGTAAATAGATAGAAAGATTGATAGACATATAAATAGATAAAGATATGTAGATGTAGATATAAATAGATAGATAGATGAATTAATATACAGATAGACAGATAGAAAGATACAGATATATAGAGATAGACATAGACAAACAGACAAATAGATATAGATATATACATATACATACATACATACATACATATACATACAGATATTAGTATGGAAATAAATCAAAGTAATGTATTTTGCATTCCAACTGTATTTGATAGTTTGTATTTGCTGTATCTTTTATTTGTGTAACACAGAAGGCAACCACAGGAAAAACGCGACAAAAAACAAACACACAAATCGCTGCTTCTGCAAATAGGCAACAACAATAAAAAAATAAAAAAATCACGAGTAAACAGTCTAGGTATGTGAGAGTCGTCTCCTTCAATCATAGTACAAACACACGCAATTTTCTTATCCCATATGTGGTGGAGTTAAACTTGATTGGATTGCTGCCTCGCCACCTTTCTCGTAAGTACCTCGCCGGCAACTCTGTACCTAAGGATGAACGTGTGCTGAGCATAAATACCTGTCTGCCTGCTGTTCACGTGAGTCAGAGGTTGTCCATCGCCCCCAGAGGAAGGGTGGCTGGCTCTGTGCATGATGTTCTGGACCTGAGAGCTTGGACGCGCTCCCAACTTAACCATTGCATGTTTAATAATATTGTCACTTTCTTACCACTACAAAAGACAGGCGACTACTGCTACGCATATCCTTGCAACGAACTCTTTATGTTTTGATTTGATATATTTGATGTATTCGGTACTCGAAGTTTTGATGATTTCAGGTATAATAATGTTTTCACTCTTTTTTGCTTTTTTTTTGCAAAGGAGACGGCTCAAGGGCAACAAAAAAAAAGTGCAGAGAAAAAAAAGCCCGCTACTCACCGCTCCCGCTCTTATTTCTTACTACTATAAATAGACGATCATAACCAGACATATGATTGAATTGGGCTGTTTGTTTTGATATAATAAATTTAATGTATGTGATATTTGGAGTTTCTTAATGATTTCACGTATAATATATATTTTTTTTTACTGTCACGAAAATGTCACTAATTTCAGGAGGCATGCGATTACAACTACACCCCATTGTCACTGCACTGAACTGTTTACCTTTTGATGCTTAATATTTGATTGATTTGATACTCGAATGCTCATATTTGGCAGATGAAACTTAAGATTTGTATTTAGGTGTAGTATTATGTAGTTTGTCTTTCTGGATCTTATATTTAACTTAAGCCTCGGAAAAAGTGTTATTTGAATTTGTATTTGTATATTTTTTTATTTGTAGGTTAACGTATTTGTGTGTGTGTTTGTATTTGGAATGCTATATTTGGCACCATCCTTGACAGATAAAGAGACAGACATGGATGGATAGATACAGATAGCTAGACAGATAGATGCATAGATAGATAGATAGATAGAAAGATAGACAGATAGACAGACATAGATAAATAGAAAGATAGATAGATAGGCAGACAGACAGATATATAGATAGATAAGTGGATACATAGGGTCTGATTCCTAGGTAGACAGATAGATAGACAAACACATAGATAGATAAACAGACTGAATGATTGACTGATCGATTTATTGAAAAAGAAGAAATCAAGGGAAAAACTTCAACATGGAAAAACAAGGAATAAAACAACAAAGATGATTATGGCGACGAAAAATGTGAAGCAAAGAGGACGTAAAACACGAAGAAAAAAAAAATAATAAAAGAAAAGAAAAGGTAAACAATGAAAAACGAAAGGGGAAGAAGTAAAAGCAAGACAGAAAGAAAGAAAAGAGATAACAAAAGGAAAGCCAGAAAAACGAGAAAGAATAAGAAACAAACGAAAAAAAAACGGTAGGAAAAAGGAAGATCACCAGTCGAAGAATCATGTGAAGAATAAGAAATGGAGAAAAAAATAATAAACACATAAAAAGGAGAAGGAGGAGGAGGAGGAGGAGGAGGAGGAGGAGGAGGAGGAGGAGGAGGAGGAGGAGGAGGAAGAGGAGAGTGAAAGTAAGATGACAAAAGGAGTGAAGGAAAGCTCATCCTATTCCTTGCATAAAATTGGATAAAAAAAAAAAAAAAAAACGTTATTGTGTTGCAGCGAAAAAACGGCGAATATTTTACCATAAAGAGAGAGAGAGAGAGAGAGAGAGAGAGAGAGAGAGAGAGAGAGAGAGAGAGAGAGAGAGAGAGAGAGAGAGAGAGAGAGAGAGAGAGAGAGAGAAAGAGAGAGGATGGAGACGTGAATACTGACCATGGAAATTCTTCACATAACTATCTATCAGTTTAGTTTCCTGTCTACTTTTCAATTATCTATATATTTATCAATCTATCTATCTTTCTATCTACCATTCCCTCAATCTAATCACCTACCTATCTACCTTTCTTATATGCAGAAAAGGGCAAGTGCGGTAGTGCGGCAGTACCGCATCACAAAAAAAGTACCGCACAACCGCACTACCTCAAACTTTCTGAAAATACCGCACTACCGCGGACCGCACTAAAAAATCCTGCGGTACTATTTACGATACTTAGAAAATTATCAAGACATTTGCAGCACGGTATGCTCTCAGCAATGTTTTTTTTTTTTCTTTACAGTGAATCGGATTCAATCAGTCAATCGGTATCAGTCATCAGAATCAGCGATTCATTCATTCTGACTTTTCAGTTATCGTTCAAAATTAAATACTAAATGAATAACTCAAGAGTAAATCTGTTCGTCACTCAACCCATGGCTTCGCGCCATGACTGCCTCTGACGATGACTGTACATGGCAATGTACAACAGTACAAGCAAGCACTAACATGATCGCCGCTCAATCTCATGTCCCGCACAAATTTTTCTTTGATGCATAACATAGACCATAGTACATATTATATATGTTTTTATCAACTTCATTGTAATTTCTCTATTTTATCATTATCTCTCTTCAATGTAGACAAGATCAATATTGTTTGATTATAATAATAATAATAATAATAATAATAATAATAATAATAATAATAATAATAATAATAATAATAATAATAATAATAATAATAATAATAATTATAATAATAATAATTGTTATTATTATTAAATTTATTATTATTATTATTATTATTATTATTATTATTATTATTATTATTATTATTATTATTATTATTATAATTATCTCCTCGTTGAAATTTCCACGTGGTTTCTTCGCTGAAGCCCGAGGTGCCAGTGCTCAGAGCTTTCCCATGGTCGAGGTCTCGTTATTTCCAGTTGCAGATGTATTTTGTCTTAATATGTTGGACATTTTGAATAATATTTCACTGTTCCCGTCATGACTTTCCATTATTAGTAATCTTTCGTTTTCGCTCAAACGCCGGAGAATTCCTCCCCTTCCTATCCTCCTCCTCTTCCCCTTCACTCCCCCATATCCTCCCTACCATTCCTCCTTGGCTAGTGCTACTGCAGCTGTCGCACCACCCTTCCTTCCTTCCTTCCCACCCCCCACTTCCTCCTCTCTCACATGACGCTGATCTCCTCTTCCCCCTTCCCTGTCCCTTCCCTCCTCCCTCGGAAAGTTGTATTCCCTTCCCTCCCAAAAAAGAAAACAATAATAAAAAAAGCCCGCTACTCGCTGCTCCTAAAAAAGAAACAAAAGAGGTGGCCGAAAGCAAGATCAAATACGGGAGGAAAGATGTCCTGATACCCTCCTCTTGAAAGAGTTCAAGTCGTAGGCAGGAGGAAATACAGATGAAGGAAGATTGTTCCAGAGTTTACCAGCGTGAGGGATGAAAGAGTGAAGATGCTGGTTAACTCTTGCATAAGGGGTTTGGACAGTATAGGGAAGCATGAGTAGAAAGTCGAGTGCAGCGGGGCCGCGGGAGGGGGGGAGGCATGCAGTTAGCAAGTTCAGAAGAGCAGTCAGCGTGGAAATATCGATAGAAGATAGAAAGAGAGGCAATATTGCGGCGGAATTTAAGAAGTAGAAGACTGTCAGTATGAGGAGGAGAGCTGATGAGACGAAGAGCCTTAGCCTCCACTCTGTCCAGAAGAGCTGTGTGAGTGGAGCCCCCCCACACATGAGATGCATACTCCATACGAGGGCGGACAAGGCCCCTGTATATGGACAGCAACTGTGCAGGGGAGAAGAACTGGCGGAGACGGTACAGAACGCCCAGCCTCGAGGAAGCTGATTTAGTGGAAGCTGATTTAGTAAGAGATGAGATATGAAGTTTCAAGTTGAGATTTTGAGTTAAGGATAGACCGAGGATGTTTAGTGTTGAGGAAGGTGATAGCTGGGTGTTGTCAAAGAATAGGGGATAGTTGTTTGGAAGATTGTGTCGAGTGGATAGGTGGAGAAACTGTGTTTTTGAGGCGTTGAAGGACACCAGGTTCTTCTTGCCCCAATCGGAAATAATAATAAGGTCTGAGGCTAAGCGTTCTGCAGCCTCCAGCCTTGAGTCGTTAAGTTCCTGTAGGGTGGGTCTTCTATTAAAAGAAGTTGAGTAATGCAGAGTGGAATCATCGGCGTAGGAATGGATAGGACAGTTCGTTTTCGAAAGAAGATCATCAATGAACAACAGAAAAAGAGTGGGAGATAGGACAGAACCCTGTGGGACACCACTGTTAATAGATTTAGGGGAAGAACAGTGACCGTCTACCACGGCAGAAATAGAACGGTCAGAAAGGAAACTGGAGATAAAGGTACAGAGAGAAGGATAGAAACCGTAGGAGGGTAGTTTGCAAGGCAAAGATTTGTGCCAGACCCTATCAAAAGCTTTTGATATGTCCAGCGCAATAGCAAAGGTTTCACCGAAACGGCTAAGAGAGGATGACCAAGAGTCAGTTAAGAAGGCTAGGAGATCACCAGTAGAACGCCCCTTGCGGAACCCATACTGGCGATCAGATAGAAGGTCAGAAGTAGAAAGGTGCTTTTGAATCTTCCGGTTAAGGATTGATTCAAAAGCTTTAGATAGACAAGAAAGTAAAGCTATAGGACGGTAGTTTGAGGGATTGGAGCGGTCACCCTTCTTAGGCACAGGCTGTATGAAGGCATACTTCCAGCAAGAAGGAAAGGTAGATGTTGACAGGCAGAGGCGAAAGAGTTTGACCAGGCAGGGTGACAGCACGGAGGCACAGTTTTTAAGGACAATAGGAGGCACTCCATCAGGTCCATAAGCCTTCTGAGGATTGAGGCCAGTGAGGGCATAGAAAACCTCATTTTGAAGAATCTTTATAATAGGCATAAAGGAGTCAGAGGGGGGATGAGTAGGAGGAATATGCCCAGAATCGTCCAGAGTGGAGTTTTTAGAAAAAGTTTGAGAGAAGAGTTCAGCCTTAGAGATAGATGGGACGGCAGTGTTGCCGTCAGGACTGAGGAGTGGAGGGAAAGATGAAGAAGTGAAGTTGGAGGAGATGTTTTTGGCTAGATGCCAGAAGTCACGGGAAGAGTTAGAGAAAGCAAGGTTTTGGCATTTTCTATTAATGAAAGAATTTTTGGTTAGTCGGAGAATAGATTTGGCACGATTTCGGGCAGGAATGTAAAGTTCATAATTAGCATTAGTTTGAAGGCTCTGGTACCTTTTGTGAGCTGCCTCTCTATCATTGACAGCACGAGAACAAGCGTGATTAAACCAAGGCTTTTTAGCGTGAGGAGTAGAGAAAGAACGAGGAATGTATGCCTCCATTCCAGAGACAATCACCTCTGTGATGCGCTGAGCACACACAGAGAGGTCTCTATCCTGGAAGCAATAATCATTCCATGGGAAATCGGAAAAGTACATCCTCAGGTCGTCCCACCGAGCTGAAGCAAAATGCCAGAAGCATCGCCTCTTCGGTGGGTCCAGAGGGTGTACAGGAGCGATAGGACAGGATGCAGAAATAAGATTGTGATCGGAGGAGCCCAACGGAGAGAACAGCTTGACAGAATAAGCAGAAGGGTTTGAGGTAAGGAAGATGTCTAGAATGTTGGGCCGGTCTCCAAGACGGTCAGGAATACGTGTAGGGTGCTGGACCAACTGCTCTAGGTCGTTGAGGATAGCAAAGTTGTAGGCTTGTTCACCAGGATGGTTAGTGAAAGAGGATGAAAGCCTACTCCCCTGTCCTCCCCTTCCTCCTCCCTTACCTCCCTTTCTCCCTCCCCAAGTCCTCCTTTATTTTATTTTTTGTATCTCACAAGATATTAGTTATTCAATGGACAGCCAGGATAGGCATTGAAGTATTTTTTTTATACTGACTAGTGAATACCGCTACCGCAGTCCCGCACATTGCGTACCGCACTAGACAAGAAAAAAAAATGGGACCGCACTGCCGCAACCGCACTACTCCGGAAAAAGTAAGGCACTACCGCAACCGTGCTACTAATTTTTCAGTACCGCGCCCACCTCTGCTTATGTTTTCCTATCTCTATCTATTTTTATCTATCTATTAATATATCTACCTGTCTATCTAATTATCGAACCACCTTGCCTCCTTGCCCTTTATTATTTATCTATCTACCTAGTTCACTTACCTGTCTACCTACCTTTTTATTATCTATTCAATTATCTTTCATATTCACACTATCAACCTGTCGAACTTTCAATTGTCTTCGAGTCAAGGTTCCTTTTCTTGCATGATTAATTTCACCAGCCCATTAAAACGACTACGACACAGCTAGATCACTATAAAAAACAGACAACATTAACGGTTAAACACCTCTCAGCGTCACATAACTCATTCCTTGCTCGGCGCAGCGTAAAAAAAAAATTAAAATACAAAAAAAAAATCGTTAAAGCATGTGTATTCATCACGCTAAAACTTCAGTCGACGCTTATTATGATGAGTCAGTTCCTTGCAATTATACATTTATAACATGATGATCACGTCTGCCACTTCTTTCAAGGCAAACGCTTCCACTAACATTGCACAGGACAGGTTTGAGCGACACGAATCCACTACGAGCAAAATTATATTCTCTTCATGATGATTTCCGAGTTGCTGCGAGAGAGCGAGAGAAGGGGAAGGGTTTTCCTTTTCAGATCACGGCCAACAACCTTCAGACGGTGTGTGTGTGTGTGTGTGTGTGTGTGTGTGTGTGTGTGTGTGTGTGTGTGTGTGTGTGTGTGTGTGTGTGTGTGTGTGTATGAGTGTGTGTGTGTGTGTGTGTGTGTGTGTGTGTGTGTGTGTGTGTGTGTGTGTGTGTGTGTGTATAGATGTGAGAAATGATAACTGAGTGAAGAGGCACCAAGGTGTGCGGGTGGGCACATTAGACGACAGGTTACGTGGAAAGGTGTCAGTCGGGTGTGTGGGAAGGTCTGTGTGGGCCAGGTGTGTGGAGGGAAAGGTGCGGGAAGGATGGCGGTGGCGGGCAAGGAGCGGCCGGCAATTTGTATTCCGAGATTCAAGCTGCATGACTCGGCGCGGCTGTTGTTATTTTCCAGGCCTTAGGGAGACGAGAGGAGCACCGAGCAGGAGGGAGCGACCTGGCGTGGCGTGGCAAAGCGTTGCGTGTGGCGTGGCGTGATAAGGCTGTCACACAGGGCTCACTAAGAACACACCACGTCAGCAAGTAAGAACACACCAGCCGCGTGCACTTACGCCTGGGGTCATGAGGCATGTCGTAGTGAGTGGAGTCTTAAAGAATAATGTGTTTATTGAAGCATTACATGGCCACCTTAAGAAGTTGCACCCATGTCCCAGTTTGTAGCAAGTCAGTGAAGGCCGTCAGGTTAGGGGCACCCAAGTCGAGGTTGACGGCCTTTCGCAGGTGACTACGGCTGTCGGTAGATTGTGGGCGGCAGGGCGGGGCTGGTGTACACGTCACTCAGATCTTCAAAGGAATGTCCCCCGTCAACGATCACGCCGCCGTGGCCACCGCTGCTGACGAGTTCGCCACTGCCCTGGGAAGCCTTGCTGAGGGCGGACTGCAGGTCTTCGCCGGTGGGCAGAAACGGGTTTTCTCCCTCGGCGTAGTTGACGAAGAAGATCTCCGGCGCCTGCTGCTCGGGGGCGGGTACTTCGATCACCTGCTGGTCCAGCTGAGGCCGCTTACTGAGCAGGTACACAACGTTCTTCTGCTTCGGCGGCGGCACCACGATGGGCTTCTGTCCCGTGAGGGTGTCCGGCGAGTGGATGAAGATGACGTTGTGCTCCACGCGGGGCGGCGGCACGTGAGGGCGGGGACCGACGATCGGCGCCAGGCCAGGGGCGCGGTACACGTACAGATTGCGCGTCACCTGCGGCGAGACGCAGCTGCCGTCCACGTGACGCACCTGACCATGCCCACAGCCTCCACCAACTGAGATGCCACCCCCACTATAACCTCCGCCGCCGTGGGTGAAGATGGGGCCTTGGGGTGCGCCGCCCCCATAGCCACGATCGGCCGCGGCGAGCGCCAACAATGTTGAGGCGAAGACCTGCGGGAAAGGAAGAGTATGCGGGAACCATTATGACGGATGACTGAGCGGCGGCTGCACGAGTCGCATGTGAGGGGAGGGGGTTAGGCTAAGGAAGTCGTGAGGCCGGAGGCGTGTATTCACGTCTTGGCGGCGGCGCAGCGCGGCGCGGCATTAGCATGAGGAGCGCGACCCGCTGAGGACGGCGGCTTGGAGGTAGACCTGGAGCACCGATATAGCGGGAGAAGCAGCAGCAGCGCGGAGGAAGGAAAGCAGAGCCAGGAGAAAGCTTGCTCATCATTGCGTCAGCCACCTGCTTAGTCACAGCTCTAACAACCCGCCGCCTCCACTCCCGCCGCTCCAACACTCCACTTAGCGCAGCCCTGGACGCCCTCACGCCGCCCGCCGCGCCCCTCGGGAAGGCTTGGGCAATCACTAACAAGAGCTCGTTCCCGGGCAGCAAAAACAGCGTGAAGGAACCAGGGCGGAGGGAAGGGGAGAGAGGGGCGGGGGGGGGTTGGAAGTAGAGGTGAGAGGGTGCGTGTGAGTGGCGGAGGGAGGGGTGGAGGCAGACGGGAAGAGAGGAAGTAACGAGGTGAAGGGGAAGGTAGAGGAAAAAGGCAGGGGCGAGGCGTAAAAGAGTGGCAGAGAGGAGGTGAAGCAGCGAAACGAGACGGGAGGAAGGGGAGAGAAGAGAGGAGGAAGTGCAACAAGGGGAGGAATTAATGGGTGGAGCAAAGGGAGAAATGCAGATGAGTATACACGAAAAGACGAACAAGAGGGGAGACGAAAGAAAAGGGGAGGGGCGGAAGTGAAGGACAAAGGGGAGGAGCAAAGAAGAGGAGGGAAGGGCGGAGGCAAAGAAGAAGGGGAAGGACGGAGGGAGGGGAGGAGCTAAGGAAAAGAGGTGAAAGTGAAGGGAGAGAGAGGGGAGAGAGGGAGAGAGAGAGAGAGAGAGAGAGAGAGAGAGAGAGAGAGAGAGAGAGAGAGAGAGAGAGAGAGAGAGAGAGAGAGAGAGAGAGAGAGAGAGAGAGGAAGAGGGGAGAGAAGATGAGGAAGAGAGAGAGAGAGAGAGAGAGAGAGAGAGAGAGAGAGAGAGAGAGAGAGAGAGAGATAGAGAGAGAGATAGAGAGAGAGAGAGAGAGAGAGAGAGAGAGAGAGAGAGAGAGAGAGAGAGAGAAGGAAAAGAGGTAAAGGAGAGAAGATGAGGCAAGAGAGAGAGAGAGAGAGAGAGAGAGAGAGAGAGAGAGAGAGAGAGAGAGAGAGAGAGAGAGAGAGAGAGAGAGAGAGAGAGAGAGAGAGAGAGAGAGAGAGTAGGAAGGAAGGCGGTGGAGGGGAACAGGAACGGAGGGTAATAAAAGATGAAAGAGAAGGAAAAGAAGAAAAGAAAGAGAAAGAGAGAGAGGAGTTGAGGAAAACAGAAGGGTAAAAAAGAGGAAGAAGAGAAGGAAGGTCTGATGAAGGAAGGGAGGAAGGAGGGAAAGGAATGGGGAAAACAAGATATACCTTTAAACTCCTACACCTTGACCACTGAAACAACAACCTTACAACCTCAACCCCAACACAAGACACCTCTCCATCCGATTCTGACCCTCTCTTAAGCTACTCTTGCTCTCCGCTATTCGCACGAGCAGCACCAGTGAGTTTTGTTTTTCTTTTTTTGAGGGGGGAGGCTTATTTAATTCGCCCTTGAGCTGCCTCGTTTACCGCAAAAAAAAACGAGGAAAAATAAAACATACAGAGCTAGTACACCCTTCAAACACTTACCCCTATACAAAGACCCTTACATACACCCCTTACATACATTACCATGACACAACTATACACATACCACTACACTGTCAGTACACCAATACACACCCTTACACACACTACCATTACATTCACTATACACCGACCACTACACAATACTCACCCACTACACTTTCCTACCACTACACCCGTTTAGCATTAACACACACACACACACACACACACACACACACACACACACACACACACACACAACATAATTACTTCTCAGCCTCTCAGTGCGTTGTGTGTGTCTATTTCATAAGAACAAAGTGCGACTCCTTTGTAAACATTAACTTAAACTTGCTCCTTTCAGCCTAACAAAGGAGGAGAGGGAAGCAAAGAAATATTAATAGAACATGAGGCTGGCTGTTCTTTTTTAGTCTTTTTTATTAAGTTTTTTTTTTGTGAGTATTAAGTGAGTGAAGAAATTGAGAAGGAGAGAAGGAAGGAAGGAAGGAAGGAAGAAAAAAGGAAAGAATATAAAAATGGGAGAATGAAAAAAGGGAAAGAAGGAAAGAAAGAGGGATGCAAGAAAGAAAAAAAGAAAAAAGTAGTAAAGAAAGAAAAAGAACGGAAGAAAGAAAAATCAAAGAACAAAGAAAGGAGGTGAAGAAAAAAGGCAAACAACAGCAAGGAACCAAAAGAACAGCAAGGAGAACAGCCACGAACGAAAAAAAAAACCAGAGGGAAGAAAAAAAGATTGAAAAAAGAAAAAGGTAAGAGGCTGCAAAAAATATTAATGGACCTTCCACCTCGATAAATCAAGTGTGGAGAAAACGGCGGTGGTGGCGGCGGCGGGACTGGAACCCTTTATGAGCTGTGCCTGCAGATTCTCCCACCAGAGGCGCTGCGGACCGTTGTATGGAGAGACGCGACCCGACGAAAGTTTAAAAAATCAAATAAATAAATCCAATATATAAGGAGGAAAAAGGAAAGGAAGGAGGAAGGAAAAAAATATCAAACTCATCAAATAGAATAATGAAAAACGCAAAGAAGAATATTAAGACGTACGATAAAATGCAAAGAAATGAAGAGACTGAAAGAATTTACGATGAAGAAGAACACGAAGAAGAAAAATAAGCAAATGAAGAAAAAGGTAAAGAAGAAAATCAAGACGTACAAAAAAATACAGACAAACGAAGAGTAAAAATAATAACGATAAAGAAGAAGAAAAGGATGAAGAAAAAGAAGCAGCAGAAAGAAAAAAAAAAGGAAAAAACGGGTTACATTTAAGGTCAGGTCATAGACGTAGATATATGATGAGTCATAAAGAAAGTACACGGATGGAAAAAAATAAAAAGACAAACATGGATGATTAAAACGAAGGTCAAAGGCGAGATATATTTAAAGGCAAACTGGCGTAGAAATAGATGATGGGCATTAGAGAAATATATTGCTAAAACACACACACACACACACACACACACACACACACACACACACACGTCACGATACTTTCAAGGATAAACGGGTTAAAAAAAGAAAAAATTATGACTAATGGAAAAAAAAGGTGTGAGGGAAAAGTGGCACAAATAGCCAATAAAATACATATTAGTGAAACCAAAAGCTTATGAGTAAAAGGTAAAGAATGTGTTTCAAGGACGCGACGTTTTGAAAAGTTACGAAAATGATAAATAAGAGGAACAAGAGAAGGGAAAATACCGATGAACATAAAATCAAGAAAGAAAGAATTATCAACAGAGAAAGAGAGGACATACACGGCAAAAATAGAAGGTATTAAATAAAAGGAAAAAAGAGGAAGGAAACGTTAACGGAAGAAATATAAAGAGAAAAATTAAGAAAAGAGGACAGACGAAGATTACGAAATACAGAAAGGGAGAAAGAACAAAGCTACACAGCAAGGAATTTCCAATAAATAAAGGAAGAGATGTGAAAGATAAATAGAATCGAAGGAAAAAAATAAGCAACGTGAGAAAGATATATAAAGAGAAACGTTAAATTAAGTGAATAGACAAAGGAGGAGAAAATAAAGGAGAAAGAGACTTAAGAAAAAGACTAAAAGAAAAACATTGGGATGTACGAAAGAAACAATCGAGAGGAAGAGAAATGGGACAGGAGGAAAAATAAAGATAAGATAAATGAATAAATGAATGAATAATGAAATGAAGATAGACAGACCGATAAGTAAATTAAGGAGTAGCGACACGGGAAGGAAAAAATCATTAATAAAAACACTGAAAAAAATAATGAAAAAGTTAAAGAAGGAAATTAAGATGTACATACAAATAGAAAAATATAATGAAGAGCGAACGAGAGAATTTACGATGAAAAAGAGAAGAAGAAGAAGAAGAAGAAGAAGAAGAAGAAGAAGAAGAAGAAATGAAAAAAATTACGAAGAAAATGAAGAAGCAGAAGATAATGATGATAAGGATGATAATGAAATAAAAGCACAAAATCATGAACAAGAACAAAAAAAAGAGAACAAGAAGAAACAAGAACAAAAACTACCAACAACAACAAGAAAAAGTGAGGGTCAACAAACAAACCCATAATCCCAGAAAAAGAAAGACACGAAATGAGAGCAACCCCCCCTTAACAAAGACATAAAAAGGCAGCGTATATAAACAGGGAACAAGAACAAGGCCAAGAGAACCAGTTTTTAGTTTACAAGATGAGTCGGGATTCAAGGGAAGACTTCGTGTGGACGTAAGACGAGAGGAAAAACATGCCGGACCGGGGA
>NC_066533.1:7176563-7186563 GCF_024679095.1 Eriocheir sinensis
CAGTCAATCTAAATTCAGTTGATGTTGACGAGAGTGACTTCGCCCGTATCACGAAACAAAAATACTGCAAACAAAGACTTAAGACCATAATTACAGTTTAGCATCATAAGCACGAAGACAAATAGTTTATATACGCGGAACGGTTCACTTTAAGAAATAAACTCACTCATCTTAGGAGTTTCATATTGAACGATGTAATGTTGTGTGATTTACTGAACCAGTCTCATAAGTACAGCCCTTTCTCTTATGGATTTTAATTTGAAACGTAATATTACACACACACACACACACACACACACACACACACACACACACACACACACACACACACACACACACACACATATCCAAAGACACACGGGTCCATAGGTTGCTCCACACAAGCTCCAGTTTTCCTCCTCCTCCTCCTCCTCCTCCTCCTCCTGGTCCTCCTTCCGTTACGTTATCAGGAGGAAAACGTGAGCTGCCTTCCTCATTAGTTTTTATCTTTCTGGGGCGGTAGAGGGACGGGGCTTTTCTTTTTCTCTTCTTTTCCTCCGTTCACTTTTTACTCCCTTACAAGCCATTTCCGTTCTCTTCTGACTCCTATATATTTCTTTCTCTTCATATTTTCCTTTCACATTTTACTCCTCTTAAGCCTGTTTCCTTTATTAACAAAGCATTTCCATTTTCTATTTTCTCCCAAATGCGTGTCTCTATTAGCATCAGAGAATATAGGTAAAAAAAATATACTGATGATGCTTCTTTTTTTGCTGATGAGTTCCAAGTGCAGCGTCCGAGGAAGGGTTTCAAGGGGGCAACACTGTAAAAAAAATGCATACCGTGGTAGCAAGAAAAGGGTCCGATAGCGTTGTGCCTTTGTCAAGTACGAGAGTGTCGATTGGGTGTAAGAGGTGAGTTTTATTAGTTAGTCTTTCACGTCTATTTCTTATTATTAGAGCATTGTATTTGTAGTTATGATCAATACTAATACGAATACAAATACTAACACATAAATAACAGCTGCTACTACTAACATAATTACTACTACCACCACAAACTAACACCACCACCCCTACTACTAAATTAATACTACTACTACTACTACTAATACGAGTACATATACAATTACAGATACAAACAACAGCCACTGCTACTACCTACCACTACCAGCCGCTAACACCACCACCACCACCACTAAATCCCTTCTTCTACCACTACCAACTAAGTCATCACCACCACAATGAGGGTCACAGAAGCAGATGCGCAGCAGAAGACAGCAAAAATGCTAAGAGATCACACGCCGACTCGTGATAATCAATTGAGTGGAAGGAGCTGAAGGTTTTGGAGTCGGGGAAGGAGTGAAAGGGGGTGGGGATGGAGGTGGAGGTGGTTAAGAGGTTACTGTGTCCAATGACGTTGTGTGTTGAAGTGACAAATAGGACAAGTTAGCGGTATCTGAAAGTGGGGAAGTGCCGGTGATGGTCGTGATGGTAGGTGAGGGTCAACAAGGTGATGGAGTAAGGATACGAATGTTGGCTGGGAGGGAAAGCGGTCGTGAAGTGGTGGGGGTGATAAGGGTGCTGGTGGTGGGCTTGGTGGTTGTGAAGGAGTAAGGATAGAAGTGGTGTTTTTTTTTTTTTTTTTAAGCAAAGAAGTCAATTCAATGGCGTAAAAAAAAAAAACAGATATGAAAAAAAGCCCGCTAGTCACTGCTCCTTAAAAGAATTAGAGGAGTGGCCGAAAGATATGTCAATTTCGGGAGGAGAGGTGTCCTGATACCCTCCTCTTGAAAGAGTTCAAGTCGTAGGCAGGAGGAAATACAGATGAAGGAAGATTGTTCCAGAGTTTACCAGCGAGAGGGATGAGAGAGTAAAGATGCTGGTTAACTCTTGCGTAAGGGATTTGGACAGTAAAGGGATGAGCTTGAGTAGAAAGTCGTGTGTGGCGAGGCCGCGGGAGGGGGAGAGGCATGCAGTTAGCAAGTTCAGAAGAGCATCCTGGTGATGAGGGTGCTGGTGGTTTGGATACGTGGTGGTGTGGTGGCGAGTGGTGGTGGACGGTTTGTTAGGGTGAGGGAAGGGTAGTGGAAGGGGTGGGGAGGAATAGAAGGGGTAGTTAAAATGGTGGTGGGGATGTTTAAGAAGTGGAGATGACTGGAGTGGATGAGGGGTTGCAGAGAGAGACAGCACAATCAGAAGAAAAGCGAGAAAACTCCTATTAAGAAAAGCGTTAGACAAGGTGACACAAGATCTCTAAAATTATTAAAGGCTTGATAAAAAGAGTTTAAGAATTTTAAATTGGGAGAACCTGAGAATCAAGTAAGACCCTGAATACCTTAACAAACTTAGATTCGAAGATAAGTCTTACTAAGTGCTTCTGAGGATAATTCACAAAGTATATTCGAGGTACTCCCCAGAGAGAGTCTGAAAGAAGAGCTGAAGATGAGTATGACCTTTCCTCTGGCCTCTTGTTCTCTTTGCTTTTGTTCGGAACAGCGTCTAGGGGGACATTTTTTTTCCTTTGAGCTGCCACCCTTGTTCTAAAAAAAAGTAAACAAAGACAATGTTCCATAATCATTTGGCAGAACAACAAACAATGATTGGGAACGAAACACTTGCGTACAAAAATGTATACGTTTACAATAACCAATTACTGCAAACCCGGCCCACGACAAAGGATTGTCAAAGAGAATAAGAATGGGATGGAGCGCTTTTGGCAAACACATTAATATCAAGAATAGCAGCCTGCCACTCTCCCTGAAGAGAAAGGAACACAACCACTGTGTCCTGCCAGGCCTAACACGCCTCAGAGAGGCGCCTAACACGAGACTTAGATAACCAGCTCACGAGGAGGCATGGCGAGAGAAATGCTGAGTTTAACATGGAAGGACAGGAGGCAGGTATTATGCATTAGAGGACATAAAAAAAAAATAGATAAGTCAGTGATAAATGAGAAAAAATAGACTTGGGCTGGGCAGGTCATGTCATGCGTAGAAATGATAACAGATGGGCAACCAAAGTCAGAGTGGTAACCATGATGTTATACGAAAAGTTAGGGTAGACGGAGAACAGAGTGGAGAGGCCAGGTGGAGAGAGGATATTAAAGCGTCTGACGGAGCAGGATGAGGTACACAAACACCTGACACAAAAAAAAAGAGAAGAACGTGGTCTTCATCCTGCAGTGGAAAAGTAATGAGTGATGATGATGATGATGATGATGTTAGGATTTGATAGCGTGGTAAATGGTAGTGGCGGGTAGGTGGAGGGGGAGGAGATGGCTAGGAAACAAAAGTGGTGTGTAGATGATGATGATGATGATGATGATGATGATGATGATGATGATGGGGTTTGACAGAGTAGTGAAATATGGCAGTGGACGAGAAAAGAATTAAAGTGATGGTGATATTAGGATAGTGAAGTGGTGAAGGTGGTGACGTTCTTTGACTGACAGAGGTGAAGGTGATGGCGAGGTAATGAGGTTATGAGTATTGGTGTTGATGCGGTGGTGGAGGTGAGAGGGAGGAGGAGGTAAGGAGGGGGGCAGTGAAGGGGGATGAGAACATACATAAGAACATAAGAACGTATGAGTCTGCAGGAGGCCGGTAGGCCTTTACAAGGCAGCTCCTTTGAACCTAAGCTCCCGTGAATCTAACCCCACCTAATATCGCTGTCCATGAATTTAAATAATCTATTTTTTAATGTATTGGTACTCACCACATGACTGCTCACAATGTTCCACTCATCTATCACTCTGTTAGTAAACCAATTTCTGCCTATGTCCCTGTTGAATCTGAATTTATCCAGACCCATTACTACGTGTCCTACCCGGTTCTCTTACCAACAGAACTTTATGAATATCCCCCATATTAAAGCCCTTCATCCATTTATAAACCTCGATCATGTCTCCACGCACCCTTCGCCTTTCTAGAGAATGCAAGTTTAACTGTTTGAGTCGTTCCTCGTATGGCAAGTTTCTTAAACCTTGAATCATCTTAGTCATCCTCCTTTGCACCGATTCTAACATTTTTATATCCATTCTATAGTAAGGTGACCAGAACTGAACTGCATAATCAAGATGAGGTCTAACTAATGCTATATATAGTTTGAGGAAGACTTCGGCGCTTCTGTTGCTTACGCTCCTTGAAATAAAACCGAGTACCCTGTTTGCTCGATTTCTAGCTTGAATGCATTGTGCCCTTAGACGGAGATTAGAGCTCACTAAGACCCCTAAATCCGTCTCGCACCCAGACCTGCTTATGGGAGTGTCATTAAGCAATAATTATGTGAGGGGTTGTTCCTACCTACACTCAGAATGCTTCACTTCCCTACATTGAACTCCACCTGCCATTTATCCGCCCAGTCATACAATCTGTTTAGTTCATCCTGGAGAATACTAGCGTCCTGATCCAACTCAATTACTCTACCGATCATGGTATCATCTGCAAACTTACTGACACCACTATTAATTCCTGTATCTAAGTCATCGATATAAATAATAAACAAAAGTGGACCTAATACCGAACCTTGTGGGACCCCACTCGTAACACAGCCCCAGTCAGATCTTTTACCATTGATCTGCACTCTTTGCTTCCTATTGCTGAGCCACGCCATGACCCAGTTCAAAACTTTACCCTCAACTCCGTGAGCCTGTGATTTAAACAACAGTCGTTGGTGTGGAACTTTTTCAAACGCTTTACTAAAATCAAGATAAATTACATCATAATTTTCATCTCTGTCTACCGCCTCAAATACTTTATTGTAGAAGGACAAGAGATTGGTGAGGCATGACCTACCTTTCGTGAACCCATGCTGCGAGTCGTGAATTAAGCTGTTTCTCTAGATGCTCCCACTATTCCTGGCTATTATGGATTCCAGTATCTTGCCAATAACCGATGTTAAGCTAATTGGGTGATAGTTGGAAGCAGCTGACCTGTCCCCCTTTTTGAAAATCGGCGTCAAATTAGCTACTTTCCATAGGCTGGGCACATAACCGGTATTTACCGACATCTTAAAGATGTCGGTTAGTGGGTCACTGAATACATCCTTGCATTCCGTTAATACCCCCGGAAATATCTCGTCAGGACCTGGCGACTTATTCTTCTGAAGCTTATCTATCTCATCCTGGACTACTTGCCTGGTAATGATTATATCCCTCAATTTATCTCCATCCCCACCCTCGTACACCTGAACCCTTTCCGGAATAGTCGTTAGATCCTCTTGTGAGAATACTGAAAGGAAGTAGTTATTCAACTATGTACTCATATTTTCGCAATTTTCCACAAGCTCGCCTGTGTTTGCTTTCAGCAGTCCTATTTCCTCCTTTGTTTTTGTTCTATACATCTGAAAGAAGCCCTTAGGATTACTTTTCGTCTCTTTTGCTATTTTAATCTCATAGTTCCTTTGTGCTACCCTGGTGTTTTTCTTCACTAATCTAAATAGTTCGACATACCGGCCCCTGAGATGTGTTTCATCATTCTTTATTTTCTGATAAATTCCTTTCTTTAACCCTATCTCGCGTTTTAGCCCACGAGTCATCCACTTACGGTCATTGTTTTCTTTTCTAAGTGTTCGCTGGGGTAAATGCTGTCCCTGCCTCTCTACTATTACTCTAACTAAATTATTGAAAGTCATTTCTACCTGGTTCTCCTGGCTCTCCAACCCACAGTTCTGGCCCTCATGAATCCCTAAATTTTCCCAGTTCACCTCTTCAAGATGTCTTGGAAGCCCCTCATAATTTGCTCTTCTAAAATCTGGCACTAACACTGGATTTGGTTAGCGGGTTACCGCCGGGTCTAAGCTAAAACGAACCGTTCTGTGGTCACTATTTCCTATCTCTCTGCCCACCTCCAACTCACGTAGCAAGTTTCCATTATTAGTTAGGACTAAGTCTAAAATGTTATCTCCTCTGGTAGGCTCAGTAACTACCTGCTTAAGGAAATTATCTTATATAACTTTAAGAAAATCCTCGGCTTCCAGGTCACCCACTAGGTCTTCCCAGTCTATATTCCTATAATTATAGTTCCCCATTACGCAGACATTTTTACTCCTACTCGCCCTGCCAGTCTCCTGTAGTAATATACTCGTGTCCTGCCTGTTAAGGTTGGGTGGCCTGTACAGAATTCCTGGAGTTAGCTTTTCTTTCCCTTTGTAAACGTCCACCCAAACTGATTCTGAATCTATGTTAGTTTTGACTGAATTGTTAACTAAACATTTAAGTGAGTCTTTAACATATAGCGCTACTCCACCACCCCTTCTTCCCCTTCTGCCTTTGTGAAACATCTGATAACCCGTTATTTCAAATTTCGACCTAAAATTTCTATTGGCAGTGTCTATCCATGTCTCAGTGATCGCTATTATGTCAAAATTTTCTACACAAGCTTCACCCCTTACTATGTCTATCTTGTTTCTGAGGCTCCTGCTGTTAATATAGAAGATCCTTAATCCACCCTCTGTTACTCCCCTATAATTACTACCAAGCTACCTGGTAGTATTATGAGTTAGATGTCCTCTCACATTACTCCTACCCCGCCTCGTTCATACTAAAAAATCCCTCAGGGTACTAAGTGCTCGCTCAAGGGAGTCTGACAGAGCCTCAACACCCTTGAACGTCAAGTGTATCCCGTCCCGGGCGTAGAGGGCGTCGTTGCCAAAGAAGAGGTCCTAATGGCCAAGGCTACTAACTCATCGTTTTCAGGGGTCACCGGCTGGCTTAATTTACAAGTTGGACAAAGCGTTGCGCTCTGCCGAGTGGCATCAGCAAAAAAGTCTGATACTGATTTTCAATGCCAATATTCTTACTAATATAAGTTCATGGTTATTTGTCTGTGATAATTTCCGATATATACTCGAGTATATATTATTAACATCCTTTTAGAGCGGAAACAATGGTCGCATGTGTGTTGTAGCTATCTCATTTTTTACGAATGTACTATACCAAATATGCCGTACACGCGTTTTACCTCGCCTTTGTAGAGGTTTATGCTTCGAATAAAAAAGCTTAGAGCACATTATCTTTAGCTGCCCTTGTGGAAAAAGAGAAATTATGTGGCCGAAACCGAAATAGCCTGCCCAACTGACGACCGAAATCGAAGGTCGCGAACCATCCTGCCAGCACCACAACAAACCCGTCCTGTGAGCGTCACGCCGTATGCCTGTGTTTCTCGCTTGCTCCTGTCTTCTGAGAACTAAGAAGAATGGACATGCCAGGAGCTGCCGATACAAAGGCCTGGCTGGGAGAAATCTAAAGCCACCTGTGACATCAAGATCAAGATCAAGTCATTCTCAAATACCATTAATTTTATGATGAAAGTAAACTATTTATGGGTTCTGTGTAAATGCATTTCCTTTAAAATATATAAAAAGAAAAAAATAATAAAAACGTTGAGTTCAATCCATCAATACATAAAATAATAATTTGCCCCAGGAAAACAGACGGTACGAAGAGCATGAAACATCTATATTTTCAGTATTAAAGTCTTTATACCATGGAGTAATGTGTAAAAGTGTTGTAATTATTCTATCTTTTCGTTTAGTGATAACATAATGTACATAGAAAATAGAGATCCAGTTGTCCAACTTGTCTGTGAAATATTATTCTGTCTGGTGAATCAGGCAACTGCTGACAGAGATAGTGTCCTTGCCCATTTTCAACGAACAGCCACCCATTGCGCTCGCAGTGCTCTGCAAGTCTGCTGTTCACTGCTATCGCCCTGGACAGCCATCCATCGCCAACGCCCCTCCTCGGCAGGACGCCACACACTACCGGCAACCCACCAGCGTCGCGTATCCTACCTAGCAATTCCCTAAACGCCGGAGAAGGTCCTCGCTTGGCACACGGGAAACGTCGTTTCCGCCACAACTGAGGAAAACAATGGGGTTCGATCCCTCGCTTGCCATAAACGCCTCAATCCTGTCTGATATATGGCCCACCCCTGCCCCTGGGAAACACACCCTCGTCCTGTTCTTATCCTTGGAGCAAAAATACCTGTCAACATAACGCATATGACTATCACCAACAACAAGCACTCGGCGGCCAGGAGAGGGAACAGAAGGAGAGATGGGTGAAGGGGGGAGGGGAAAGCGGGAAAGAGGCTGGCACGAAAAGGAAGAATACCATGAAGTATGGAAAAACTATAATGGAATTTTACATGGACAGAAGGAAGATCATACACGACAACTAAGCTAACACTACTTTCTGTTAGACCGGATCAAAATGGCGTATGCTCGGGTTAGCTTCTAAATATTTGTCTAGTCGGTTTTTGAACGTGCAAATAGTTTCGCTTTCGACGACGTTTTGGGACAGACCATTCCATACATGGATGACACAGTTGAAGAAGAAGTGTTTTGAGGAGGAGGAGGAGGAGGAGGAGGAGGAGGAGGAGGAGGAGGAGGAGGAGGAGGAGGAGGAGGAGGAGGAGGAGTGGAAAGAGGGGAGAGGGGAGGCGGACGAGGAAAAGGGTGGGAGGGGCTGCTGTGTGGGAGGAGGAAAGAATACCAAAGCCGGTGATGGAGGGGAGGAGGACGAGGAGGAGGAAGGGGAAGAGGAGGAGGCGGGGCCAGTTGCTGCTGCTGCACTAAGTAATGAGCCTACCTGGGCGGCGAGAGTCGTAACCCTATTTTGTAACTCTGTGATCTTTTGATCATCCTTTTGAGTCCTAACGCAGAACCTACAATAGTCCTCGGAAAGAAAGTACTGCGGGGCCATGCGGAGGCCACACCCGGGACAACGCTTGAATTGAGACGGCATGGTGAAGATAAGGGCGAGGCGAGATGAAAGAAATTGGCGCGAAAAGATAATAACAAAGTCTGCAGCTGCAGTGAGGTTGTCAGGTCGCAGTAACGTCAAATCTTTGGGGAAAAATGTGTATCTAGGAAAACAAAACGAAACCAAACAATAACAAAGTCTGCAGCTGCTGTCAGATCGTCAGGTCGCAGTCAGGCCAAATCCCTGGGAAAAAGGTGTGTCTAGGAAAAAAAGGCGATACACGTGCCTAAATATAATTATACTAAGAAATCACATGCGTAAATGAGATAATAACTGTGTTCACTAGGTTTGCGTGGAAAGGTGGATTATCTAGTGTTTATGCATGGAATCTAACACACGAGACTTAGAAATTAACGTAGCTAGGGGCGTTTGATTCATGTGTTCCTATTATCACAAAACAGTAGAGTATCCTAATAGTAGAAGGAAAAGAAAACACAACAAGTGTTAATAGCACAAAAACTGTACTAGATCCCGTCGCATGACCCTCCAACACACACCCAGCAATTTATATTAAGCAACGAGGGGTCAAAATGGAAAATGCTGAAAAGTAAAGATGGCGCCACTATAAACACTTGCCTGCGCCACAACGGGCAAGGGCCGACCATCAGACCCTACTATGAAGGCCTACTGGCGCCACAGACCCAAGACGTAAAAAGAAAAAAAAAAGCTGACTTTGTTTATAATGCCATGTTTTGGGGTTCATCAGGGCTAACAAATTATATTATGTTGTAGGGTTCATCAGGGCTAACAAATTATATTATACAATGTAATGTCTACAATGCATGGGTAAGCCAGGAAAACAACTTGAAGAGAACAGCAACAACAACACTAAGATGGGCAATCAGTTGATAGGCGTCTGCGATGTCGATAAAAACTGCTAGATCAGCGTCCTCCAACACACCCCCAACAATTTATATTATGCAACTAGGGGTCTAAAATGGAAAATGCTGAAAAGTAAAGATGGCGCCACTATAAACACTTGCCTGCGCCACAACGGGCTGGGCCCGACCATGAAGGCCTACCGGCTTTGTTTATAATGTCATGTTGTAGGGTTCCTCAGGGCTAACAAATGTTATTATACGATGTCATGTCTACAATGCATGGATAAGCTAAGAAAACAACTTGAAGAGTACAAAAAGAAGATGGACAATCTGTTGATCGGCGTCTGCGACGCCGATAACAACAATACAAAATCCGTGTAGCACTGGGTTCACTTGAAAGAGTGTTAAAATTAGTGTAGGTGTGGGAAGGCTTA
>NC_066533.1:7189063-7279063 GCF_024679095.1 Eriocheir sinensis
AGCATCCACGCTACAATCATATTAATGTGCTGGGAAACAAGCTGATCAATCCAATATTATCTTATTTAATTGGATAACATGTAACTCAAAGAAAAAAAGTTAACGTAAAAGACAGCAGCAAACATCAATCCTGCATGTAGCGAGGTTTTATTTGTCTATTACTTGTGTAGCCTTTGATCTGTCTTTAGTTACCAGATAAAAAAAAATGTTGCAGGAGCTGAGCGGCCAGTGTTGTGTTAGCCGAGGACAAAGGGTGACTCGAGGCGTTGCTGGCGTGCTGTGATACACTCCTCGGATGATGTGTTGAGTCGAGGGTCTGCAAGTCAGCCTCGATCATAGGCCCAAGTTATGTCGTTGCACAATGGTTTCTCAAGAGCTATATTGTGATTAATTAGGAAAGTATTATAAAACGCCTTGTTAACCAGCGTAGATAATAGTAAAATAGCATACTCAGCATAGATAATACTAGAAATGCATAATCAGCATCATCTCTCTCCGTCAGTGTCCACAAGCAGCAAAATATTGTCAGCTTACAGCTTCCCTGAGACCCATCCTGTAAAGACGTCTATGCGCCCATGATCCCAGCTGGCAGACCGGTCCACACAGGTCTCGGCGGGGACAGGTGGTTCTTAGAGTCAAAGACCCGCACACCGGCTGTCTTGGCACCACGACATTGGACAAAATAAGGCGTGGGTGACAGTGAGAGTGCAGCGCTGCCGTTTCCTCCTTGGGTGTGTTTTTTGGTGAGCTGCGGAGGACTGGAGCCGATAGTACCTCTCTGCCTGGCGCATCAACGCACCTCCTCAATATTTCAATGCCAAGAGTGCAACTTATAATGGTTCATATATGTATACTCAGACATTTCGAGGCCTACACGCCCATATTTGGTAATGCTTTCATGGAGGTTGTAGGCATTTTCAAGGGTAGTTTTAAGAGAAGAAAAGCAGTTTGACAAAGCTTCTGCACCATGAACGTGAAAAATACTCACGTGACCTCGATCAATAACCTTTGTGGTGTTTGGAAATATTTCTTGCGAGGGCCGAAAGCGTCTGGGAATACGGGCCAGAACTTCGCACAAGCACTCTATGAGCAGGATCTTCCCGAAACATTCTACAGTATCACATTCGTTTATTTTTTTACGCTGAAGGATACACACCAAGGAATAAACAACACAAGAAAGGAGGCCCACAATACGCTGGTCCTAAAAGGAGAACAGATCCCAACAAGAAACATCACTTGAAGCTCCTGGGTATAAAGGCACGAGTATTGCCATGCCTCACCGGCGGCCCTTCCCTCTCCAGATAGGCATGATAAGGACTCTTTTACAATCCCCTGATTACGAATAACAAACATATGAGCAGTACTTTCTCCGGCACGCTGTAGGGTATAATGCTACACGATAGTTCCCGTAGCCCCATCAGTCCCCTTCCCTACCCAGAGACGCCCACACCCCTCTCGCAATCAGCAGTAATTGCGCTAAGCCGCCATAAAGCTGTTAAGAGTACATACAGCTCGTGGGTCATGGCCGTACCGAAGACTCTCACGACGTTATTCTTCACCCTTTCGGCGCCCAATCACACACATTTAACAAGGCTTTGGTAGGATTTGTGGGCATAACCTTGGGTAGTTTTATGACCCTGGTGGCAGTCTGACCCTTCTTCTGAACCATGAACGTAAAGAAACGCTTATGGGTACGCGTTAAATCTCCTTTCTGGCCTTTAGAAATTATTGATGTAAGAGAAGGGAACGTCTAGGAATAACGAGCTCAGCACCTGCCACGCCGGTGTCAGTAATACCCGTTGCCTTCCCGCCCTTCAGACCTCCCACAGTTTCTCTCTCCCCTAAACAACAGTGGGTGTGGCCCCGTCAGCTGGTGGGTCGGTAAACAGAGCTCTGCAAAATAGTATTCAGCCTCCTTATAAACGATATGAGAGAGAAAAAAGGGCGAAAACTTTAGAGGATGGACGATGTTAGATGGAAATGGAGTGTAGTTTCGACCATTTTCAGATTGCTTGATGTTGAGGGGTGGGATGTATTTCATTGGCCGACGGTACGGCTGCTCTAAATAAGAACGTGAAAACATGGAGTCTGCAAGAGGACAGTCAACTTACAAAGGACAGTTCCTATAAACCTAGCACCACCTGCCCTGTTTATCCATGTATATATCTAACTTTTCATTGAAGGTATCTATCGTACTGACAATCCCCACATGACTGCCCAGTCTGCTCCAGTTATCCACCGCTCTTTAAGTAAACTAATCTTTTCCTATGTCTTTATCATACTTGAATCTAGCCAACCAATCCCATTACTACGAGTTGTACCCAACTCTTCTCCTGCCAGTACCTTATTAGCATCACACCGTTTAAAGCCCTTCATCCACTACCCCGTAAGCTTTAATCAAGTCTCCACGTACCTTCGCCGTCCCAGGGAAGGCAAATTTAGACCCCCGTAACCCCTACACCGATTCACATCTGATGACGAGCGGCCGTCTGCTATTCAGTTGATGTCTGTTTAAAGGCTGACCGGTGGGGGGGCTACATTACGGCTCGTTAGGCAGGTCAGGGTTCAATACCATTCAAAAGACACTCCTCGGACGTAGAGGATTTATGAAACACTTATTTTGCAATTTGCATTACATTACTTATTTTTTTCATATTTATTCATCTCTCCTATTCATATTCAGTGATAAGCTACTAAGTTCAGAATACATCATTCATCTCTTCGGTCCATATTCTTAAACGTATCGGACTCCCATTGCGACGATCTTCGAATGCCACAGAGAAGATTAACCGGATTTTCCCGTTCAAGGTGCAGAAGTCGGGTAAAACTATCACCAGGATCTCAAAACAGCCCAGTTACTCTCCAGCTACTCCTACGAGAGGATATCCAAACTGAGGTGACGATCAGTTTAAAAATACGGGCCTTCACCTCTTCATCTTCCGGAATATGCTACTGGCTAATGGAAACGTTTATAAAGATGAATACTCGCTTCTGGCCCGTAGTAATCACCACTTAAACCAATGAAAAAAAAAATATCATGGGGGTGGTCACGATTCAATTTAGTCTCCCTTCAATGCCACAGAAGCCATGTTTTCTCTACTCATAGGCAACCTCCCCGCATTGCAAGGGTGACTCTCCTGATCGTTGCCGCGCCAAGCCTGCCTGTGTGGCGCCTTCTTTCCCTCCGCGACTGCCTTGCCACACACAGAACAAAAGTAAATTCTGTACTTACTGGTGATGGTGGCGCCCGCCGCAGCTCCACGCTCCTGCAACAAACAGAAAAACATATCAGAAGATATCAGAGACTGCTGCTGTTGTTGTTGTTGTTACTGCTACAACTACCACTACAATTACTACGACTGCTTCTACAACTACTACTACTACTGATGCTGTTGCTGCTACTGCTGCTGCTGTTGCTGCTACTACTGCTGCTACTGTTACTACAAGTACAAATGCTACCACTATTAGTTATTACTAATGTTACTACCACTGCATCTGATACTACTGCCACTACTACTACTACTACTACTACTACTACTACTACTACTACTACTAATAATAATAATAATAATAATAATAATAATAATAATAATAATAATAATAATAATAATAATAATAATAATAATAATAATAATAATAAAAATAATGCTGATACTCCTATTGCTACTGATGATTCTACTTTTCTCGCTACTGCTACTACTTCTACTACTACTACTACTGCTGCTACTACTACTACTACTAATATTGCTAATAATAATAATAATAATAATAATAATAATAATAATAATAATAATAATAATAATAATAATAATAATAATAATAATAATAATAATAATAAACCCATGACGGACACATTCCACAGAATACAACCATATAACGTTTGTTGGCTTACCATCCTTCCTCTATATCTGAACAAGGATTCCCTGTGCACCCACTACAAACAATGACAGATCTATGTGTTGCAGGACATAGGACGTAGCTGGGATCCATAATTCCACACGCAACTCAACATTTTATTTCAATATAAATAACAATGATCTTCGCAAGAATAAACTGGCGATGCTTGGAAGGGATGGCGAGAAAGGAAAAAGGGTGAGTGAGAGTAGCAAGGAGGGAGTGAGGGGAGAGAGGAAGGATACAAGGGAATACAAGGTGATGTTGAGTGTGGTAAGAAGCGGATTACAAGAAGAGGTGAGAAATTCCAGACAATGGGGAAAGGATAAAGGAAGCATCGACACATTACGCAGGAAGTAGGTATATAAATGGTAAGGTAGAGGGGAAACGTATCTACACGCTACACAGGCAATTAATTGCTCGTTCCCTCTTACAGGGCGGCCTTTAGGCCAAAGGCCCTGTCCCCTATTAAGGGGTAAATCTTTAAAGAAAAAGAAGAAGGCAATGCAGGAGATAAGTGACAGTGGTGAAAGAAAGAAAACAGTTTATACAGTCATCTACAGTTTACAGAAGAGGCAGGGCGGGGTGAGGGAGAGGGAAGCAAGGGACTACAGGCATATAAAAATTGCAAATATGAACTAAGAATCACACGAAAATAGCAAAGAACGAAACCACGAAGGAAAGGCCGCTGCAAAGGCTTCCTCCCTGACTGAATGTTACAAAGGAACTCAGCAAGGGAGGACAGTCTCTGCGTATATACACAGCTTACACAGAAGAGGTATAAGGAGTGAGGTGAGGGTGCCTGTTGTGTGGCGCTTAATGCCTGATGGACCCTTAACCACGTCGACCATGACCTCTGACCCTGTGACCTGACCTCTCCCCACTATTCAGGGAGGTGAGGGTGAGGGCGGTACGCAGGTCCCCTCCAGTGGGCAGCCTGGCATTGCTCCCTTCGCTGTAGTCCACGTAATACACTTCAGGGATATCCGGGGACCCATGGGGCACCTGGATCACTCTTTGTCTCCACTCCTTCTGCTTTTTAAGCACATAGATCACGTTCTTTTCCTCGGGAGCCGGTATGATCACAGGGGCCGGCTCTGGGGACTCTCCTGGGGCCTTGACGAAGAGTGGGAACTCTGGGGGCTCGTACACGAAGACCCGGTGTTTGACGCGTGGCGTGAAGCACCGCCCGTCCACGTGCACGACCTGCCCCTTGGAGCACACCTTCGTCACCTGGTTGCTGATGCTGAAGCTGTGAGATCCCCCTGTAGAGTCATCGCCGCCGCCGTCCGAGAGGGAGAGGAGGTGAGACAGGGAGTGGGAGTGGGAGTCTGAGAGGCCGGAGAGGTATCCGGAGAGGGATTGGGAATCTGAGAGGCAGGAGAGAATATCACCGGGCGCTTGAGTAGTCCCTGAGAGAGTTTCTAAGTCCAAGGGGAGATCAATCACACCTGATCCCCCAGACTGGGACTGCGCAAGGAACTCTAACTGCAAGGACAGAAGATCTGATCCATCTATACCGCCTTTACAGCCACCCGACTGAGACCGTGACAGGGCTTCTAATTGCAAAGCGAGGAGATCAGATTCACTAAGACCCCCTTGTAATTCACCTTCTATCTGGGACTGTGAGAGGGATCCAGTGAGGGATTCCAACTTACCTCCACCAAGACCCCCTTGGGAGCCACCTGATTGGGACTGCAAGAGGAGCTCTAGCTGTCCTAAGGAGAGACCCGATCCACCAACACAAGCTTGTGATCCTTCTGCCTGAGACTGTGCGAGGGACTCCAGGAGGCATTGAATCTGACCTCCAGAACCACCGATGTCACCGAAGCCTTGTGAACCCCCAGCCTGAAGTTGTGACAGGAGTTCCAGCTGCCCTAAAGATAGACCTGACCCAAACAGACCACCTTGCAAGCCTCCGGACTGGGACTGTGCCTGGGAATATAATCACCTACCTGTCTACCACCCTTCTATGTTTTCCTATCTCTATCTATTTATATCTATTTATTTATATATCTACCTGTCTATCTAATTATCGAACCACCTTGCCTTCTTGCCCTCTATTATTTATCTATCTAAGTAGTTCACTCCCAGTCTATCTACCTTTTTATTATCTATTCAATTATCTTTCACATTCACAGTATCTATCAACCTGTCTAACTTTCAATTACCTACCAGTCAAGGCCCCGTTCTTGCATGATTAATTTAACGACTAACACACAGCTTGATCACTAGAAAAACAGACAACATTACCGGCTAAACACCTCTAAGCATCACATAACTCATTCCTTGCTCGGCGCAGCGTAAAAACAAAAAAAAGGAAATAAAAATACAACAAAAAAATCGTTAAAGCATGTGTATTCATCGCGCTAAAACTTCAGTCGACGCTTATTATGATGAGTCAGTTCCTTGCAATTATACATTTATAACATGATGATCACGTCTGCCACTTCTTTCAAGGCAAACGCTTCCACTAACATTGCACAGGACAGGTTTGAGCGACACGAATCCACTACGAGCAAAATTATATTCTCTTTATGATGATTTCCGAGTTGCTGCGAGAGAGCGAGAGAAGGGGAAGGGTTTTCCTTTTCAGATCACGGCCAACAACCTTCAGACGGTGTGTGTGTGTGTGTGTGTGTGTGTGTGTGTGTGTGTGTGTGTGTGTGTGTGTGTGATAAATGTGTATGTAAGTACGTGGAAAGTAGGCATGTGAGAAGGTGAGCATGTGTGTGTGTGTGTGTGTGTGTGTGTGTGTGTGTGTGTGTGTGTGTGTGTGTGTGTGTGTGTGTAGATGTGAGAAAAGATAACTGAGTGAAGAGGCACCAAGGTGTGCGGGTGGGCACATTAGACGACAGGTTACGTGGAAAGGTGTCAGTCGGGTGTGTGGGAAGGTCTGTGTGGGCCAGGTGTGTGTGGAGGGAAAGGTGCGGGAAGGATGGCGGTGGCGGGCAAGGAGCGGCCGGCAATTTGTATTCTGGGACTAAAGCTGCATGATTCGGCGCGGCTGTTGTTATTTTCCAGGCCTTAGGGAGACGAAAGGAGCGCAGGGCAGCAGGGAGCGACCTGGCGTGGCGTGGTAATACTGGGTTCACACATTCACGGTTTGTGGTCCACGATGCCCCCCCGGAGAGCAGGTGGTAAAACCGTGACCTCTGCCCACGATCTGACTGCCGGATTACCTATGTGGCGGTTGTACAACGGTGTACAAGGGTAGAACGCCGGAACGAGAACAACGTTCCCGGACCATTCCCGATCCCACCCCGGAGTCCTCCCGACCCACTTACGGCGGCCACGGAAAATGACAGTGTTGCCTAGGTGCCTTCCCGGTGTTTCACGGACATCGGCGCCTAACCGTTGTAGCATCTTGGTATTTCTGCCGATGTATAAAAAGGGGGCGTTGCCTGGAACTGGCACCAGTCCACAAGTGTCCCTCGTGAATGCAACAACATGGAAGAGAGCGACCTAGCCAAACTGAGGATATGGATGCTGCACAAGCACAACATGGAGTGTCTCGCCATAGAGAAAACTATACTGGAACTGATACAGCTGACAAAAAAAGAACTCGAAAAAGAAGAGGATTTGGGTGAAGCCCTACCTGACGAAACGGCCTATCTCGGGTCATTATGTCACACTCATGAAAGAACTGGCAGAGGAAGATCCAGAGCTGTACACAAACTTCCTCAGGATTGATGAAGACCTGTTCAATGAGATAGTTGCAAGTGTTGGCCCACACATTGTGTGCGGGCTGAACTACCACACACACACACACACACACACACACACACACACACACACACACACACACACACACACACACACCGGTATAAGGGTTGATGCTCTTTCGATTATTCCCAGCTTGCAGCTACACCCAGCCTGCTTTGTTCGCCGACCCGAAGCTGCTCCTGGTGGCGATGCAGTCTCATTCGGTTTCACGGCCGGCGCCCTGACTCCACGCGGCGTCGAAGCGAGCCAAGGTGGTGTGATTGCCCGAGAGCTGAGGCAGAGCGGAACTGACCCGAGAGCGGTCCAGGACCTGCGTCCCCTTTCCTCCTTCTCAACCTTGGAGCCCCGCAGTCCACTGGGCACGGCCTGCCAGCGCCTCCGTCCCACCTACCCAGTCTCGTCTCCTCGCCGAGCTGACATAGTTTGTTCGTCCTTGGCTCCCCGTCTACCCCGGCATGATCATCTACGGGCACTCGGACAGCTGACATTCTGCTGAGCCCGTCCTCCTCCATCGAGTGACGTCTACGAGGCAGTGTGCGTCTCTACATCACCGCAACGGGCGTCTCTTCCCACGAGGCGCCACTCACAATTGCCGGGTGGGGCTGCCGCTTTCCCTGGGTCCGGTCGCGATCTACTGGAGAGTACGGAAGGTGTATTGGACTTTGTGCCTTAACATGTTTACACTCGCACTTTTGGTTGTTTTGATCATATTTCCTTAGAAACCTGGTGAAGGTATAATCATACTTGGACTCGATTAAAGTAGTTGCCTCCGTTCTCCTGGCTTCAATCAGTCCTATAACCATCTGAACCTCTTGACCTTGACACACTGAGAAGCGCACAACATTATGGAGATTGCCCATTGAGCCAAGACTACGTGTTGCGACCACACTTCGTTTCTTAGCAACAGGTGATTCCTACAAAAGCCTTTCGTATGCTTTCCGCGTGGCTGTGAACACTATTCACCATATTGTGCCAGAAACCTGTAAAGCTATTGCGGCAGTGTATGGAGAGGAGGAGATGCAGTTCCTTACGTGTGTGTGTGTGTATAGAAGAACGATTTACTAATTTATTGTGCATGTACCATATGGGTAGAATTTGCGGGTGCAGGGTGGGTGTGCGGGTTCTATATAAAATATTCTGCGGTGTGAGCACATTGCTGCGGGCGCAGGGCGGGTGTGGATATACTTTTTGTGGGCTTGGAGTGTGTGCGGGTGGCAGATGCTTTCAAATTACGGGGCGGAGCTGGCAGGATCTTTGGACCTCAGGTCAGGGAGGGTCAAGTAGGCTACGTGTGAAGTGAGCTTGGAGGGGATGAAGATTAGGGAGGGGATTATATGACCTGATGCTTAAGCCGTGTCCACACTATCGAGCATGCTCAACGGGCAAACAGTGATACCAGATCACAATAGGTAGTGAGAATGAGGGTTGATGACGTCAGAAGCGGGAAAACCACAGGCAGGGATCTGGCAACAAACAGTGCTACTAGATGTAGTTTAGCCCGCGATATCTACTCCTTCACCGGGCAAAGACTGGCGGGCAAAGTTGTAAACTGATGAGTGGTGTCAAATACAGGTTCATGGTTCAGTTTCACGATGACCCTGCTGAAGAGTGGGGTGCGGGACCTGTCTCACCATGCCGAACACCGTCGAGAGGAAGAAAATAGCCTTGTGTGGGATAATTCTTGGCGTGTGTATGACGGTACATATAAATTATCCATGCTGTATCTTGCTTGGACCACTGAAAGTTTCCTCCTTCAGGTACACTTGTAGAAGGACCGCCAGACATGCTGATATGCACATAACACTTTGAATGTGAGATAGATTCCTACTTAATTCAGAGGAAACGTTTAGTGTTTCGCATCATACCAGTCGAAACAGTTTCTGGTGTTTCCTTCAAACTCACTCACAGACAGTTGCCTGCTCGTTTGCCCGCAGTCTCCTCGCTTC
This sequence comes from Eriocheir sinensis, assembly GCF_024679095.1. Lineage (NCBI taxonomy): Eukaryota > Metazoa > Arthropoda > Malacostraca > Decapoda > Varunidae > Eriocheir > Eriocheir sinensis. The sequence goes on from NC_066533.1 coordinate 7,198,630, forward strand.
TGACGTCACCTTCGTGCCTGCCACTCACCCTCCTTGCTTATGTATTGGAACGGGATCTGGTATCACTGTTTGCCCGTCGAGCATGCTCGATAGTGTGGACACGGCTTAGGTGTTAATTGTGGGGCAAGGCTACTTAGGTCATTAGTGGCAGCAAACTGATACTAGCTGTAATTAGCCAGGTGTGGCCAGGGGTCAGCCGGTCACGCTGTGTGTGTGTGTGTGAGACGTGTGTATTTCACCTCTTGGTCCGCTGCGGGTCTCTCTCGAGACAGCCAGCCGTTCCCCTACGGAAGAGCACAGAGCTCGTAGTGCCGATCTTTGGGTAGGACTGAGACCACTCACACACAACACACCGCGACAACGAGGTCACAACTCCTTGCCTGACGTCGCGTACATACTCACTGCTAGGTGAACAGGGGCTACACGTGAAAGAAGATAAACCCAACTTATTTTCACCCGGTAGGGGAATCGATCCCCGGTCCTTCTGGTTGTGAGCCAGACGCTCTGCCCCTGAGCTACAGGGCCGTGTGTGTGTGTGTGTGTGTGTGTGTGTGTGTAATAATAATAATAATAATAATAATAATAATAATAATAATAATAATAATAATAATATACGGTTTATTCAAGTACGGCAGCCGTCAGGCTGAAAATTTACATTTTAGAAATACATTTAAGTAAATTTCGCTAAAGAGAACAAGTACAAAAAGAGAAGTGGGACGGAAAACGGGGGTCAGACTTGTCTCTGGGAAAGGTAGGGGTGGTGGGAGGGGTTGCCTGGGAATGGAATGCAGTGTGGTGGTGCCGGGGGGGATGAAGGGGCGGATTCTTCCAGATGGCGGTGAAGTCAGGTGGGATGTTAATCCTCAGGAAGGATGCTGGGTTCAGGTGACAGGTCCCAGAGGGATGCAGGTGGGTAGTATCTGGGATGTCACTCAGGTACCCAGGCTTAGTAACGAGGTGCTAAGCCTGGGCCGGCGAGACACAGGTGGTGGTAGCTGCCCGGTTGGTTGTCATATCTGTTTCTCGAAACAAGTGCACAGCGTTGATGAAGGTGCCGTACATCTTGCTCCAAACCTGAGTGACGAGGCTGCCTCACTGCCTGCCACCTGAACTGACCTTCCTCTGCTGCTGGGTGATTTCGTCCTCCGGAGCTTGAGCGTGTCCTCGGTGTTGTGTTGGCGACACAGCTCTCACTACCCTTCCAGCACCACTAACACACTGCACTCACTATGTCTGTATAATGTCACAACATTTCACGAGTGTTCTTTGTAATAATGAGTACCTTGAAAGCAATGGGAAAGGGCGGGGGAATGGGGAGCGAAGGAGAAGAGAAATAAAAATAAAAAGCGTCAACAAACTGACCCATTGGCTGCTATGGGGAGCGCCATGTGACACGTCTTGACCCTGTGAGGGTCAAGAGGTGTGTGTGTGTGTGTGTGTGTGTGTGTGTGTGTGTGTGTGTGTGTGTGTGTATGTGTATGTGTGTGTGTTTAAAAGAACGATTCACTACAAGTTTACTGTGCTGGTAGGATATGGGTAGAATTTGCGGGTGCGGGGTGGGTGTGCGAGTTTTTTTATAAAATATTCTGCGGGTGTGCTTTGACACAGGTCAGCGTCCCCACGGGCCAAGGGCAGTGTCCCGACAGCTTTATAAGGTCGGGAGGCGTCCGCAGCACACGTGATCAGACCGTGGCTGAGCGGCGGAAGGCCTGGGTTTCCAACCGAAATGTCACGCTTATTTCCGATGGCTTACCGACTTTCCCGACGGACTTAAGGTGCTACCACGGACCCTTCCCGATGCCATCCCGAAAAGTCAAGGTTGTTCACGGCATTTGACAGAGTTCGGGGTGAGCCCCGATAATTTTGCTCGCGCCAAAATGATCGGGAGACAATGCCGACGTCCAAGGTTTTCCCGGCGTGGTTCCGATGCCGCGCGGGAAATCCAAGGTATGTCAGGTTTAGTCACGGATACAATGCCGATTCACCATTTTTGCATGTCGGGAAGGTATCCGGGACCACAAACCGTGAATGTGTGAACCCAGCATAAGGCCCAGTCACACAGTCACGATCATGTCTTCCCGGCGGTCCTGCCAGGCTGCTGGCTCCTCCCACCATCGGGCCGCACGCCTACAGTTTTGGAAATTTCAAAACAATCGGGGACCTCCCCGACATCTGTCACCCGCGGCCGTCGGATGCCCATCTCAACAACGTTGTAACAACGTCGTTTCGATATCGGCTATGGTCGGCACTCAAGGGGATGTACTTACGATGGTCGTTACGTACGTCTGGCAGCGCGACATTCCAAAACTGGCAGCGCGGGGTCTGATGTCGGGAGGGCGCCAGGAGTCATGATCGTGACTGTGTGACAGCGGCCTAAGGCTGTCACACAGGACTCACTAAGAACACACCACGTCAGCAAGAAAGAACACACCAGCAGCGCGCACTCACGCCTGGGATCATGAGGCATGCCGTAGTGAGTGGAGTCTTAAAGAATAATGTGTTTATTAAAGCAATACATGGCCAGTTTAAGAAGTTGCACCCATGTCACAGATTGTAGCAAGTCAGTGAAGGCCGTCAACTTAGGGGCACCTACGGCGAGGCTGACGGCCTTTTGCAGGTAACTACGGCTATCGGTAGAGTGTGGGCGGCAGGGCGGGGTCGGTGTACACGTCACTCAGATCTACAACGGAATGTCCCCCGTCAACGATCACGCCGCCGTAGCCACCGCCGCTGACGAGTTCGCCGCTGCCCTGGGAAGCCTTGCTGAGGACGGACTGCAGGTCTTCGCCGGTGGGCAGAGTCGGGTTTTCTCCCTCGGCGTAGTTGACGAAGAAGATCTCCGGCGCCTGCTGCTCGGGGGCGGGTACTTCGATCACCTGCTGGTCCTGCTGAGGCCGCTTGCTGAGCAGGTACACAACGTTCTTCTTCTGTGGTGGCGGCACCACGATGGGCTTCTGTCCCCTGAGGGTGTCCGGTGAGTGGATGAAGATGACGTTGTGCTCCACGCGGGGCGGCGGCACCCGGGGGCGGGGACGGACGATGGGCGCCAGGTCGGGCGCGCGGTACACGTACAGATTGCGCGTTACCTGCGGCGAGACGCAGCTGCCGTCCACGTGACGCACCTGACCAGGCTCACAGTGTCCGCCAACTGAGATGCTATCCCCGTAGACTCCCCCGGATCCTCCTATGAGGCCGCTTCCTCCGTGACTTCCGCCGCCCCCACTATAACCCCCGTCGCCCTGGGTGAAGATGGGGCCCTGGGGTGCGCCGCCCCCATAGCCACGATCAGCCGCGGCGAGCGCCAGCAGTATTGAAGCGAAGACCTGCGGGGAAGAAAGAATATGCGGGAACCATTATGACGGATGACTGAGCGGTGGCTGCACGAATCGCATGTGCGGGGAAGAGGGGGGACGCAGGCCGTAGGGAGTAACCGTGAGGCATTAGCATGAGCGCGGCCCGGTGAGGATGGCGGCTCGGAGGTAGACCTGGAGCACGGAGATAGCGGTAGCAGCATTAGCTCCGATGATTCCTAAACTGAAACCTAAGGGGAGGGGAGGATGGGAGAGGGGGCGGTGGCGTGAAGGGGAGATAACGAGGCTTAGAAAAGGGGTGAAGGTAGGTAAGGTAGGGGCAAGGTTGGGGTAGGAAGGAAGGGAGTGAGGGGTGACAAAGAGAGAGAGAGAGAGAGAGAGAGAGAGAGAGAGAGAGAGAGAGAGAGAGAGAGAGAGAGAGAGAGAGAGAGAGAGAGAGAGAGAGAGAGCGAGAGAGAGAGAGAGAGAGAGAGAGAGAGAGAGAGAGAGAGAGAGAGAGAGAGAGAGAGAGAGAGAGAGAGAGAGAGAGAGAGAGAGAGAGAGAGAGAGAGAGAAGGAAAAGAGGTAAAGGAGAGAGAATGAGGCAAGAGAGAGAGAGAGTGTGTATGAAGGAAGGAGGTGGAGGGGAACAGGAACGTAGGGTAATAAAAGATGAGAGAGGAGGAAAAGAGGGAGCGAGAGGTAAGGAGGGAGAAAAAGAGAAAGAGAGAGAGGAGTTGAGGAGAACAGAAGGGTGAAAAGAAGAAGAAGAGAAAGAAGGGAGGAAGGAGGGAAAGGAAAGGAAGAACTGGACATACTTTTAAATGCCTACCCCTTGACCACTGAAACAACAACCTTCCCCGCCTTTTTTTTTTTTTTTTTTTTTTACAACAAAGGAAGCAGCTTAAGGGCACACACACAAAAAAAAAACAATACTAAAAAAAAGCCCACTAATTGCTGCTCCTAAAAAAAGAATCAGACGAGGTGGCCAAAACCAAGGTCAGATTCGGAAGGAGAGGTGTCCTGATACCCTCCTCTTGAAAGAGTTCAAATCGTAGGCAGGAGGAAATACAGATGAAGGAAGATTGTTCCAGAGTTTACTAGCGTGAGGGATGAAAGAGTGAAGATGCTGGTTAACTCTTGCATAAGGGGTTTGGACAATACAGGGATGAGCATGAGTAGAAAGTCGTGTGCAGCGGGGCCGCGGGAGGGGGGAAGGCATGCAGTTAGCAAGTTCAGAAGAGCAGTCAGCGTGGAAATATCGATAGAAGATAGAAAAAGAGGCAACATCGCAGCGGAATTTAAGAGGTAGAAGACTATCAGTAGGAGGAGGAGAGCTGATGAGACGAAGACCCTTAGCCTCCACTCTGTCCAGAAGAGCTGTGTGGGTGGAGCCCCCCCATACGTGAGATGCATACTCCATACGAGGGCGGACAAGGCCCCTGTATATGGATAGCAACTGCGCGGGGGAGAAGAACTGGTGGAGACGATACAGAACGCGCAACCTCGAGGAAGCTGATTTAGCGAGAGAGGAGATATGAAGTTTCCAGTTGAGATTTTGAGTTAAGGATAGACCGAGGATATTTAGTGTTGAAGAAGGTGACAGCTGAGTGTTGTCGAAGAATAGGGGATAGGTGTTTGGAAGATTGTGTTAAGTTGATAGGTGGAGAAATTGAGTTTTTGAGGCATTGAAGGACACAAGGTTCCTTCTGCCCCAATCGGAAATGATAGCAAGGTCTGAGGTTAGGCGTTCTGCAGCCTCCAGTCTGGGGTCGTGTACTTCCTGTTGTGATGGTCTTCTATTGAAAGAAGTTGAATAATGCAGAGTGGCGTCGTCGGCGTACGAGTGGACAGGACAGTTTGTTATGGAAAGAAGATCATTGATGAATAACAGGAGTGGGTGATAGGACAGAGCTCTGTGGAACGCCACTGTTGATAGGTTTAGGGGAAGAGCAGTGACCGTCTACCACCGCAGAGATAGAACGGCCGGAAAGGAAACTGGAGATAAAGGAACAGAGAGAGGGATAGAATCCGAAAGAGGGCAGTTTAGAAAGCAAAGACTGGTGCCAGACTCTATCGAAGGCTTTCGATATGTCTAGCGCAACAGAGAAAGTTTCACCGAAACTGCTAAGAGAGGATGACCAAGAGTCAGTTAAGAGAGCAAGAAGATCGCCAGTAGAACGCCTCTTGCGGAATCCATACTGGCGATCAGATAGAAGATTAGAAGTGGAAAGGTGCTTTTGAATCTTCCGGTTAAGGATTGACTCAAAAGCTTTAGATAGACATGAAAGTAAAGCTATTGGGCGGTAGTTTGAGGGATTGGAGCGGTCACCCTTCTTAGGCACAGGCTGTACAAAGGCCTACTTCCAGCAGGAAGGAAACAACCACAACCCCTACAAAAAACACTTCTCCATCTGATTTTGACCCGCTTTTCGACAATTCTTGCTCTCCGCTATTCCCACAAGCAGCGCCAGCGATTTTTTTGTGTGTGCTTATTTTATTCGCCCTTGATCTGCCTCCTTTTGCAACAACAACAAAAAAATGACAGAGCTAGTACACCCTTCATACACTTACCACTATACAAAAATCACTACACATCCCTGATATACACTACCACTTTTCACTATACACAGACCACTACACTACACTCTTAGCCACTATACAATCAATACACCCATACAACCTGTACACACACCACTACACAACCCCCCCCTTAACAAAGACATAAAAAGGCAGCGTATATAAACAGGGAACAAGAACAAGGCCAAGAGAACCAGTTTTTAGTTTACAAGATGAGTCGGGATTCAAGGGAAGACTTCGTGTGGACGTAAGACGAGAGGAAAAACGTGTTGGACCGGGGAATGAATTGACAAACTTGATGTTGATGATGATGATGATGATGGTAAGAGGTAGGGAGGGAGAGGGGTAAGGAGGGGATAAAAAAAAGAAAAGAGAATGAATGAACAGCTGAATGAGAGGATGATAGAGGGAAGGAAGGAGGAGGGAGGAGACAGTGTGTGTGAGAATTTTTAAGAGGAAAAAAAGAATAATGAATGTGTGTGAGAGCAAGTGAGGGAGAGTACGTGAGGGAGTGAGGGAGGGAGGAAGGGAGGGAGGAAATGAGTTAGTGAATAAGTGAAAGCAAGTGAGGGAGGGAGAAAGCGAACAAGTAAAACTCTCTCTCTCTCTCTCTCTCTCTATATATATATATATATATATATATATATATATATATATATATATATATATATATATATATATATATAGTTAGTTAGTTAGTTAGTTAGTTAGTTAGTTTTAGGTTGGCAGATTAGACCGCCTCGCCACCAAGACCAGAATGCCGGGGAAATTACAGGTCTTGGTATGAAGAAGTAAATTCAGAGGGAACAAAAGAATGAAAAAAAAAAAAGCTGAGAACGAAAGGAGGTAGATTAGGAGGATGGGAGAGGAAATAAATGGTTGAGTGGGAATAATATTGTTGAATAAGAGAAACGTATGAAAGAGGCATAAGAAGAGGAGAAGGAGGAAGGAGGAAGAAATGAAGAAGAAGAAGAAGAAGAAAAAGAAGAAGAAGAAGAAGAAGAAGATACTGTCGATGATGATGATGAAAGATTGAAAGAAGGAGACAAAGACAAAGAGAAAAAGAAAGAAAAATTAAAAACAAACAAACAAAAAGGAGAATAAAATAAATAAAATAAAAAGATAATGAAGATGAACAATGAGCACAAGAAGAAATATAGACATAATACGAAGAAGGCAAAGAAAAGAAAGATGAGGAAGAAGATGTGAGAAGACAATGTTGAGGAAGAGGAAGAGAAGACAAAAGAGGAAGAGCAAGAAGACAAAGATGAGGAGGAGAAAAAGAGAAGACGAAAATCAGGGAGAGAAAGAGAAGACAAAGATCAAAGCAGAGGAAGAGGGCGAAGACAAAGATGAGAGAAGAGAAAAAGGAAGAGAGGAGACAAGGACTCGGAAGAGGATGAAAAAGATGACAAAGATGAGCGAAGCCAAAGGTCCAGAAGAGAAGGAAGAAAGAAAGAAGACAAAGATGAGGCAGAGGAAGAAGACAGGTGCGGAAGAGGAAGAGGAAGAGAGGAAGCATCATGAGCGAAGACAGGTGAGGCGGCCGCGACTCACCACCAGGTACACCATTGCGCCAGGTAAGCTATCCAGGTGACTTGTGACCAGCACGACCACGCACCTGAGATTATATACCTGAGCACGCGCGCACACACACACACACACACATACACACACACACACACAGACAGACTTGTGGCCCAGACCTGACCGAGGTCAGACATGGGTCACGGCGCTCCGTAAGGAGCAGCCTGGGGCCAGCCTGTTGGCCTCTCCCCTTCCCCTCCATCCCCCTCTCCCTTTTCATCAATAACCCAACACTGTAAGAAACTTTTGTGACATCAAGCTTAATCATGGTGAGAGAAAGTGAGTGCAGTGCGTTTGTGGTGCCGTGAAGACAATGAAGAGTTGAAATGGCCAGTGTGACGTCGACGCCGCCTTACTATCCAACCGATGCCGGCCCCCAGGTGCCCCCAGGTACACCAGCCCGACCATCATGCTGCTGGGAGAATTCGGTTCAGGTGCAGTGCAGTGTTTTTTTTGTTTTTGTTTTTTTTTACGTTGTTGCCTATTGCGCCGGTAGGCATCTTCCCGGTGGGGCCTGATGGTCGGCCCAAGGCTTCTTCCAGGTGGGGCCTGATGGTCGGCCCAGCCCGTTCTGGCGCAGGCGAGTGTTTATAGTGGCGCCATCTTGCATTGGCTCATGCTGCCCCCCGGAACTCGTTCTTGATTCGCTTGGACGGCTTCCTCTAGAGTCCGGGTTGATGGGTGGTCTTCAGGACAGCATGTGGGTAGTTTTAAGCCACTCGGCGGTGACTGAAAAATCCGAGTGGTAGCGTGAGGATTCGAACCCGCGTCGTCCATCACGCGGCGAATGTGGGTCCAGTACGCTATCACTTCGGCCACCGCCTACCCCGCCTAGGCCCGTTACTCAGGTGAACTCATGGTTGGGGCAAGTGGCATGGTGAAGTGCAGACGTTTTGATGTTCCCACGCCTACCGCCGATAGGCTTTCTTCAGGGGCCTAGCTGATGGTCGGCCCAAGCCCGTTATGGCGCAGGCGATTTTTAAAGTGGCGCCAGTTATGCTTGGCTCATGCTGCCCCCCGGTCCGGTTTGATGGGTGGCCTTCAGGACAGCATGTGGGTAGTCTTAGGCCACTCGGCGGTGATTGAAAAATCCCAGGTGGTAGCGTGGGGATTCGAATCGACGTTGTCCATGACGTGATGAATGCTGGCCCAGCACGTTAACAACTCAGCCACCGCCTACCACTCAATAACATATTCAACCGGTCAGTACAACTAAACAAGGTCCCAGGAGACCGGAAGATGGCGAACGTCACCCCGATTTTCAAAAAAGGAGACAAAAAAGTTGCGTTAAACTACAGGCCCATAAGTCTGACGTCAATGACAGGCAAAATACTCGTTTTTTTTTTTTTTTTTTTTTTTTTTTTACGCCTGTAGCGCCGGTAGGCTCTCTTGAGGGGCCTGGATTGAAGTCGGCCCCAACCCGTCATGGTGCAGGCAAGTGTTTATAGTGGCGCCATCTTCTCTTGGCTCATGCTGCCCCCCGGAACTCCTTGATTCACTTGGACGGTTTCCTCTAGAGTCCGGGTTGATGGGTGGTCTTCAGGACAGCATGTGGGTAGTTTTAAGCCACTCGGCGGTGACTGAAAAAGCCGAGGTGGTAGCGTGGGGTTTCGAACCCGCGTTGTCCATCACGCGGTGAATGTGGGCCCAGCACGCTACCACTCAGCCACCACCTACCCTAGATTATTAGAAACAAACTTTTCCAGTTTCTAGAAGACAATAATATAATTTCCGACACCCAGCACGGTTTCAGAAACAAGCGTTCCTGCCTAACTAATCTATTGGACTTCTTTCAAGGTATATATAAGAACTGGGACAATTACATTCTCAGTGATGTTATATACCTGGACTTCCAGAAAGCCTTCGACAAAGTACCGCACGAGCGACTCCTTAAGAAACTACAATCTGCGGGTATTGGAGCTAATCTGATCGCGTGGATAAGAGATTGGCTAACCGACAGAAAACAGCGAGTGCTACTCAACGGACAGGCTTCCGAGTGGCTTCCAGTTACGAGTGGAGTGCCTTTGGGGTCAGTGCTGGGACCCATCCTCTTTATCATATATATCAATGACCTAGAATCAGGACTGAAATCCTCCCTATCGAAATTTGCTGACGACACCACGGTAGGTGGAAAGGCCCTCACAAAGACCGACTGCGAAATCATCCAAAAGGACCTTAATCAAATCAAAGAATGGCCTGAAAAGTGGCAAATGTCCTTTAATGTTGACAAATGCAAAGTCATGCACATTGGGTCCAGAAATAGTAACCACACATACATCATGCATGGAAAACCTCTGCAGGCGGTGCAGGAGGAAACGGACCTTGGAGTCACTATCAGCAGTGACCTGAAACACGTGAAGCACTGTAAAAAAGCATATAACAAAGCCAACACTATGCTCGGGTTCATAGCGAGGAACTTCGAATGTAAAACGCCAGACGTAATTCTATCCTTGTAAAATTCCATGGTAAGACCGCATCTCGAGTATGCAGTACAGTTCTGGTCTCCTAACTACAGAAAGGACATCGAATTACTGGAAAGAGTTCAACGACGAGCCACGAAAATTATTTCAACCTTGAGGGCTCAACCATACGAGGAAAGACTCAAGCGACTTACGTAGGAATTATCAATCTATCTCTTCCCTCTTCGTCGAAGCGTCGCTTAGAGAGTGTGTTTCCGTTAAGAGATATTATCAAACGCTATTTTCTCTTCCCCCTTCGAAGCTATCTTTCCGTGTAGTGTTGGTACTACTGCAAATCAGACAAACGTTGAAAACCGAAACATTAATGCATTTTAGGTACATTTCTATAATGGAAAATATTGTGTGGCAAATACTTATGTAAGCAGTGCTTGATACAGTGACATACACTATATATAGCAGAAAATTTACATTGATGTGTTTAATTGGTTGGTAGCCGTGGCGATGTTGCTTCGTGCTCATCTCGTCCCGTCACCTGTGGGCAGAGCTTAGGAGACCTCGTTAGAATAAACTGCTTTTATTTTCTTTATTCTCCTCCTGTTCCATGAGACATCTCATTCTTCCTTTGTTATTTCTCCCTTGTAAATATATTTTTAACTAGCTTTAGAGCTCCTATCAGTGGGTGGAAAATGGTATCATCTATATTGCTGAGCTTTGCTAAGCTCCACCCACAGGTGACGTCACGAGTTTGGAGACTGGCTGTGGGAAGCCCAGCACGGAGTACCACATACCACCACATACTCATACAGACTTGGGAAACATGCGCCCGGAGGCCGAAACCTGTCAGTCCGTCACTTTAAAATTCGTCCCAGCAATCTTCATGCTTATGGTTTGAAGTGCCAGCCCTACAAACGCTCAAAAAAGACAACTGTTGTGAATAGTTGAGACTGAAGGGCGGGGCGTGCTTGTTGAGAGGTGCGTTTCAGTGTTGGCTTAAATTATCAAAGGAACCGTGAAGTCTTGAATAAACAGAAAATAAATAATGTTTCTCGCATTGTATGATTTTTTATTTAAGGCCTAGAAAATTTCAATTGCTCTTACACTCAATTAATAATACAGCAACATGGAAAAATGCTGTAATAAAGCATTAAATAAGCGAAGATATTAGCGAAGAGCTGGCCTTCACCTCCTTTTCGTCAAGAGAGGCAATTAGTTAATTTCTTTCCCGCTCGCCGCTTCGCGCGGTGCATCAAAGACACTCCTCGTCACTGATAATACCGTTTGGTCCACGAAGCCTTGTTTCCTCGCGGGAAGGGGGAAGAGACAGATTGAATATCCGGGCGTTAATCTCTATACACTAGAGAAAAGACGCCTACGAAGGGATATGATTCAAGTCTTCAAGTACTTCAAAAAGTTCAACAACGTCGATCATTCAAAGTTCTTTGAACTGCAAACAAACTCAGGAACTAGAAATAACGGCTTACCCATTCCGTCAAATCGATGTAGCAAAGACCTTGGCAGGAGTTTCTTCTCAAACCGAGTCATCTGCCACTGGAACAATCTTCCCTCAGAAATAGTAAATGCGAATACCATCAACTCCTTCAAAAATCGAATCGACCGTCATTTCATTGCGACAGGAGTAAACTGAATATCAAGGTGCTTTCATCTGTTCTGCGGGCACCAAGTGGCTGTCGAACAGATTAAATCACCAGAGCGGGCAACCTCGTAATGAGCCAAAATACTTTCTGTTGCCTGCATTTCCATGTTTCCATGTTTCCTCCTCCTCCTCCTTTTTTTTATTTTCCTTTACCTGTTTCTCCTCTTCCTCCTCCTCCTCCTTTCCCAATCTTTTTATACAGTTAATCGCTGATCATAACCACCTTTTGATTTTTTTTCTATTTATTTTTCCTCTTCTTCTTCTTCAGATCATCATCATCAACATCATCTTCATCTTGTTGTTGTTGTACTTGCTATTGTTTTTGTTGTTGTTGTTGTTGTTGTTGACGATAATGATATTGTTGTATAGTTCTTTTCTATTATTATTATTATTATTATTATTATTATTATTATTATTATTATTATTATTATTATTATTATTATTATTATTATTATTATTATTATCATTAGTTGTAGTAGTAGTAGTAGTAGTAGTAGTAGTAGAAGTATCATTATTATTATTATTATTATTATTATTATTATTATTATTATTATTATTATTATTATTATTATAATTATTATTTAGCACAACTTGCTCATCATCTATCATTTTGTCTTGCTCATCTTCTTTTATCTGCTTCTCACCCCCCTCCCCCTTTTCCTCCTTCTTCCTCCTCCTCCTCCCCCTACTTCTCCTACTCGTCTTCCCCCTCTCGCTCCTACTACTGTTCTACCTTTATAAATCCCCTTCTCTCCAGGTGTGGGAGTGAGGGGGGGGAAGAATCCTCCAATCAGGTCGAAGTTGAATTTAGGTTGCAAGTGAAATCTCGGAAAAATTTGTCAAAGGTTAAAATATATATATATATATATATATATATATATATATATATATATATATATATATATATATATATATATATATATATATATTCTCTCTCTCTCGAATGACCTGTTACGTGTATCCTGAATAGAGAGAAAAAATGAAAAATAACAACAACAATAAACGAATTTCTTGCCATAAGTTTAATAAGAACCAATACGACGCTTAAAAATATATGAGTAAACAGAAGGAAAGGAAGGAGTAATAAAAAAAGGCCTTAACACACTAGCAGACTTACGCTTAATTAAAGGGAAATGTCATGCTAATATTGATGAACGAGCAAATAAATGAAAAAGAAAAACTATATTAATGAAAATGTGATAGAGTGCAGGAATCGCTTTTTTAGATATTATTGGTCTATATAAATGAGAAATATAAATAAATGGTGTGTGTGAAGCGTGTCAGATCAGCGCGGGAATCATCACGAAATGTCTGCAAAAAATAATCCAAGTCTGTTTGTGTCCAGTGATCCGTTGTCTGCTTTGTAACACTGCAGCCTTTCCAATAGTCTGGGAATTCATTACAACCTTCCTTTGCGGTGTAGTGGAAAGATTCTTTGGGTCATCTCACCATAATCATCATCAGGACAAAGGTCTTTCTTAATGTTCTCTAAATTTCTCTATCTGATGTTCGTGCATGCACTCCATCCTGTTGGCAAGGGTACCTAATATCATCTCTCCACCTGGCTCTCTTCCATCCTACATTCACTTAGTTCCTTAGTTTTTTAGTCCTTAATTCGGTTCTTCCTGATTCCTTTCCTCTTCCTAACTTCTTCAAAGCTACTTTGCTATTCAGGTTGTTCTAAAGTGGAAATTATAATGAAGTGAATAGGAACGCGGCACCAGAACACGAATTCAGCAAGGATTCTAACGTAGTATCTGTCAAACACACACACACACACACACACACACACACACACACACAAACGTGTGTGTGTGTGTGTGTGTGTGTGTGTGTGTGTGTGTGTGTGTTAAGTGGCTGATGTGTTCGAGCATGTCAGATATTAACGTTTAACTACTGATTCATGAGGGGAAAACGTGTAGATAAGCTTCACATCTCTGTCATGCAGGTTGTGGCCATTATGCGTCACTCTTTATTTTCTCTGCGGTTGAGGAGACACCAAAGGCTGTCTCAAGGTAGAAAAAAAAGTTACATCCCGCATTTAAGGAGAAATCTAATGAAGATGCCAAACAATAAGCATCCACGCTACAATCATATTAATGTGCTGGAAAACAAGCTGATCAATCCAATATTATCTTATTTAATTGGCTAACATGTAACTCAAAGAAAAAAAGTTAACGTAAAAGACAGCAGCAAACATCAATCCTGCATGTAGCGAGGTTTTGTTTGTCTATTACTTGTGTAGCCTTTGAGCTGTCTTGGTTACCCGATAAAAAAAATGTTGCAGGAGCTGAGCGGCCAGTGTTGTGTTAGCCTAGGTCGAAGGGTGACTCGAGGCGTTGCTGGCGTGCTGTGATACACTCCTCGGATGATGTGTTGAGTCGAGGGTCTGCCAGCCAGCCTCGATCATAGGCCCAAGTGATGTCGTTGCACAATGGTTTCTCAAGAACTATAATGTGTTTAATCAGGAGAGTATTATAAAAACGCCTTGTTAACCAGCATATCCTCCTACCTCCCGGCAGGATCTATCGACTTGCTCAAGCGACGAACTCCGTGGGCGTCCCCTTGGCCTCCTTCACTCAGGATTGTCTCTTACAGAGACAACCCGATGAGCAGGATCAGCTTCCGGAAAACGTGCCACGTGCCCGTAAAGTCGGAGTTGGCGTTGACGGCCTATACATGTAATATATGTCGAATCAGTCTCACGGAGTAGTCGCCGGTTTGACACAAAGTCATTCCAGCGATATCCCATGATTCTGCGTAGACACTTATTACCAAAGGCATCAATCCGCCTCTCCAAGTCCCCATTTAGTGTCCATGTCTCACAACCATAGAGTAAGACAGGGAGCACAAGGGACTTGAAGATCCGGATCTTTGTCCTTCTGCACAGGTATCGACAACGCCATATACTCGTGCTGAGCGAGTCCATAACACCGTGGGCCAGACCAATCCGCCGTAAGACTTCCTGGCCAGACTCAACGTTGTTATGAACTACGCTACCAAGATATGTGAAACTTTCTGGGATCTCAACGTCTTCGCCACACCCATGAACAGACTGTATTGCTTCATCCAGCAAGCCTCCAAACACCTGTACCTTGGTCTTGGCCCAGGAGACCTGAAGTCCCAAGGGCTTCGCCTCCTCGTGCAGTGCCTCGAGAACCATCACCAAAACCTCCAGCGACTCCACCAGGATTACTGGATCATCAGCAAAAACAAGGTCAGTGACCCTGGTATTGACAATGGATGCTTCGCAATGACTCTGGTCCACACCTCTGCCCAGTACCTAGTCCATACAAGTCTTGAAAAGCGATGGGGCAAGGACACAGCCCTGCCTCACTCTCGCATTCACGGGAAAGAAGCTGGACAGGCCACCCCCACACTTCACAGCACTCTCTGTCCCAGAATACAGGACAGCCAGCAGACCAATAGTCCTCGCAGGAATCCCACGGAGTCGCAGAAAATCCCAGAGTGCCTCACGATGCATTGAATCAAACGCCTTCTTGAGATCGACATAGGCTGCAAGCATCCCCTGTTGAAATTCACGTCGGTGCTCCACCAGTACGCGAAGCGCTAGGATACGATCAGTTGTTGACTTACCAGGCGTGAACCCAGACTGTTCAGGTCTCTGCAGCTTCAGCAGCTGGCTGCGAATTCGCATCAGCAATAGGTGGGTAAGCACCTTGCCTGGCACACTGAGCAGTGCAATACCACGGTAGTTGTTGCAGTCCTGGTGGTCCCCTTTCCATTTCTTCCGATAGGGACGACCAACCCCCTCTTCCAGTCAGGAGGAATAGTACCGGACTGCCATATGGCAGTCAAGACCGCATGCAACCCGTGGATCATGGCCTCACCTCCAGCTTTGAGCAGCTCCGCACTGATGTTACAGGCGTCAGGTGCCTTCCCACCCCTCAACTTGGCCACAGCCTCTCTGACCTAAACCAGAGAGGGTGGGCTTTCGTTAATGGGTGGATCAGCATACGCCACCTGCAACCCAGCAACTGGAAGCTGCCCACGTGAAGGGTCCGCCATGTACAGCTGCTCAAAGTACTCAGCCCAACGAATCCTCTGCCCATCCATGTCAGACACGAGGCAGCCGTCAGTTGTTCGGATAGCGTTCAACTGAAAGGAAGACTTGGAGCGGAGCTTCTTCAGGGCTCGGTAAGCAGGTCGGAGGTCATTCGCATTTAAATGGCCCTCGACTTCCTCAGCGAGACCCTTGACATACCTCTCCTTGTCTCTCTACAGGAGAGCATTAGTCCTACGTGACAGAGGCCTGTATTGGTCCTGATTCCCAGCAAGTCTGGCAGCGCGACTCTCCTCAATATTCTCCAACGTCTCCACCGAGGCAGACACTCCTAGATCTCGGGCGCTCTCCAATGCACTCCTTGGCATAGATAACCAGCATAGATAATAGTAAAATGGCATAATCAGCATAGATAATACTAGAAATGCATAATCAGAATCATCCCTCTCCGTCAGTGTCCACAAGCAGCAAAATATTGTTAGCCTACAGCTTCCCTAAGACTCATCCTGTAAAGACGTCTATGCGCCCATAATCCCAGCTGGCAGACCGGTCCACACAGGTCTCGGCGGGGGCAAGTGGTTCTCGGAGTGAAAGACCCGCACACCGGCTGTCTTGGCACCACGACAGAGGAGAAAATAAGGCGTGGGTGACACTGTGGGAGTGAGGGAAAGGTCTCGTGTGTGTCACTCTATCTGGCGCATCATCGCACCTCCTCAGTACTTCAGTGCCAAGAGTGCAACTTATAATAATTATTATGGTCCACATACTCATACATTTCGGGGCTTACACGCCATACTTGGTAAGGCTTTCAAGGAGGTTGTAGGCTTTTTCATGGATAGTTTTGAGTCGAAAAGTAGTATGACAAGTCTTCTGCACCATGAATGTGAAAAATTCTCATGTGAGCTCCACCAATCACCTTTGTGGACTTTGGAAATATTTGTTGCGAGGGCCGAAAGCATCTGAGTATACGGGCCTTAAGCACATGACCAGAACTACGCACAAGCACTCTATGAGCAGCTAGGACCTTCCCGAAAGTGTCCAGTACCTCATTCATATTTTTTTTCCGCTGAAGGATACACACCAAGGGCTAGACAACACAAGAAAGGAGGCCCACAATACGTCGGTCCTACAGAGAAAACAGATGCCAACAAGAAAGATCAGTTGAAGCTCCTGGGTATAAAGGCACGAGCATTGCTATGCCTCACCGGCGGGCCTTCCCTCTCCTGATAGGGATGATCAGGGGTCTTTTACAATCCCGTGATTACGAATAATAAACATGTGACCAGTACTTTCTCCGGCACGCTGTAGGGTATAATGCTACACGATAGTTACCATAGCCCCATCATTTTACCAGAGAGAGAGAGAGAGAGAGAGAGAGAGAGAGAGAGAGAGAGAGAGAGAGAGAGAGAGAGAGAGAGAGAGAGAGAGAGAGAGAGAGAGAGAGAGAGAGAGAGAGAGAGAGAGAGAGAGAGAGAGAGAGAGAGAGAGAGAGAGAGAGAGAGAGAGAGAGAGAGAGAGAGAGAGAGAGAGAGAGAGAGAGAGAGAGAGAGAGAGAGAGAGAGAGAGAGAGAGAGAGAGAGAGAGAGAGAGAGAGAGAGAGAGAGAGAGAGAGAGAGAGAGAGAGAGAGAGAGAGAGAGAGAGAGAGAGAGAGAGAGAGAGAGAGAGAGAGAGAGAGAGAGAGAGAGAGAGAGAGAGAGAGAGAGAGAGAGAGAGAGAGAGAGAGAGAGAGAGAGAGAGAGAGAGAGAGAGAGAGAGAGAGAGAGAGAGAGAGAGAGAGAGAGAGAGAGAGAGAGAGAGAGAGAGAGAGAGAGAGAGAGAGAGAGAGAGAGAGAGAGAGAGAGAGAGAGAGAGAGAGAGAGAGAGAGAGAGAGAGAGAGAGAGAGAGAGAGAGAGAGAGAGAGAGAGAGAGAGAGAGAGAGAGAGAGAGAGAGAGAGAGAGAGAGAGAGAGAGAGAGAGAGAGAGAGAGAGAGAGAGAGAGAGAGAGAGAGAGAGAGAGAGAGAGAGAGAGAGAGAGAGAGAGAGAGAGAGAGAGAGAGAGAGAGAGAGAGAGAGAGAGAGAGAGAGAGAGAGAGAGAGAGAGAGAGAGAGAGAGAGAGAGAGAGAGAGAGAGAGAGAGAGAGAGAGAGAGAGAGAGAGAGAGAGAGAGAGAGAGAGAGAGAGAGAGAGAGAGAGAGAGAGAGAGAGAGAGAGAGAGAGAGAGAGAGAGAGAGAGAGAGAGAGAGAGAGAGAGAGAGAGAGAAGAGAGAGAGAGAGAGAGAGAGAGAGAGAGAGAGAGAGAGAGAGAGAGAGAGAGAGAGAGAGAGAGAGAGAGAGAGAGAGTCGAGAGAGAGAGAGAGAGAGTCGAGAGAGAGAGAGAGAGAGTCGAGAGAGAGAGAGAGAGAGAGAGAGAGAGAGAGAGAGAGAGAGAGAGAGAGAGAGAGAGAGAGAGAGAGAGAGGGGGGGGGGGGGGGTTGAAACAAAGAGGTCCGTTGTGCACCATATCCACCCTACCATCTGCTAGCGTCAACAAAAATTCAGGTGTCACGGGGTCAAAACAGTGTATCGCTACCGAAAGCTGTTAATCAGCTTTCTTTTAATTATTGCGGGAGAACAGCAAATATTTATAATGGAAATAAAATACCAGTGACTTTATATTGATATTACAGGCCTATCAAGGAAATCTCAGGTCTCAAGAAGGGTTTACCTGCGAGTGCTTTGGCACTCTGTGACGTCACACCATGGCATTTTGTGGGCCGAGACAAACGGTCCTCCCTCGCCCTATGCCGAGGGAGCGAGCTCACTCTCACGCGAGACATCGACCCTTTCAGGTGAGGGAAGAGCTGTTCACGGTGTTCAGCACACTTTGGCTATAACACTATAACTGAGACTGACTCTCACGCGAGACATCGCCCCTTTCAGGTGCGTCAAGGCAAGCCTGACTGATGAGATCCCGCTGTAGAGTCATCGCCGCCGCCGTCCGAGAGGGAGAGGATGTGAGGCAGGGAGTGGGAGTCTGAGAGGCCGGAGAGGGATCCAGAGAGGGATTGGGAATCTGAGAGGCTGAAGAGAATATCACCGGACGCTTAAGTAGTCCCTGAGAGAGTTTCTAAGTCCAAGGGGAGACCAATCACACATGATCCCCCAGACTGGGACTGTGCAAGTAACTCGTAACGGCAACTACAGAAAATCTGATCCATCTATATCGCCTTTACAGCCACTGAGACTGTGACAGGGATTGTAATTGCAAAGCGAGGAGATCAGATTCACTAAGACCCCCTTGCGATTCACCTCCTATCTGGGACTGTGAGAGGGATCCAATGAGATTCCAACTCACCTACACAAAGACCCCCTTCGGAGCCACCTGACTGGGCCTGCAAGGAGCTCTAGCTGTCCTAAGGAGAGACGCGATCCACCAAGACCACCTTGTGATCCTCCTGCCTGAGACTGTGCGAGGGACTCCAGGGGGGATTGAATCTGACCTCCAGAACCACCGAAGCCACCGAAGCCTTGTGAATCCCCAGCCTGGAGCTGTGACGGGAGTTCCAGCTGCCCTAAAGATATACCTGACCCACTCAGACCACCTTGCAAGACTCCGGACTGGGACTGTGCTAGGGAGTGTTGGAGGAGTTCTAACTGACTTCCGGAGCCTGAGCCACCACCTAGTCCACCTTGGGATCCTCCACCTAACTGGGACTGCAAAAGAGAACCCAGTTGTCCGCCGGAACCTCCTGATCCACCAAAACCACCTAGAGAGCCACCCTGGGACAGAGAAGGAGAACCTAATCGTCTTCCCAAGCCACCAGACCCAACGAAGCCTCCTTGAGAACCTCCTCCTCCTCCTCCTCCTCCTCCTCCTAGGGATTCTATCTGTTCTCCTTATCCACCAAACTCACCAGAACCACCTTGAAGCTCTCCTCCAAGGCCTCCCGATCCACTAAAACCATTAAAGCTTCCTTGTAAACCTCCTCCTCCGCCTCCGCCTCCACCTCCGCCTCCACCTCCTCCTCCTCCTCCTTCAGACTGTGATATAGACTATCCTATCCAATCATACGCTGACGACTCCACTCTGCATTATTTAACATCTTTCAATAGAAGACCCTCTCAACAGGAATTACACGACTCCAGACTTGTGGCTGCAGAACGCTTAACCTCAGACTTTGCTATCATTTCCGATTGTGGTAAAAGGAACCTTGTGTCCTTCAATGCAATGCCTCAAAAACCTAATATCTCCACCTATCAACTCGACACAATCTTTCAAACACCTATCCCCTATTCTTCGATAACACTCAGCTGTCACCTTCTTCAACACTAAATATCCTTGGTCTATCCTTAGCTCAAAAAGCTCAACTGGAAACATTACATCTCTTCTCTCACTAAATCAGCTTCCTCGAGGTTGGGCTGAGTAAGGCTCTTCGTCTCATGAGCTCTCCTCCTCTTACTGATAGTCTTCTACCTCTTAAACTCCGCCGCCATGTTGCCTCTCTTTCTATCTTCTATCTATATGTTCATGCTGACTGCTCTTCTGAACTTGCTAACTGCATTCCTCCCCCCTCCCGCAGCCCCGCTGCACTCGACTGTCCACTCTAGCCCATCCCTATACTTTTCAAACCCTTTAAGGAAGAATTAACCAGCATCTTCACTCTTTCATCCCTTATATTGGTAAACTCTGGAACTGCCTTCCTTCCTCTTTATTTCCTCCTGCCTATGACTTGTCCTCTTTCAAGAAGAGTGTATCAAGACAGCTCTCCATCCGAAATTGACCTCTCTTTTGGCTACTCTTATCTATTATTTTGTTGTGGGAGCGGCGGGTAGCGGGCTTTATATATATATATATATATATATATATATATATATATATATATATATATATATATATATATATATATATATATATATATATAAAATTGTTGCCCTTGGGCCGGCTCTTTTGCTGTAAAAAAAAAAAATAAGGATCCTTACTGTCCTTCTGATCCACCAAACCCACATAAACCACCTTGAATCTGCCCTCCACAGCCACTTGATCCACCAAAGCCTCCTTGTAAACCTCCTCCTCCTCCTCCAGACTGTGATAGGGCCTCAATGATGGATCCTGTCTGTCCGCCAGATCCACCAAAACCACCTGCAAAGATCCTAGTTGACCTCCTAATCCACCTTGAAAACCACCGGTGATGGATTCTAGTTGGCCTACAAATCCACCAAAACCACCTGAGAGGGATTCTAGTTGGCCTCTAGATCCACCAAAAACACCGGTGAGGGATTCTAGTTGGCCTCCAGATTCACCTTGGAAATCACCTGATAGGGATTCTAGTTGGCCTCCAGATCCACCAAAACCACCTGAGAGTGATTATAGTTGACCTCCAGATTCACCTTGGAAACCACCTGATAGGGATTCTAGCTGGCCTCCAGATCCATCAAAACCACCTGAGAGATTCTAGTTGGCCTCCTGATCCGCCAAATCCACAAAAAACACCTTGGGAACAACCTCCTCCTCCTCCCGACTGTGACAAAGACCCTAAAATGACATCGATCTCTCTTTCAGCACCACTAGATCCTCCTGAACCCAGCCGAGATCCTCCTCCTGACGGTGATAGGGACCCTAAGAGGTATTCAACCTCCCCCCGAGAACCGCTAGATCCTCCTTGACAACCTCCTCTTGACTGTATGAATTCTAGGAGAAACTCGATCCGCCACTCGGAGAGATTCCCTTCAGAGCCCCCAGACTGGTACTCGGAAAGGGATTCAATTAAGGATTCTGATTGCTCGGAAAAAGATTCACTAACACCCCTTGACTGTTTATTCTGTATACTGTATATTCAATAAGGGATTCCAGCCGCTCAGAGAGATCCGATCCACCAAAACCTCCTGACCTAGACTCGGAGTGATTCTGAAGCCCCGTCCAGACGAGGGGCAGTTGCCCGCCGTGCAAACACTATTACCAGATATCATACTGCTTCAACTGTTTTGATGGTGGGAGCGAAGATGACGTCAGGAGCGGAAAAACTACGGGCAAATCATCCAAGTGCCCTTGCTCGTGGGCGAGGCAATACCTGCTGGTTTAATGGTTGGTATAGAGAGCATGTTGCCAGACACACGAAGTTAACCTGCGGAACTCCCTTGCAGTCAGTTTCAGATTTCCACCGTACGTACACTTGACGGGAGAACATGTCTGTCCTGTGTGGCAAAGAACAGGTGTGGTCAAGGGAAGCCACTGTGCAATTAATTGACCTATATAAACAGCACCCTTGCTGTAGCCCATGTTGTGCTACTCTCAGTCCGGTTGTGCTATCGGCCGCTGCCTGCCCTGGACTGCCCAGTCTGCTATGTGTGCCTGGTAGTGGCAAAAACCCTCCACCAACTGTTCGACCTGGTAACCCTTCTAAACAAGCGAGGAATATACGATCAACGGGCAGTGCCGGGCAGGCAACTGCCCCTCGTGTGGACACAAGTTTGCCCGCCAGTTTTTGCCCGGTGAACGGAGTAGGGACTGTGGCACACAGCAACATCTGGTAGCACTGTTTGTTGCCAGATCTGTTTCCTCGTTTATGTGCTTATGACGTCATCCCGTTGCTTAGTATGATATGGTAACTGTTTGCACGGCGGGCAACTGCCCCTCGTCTGGACGGGCCTTAAGAGGGATTCCAACTGCTCCGAGACATTAGACCCCCCGGAGTGGAATCTTATGTCCCCCAGATGCTCTTTGAAGTGTTCAGATGCACCGGAGTCTCGTGAATGGTACTGCAAGACTGATTTCGTGGATGGAAGGGGAGACACGGTGCGGTAAGACGGTAGGGGCAAGGGAGGGGGCAGGGTAGGGGGTGGGGGGGGGGCGCACCAGCGATGACCACTGCTGCTGCTGTGAGAACGAATTGAGTAAAATTAGTATAAGTAAAATATAGGTAAAAAGTAAAATAAGAGTAGACTAGAGAGTAAAATAAAAAGGAAAATAAGAGAACAATACGCAAAAGAGCATAGACAGTAAAATGAGTTAAGCAAAATGGTAGAACAAGTAAAATATGAGTAACATAAGAGTAAAATGTGGTGCAATAAGTACAATAAAAAAATTAAATACAACAAGAATGAGTAATAGAAGAGTACGTAAAATAAGAGTAATATTAGTTCTAAAAAATGACATCGCCAATCACGATGGCACTCAAGAGAAACAACTATCCCCGGCCTTTCTAAATACTCTACAAAATCATTCCAACCGTCATTTATTCCAACCGAAGATGTTAAAGTGTCAACCAATGTGCAAGGTGATGATAATTAGGGTATTCATCAGCATCCTTAGAGCCTGTTACTTCCATTGCCCATTAGAATATATCTGAGTGCACATTAGAATCAGAGTCAGCGTCTGTCAAGGTTCCAGAGTTGGGTGCTATAATCGGAAGGGGATAACAATAAAAAAGATAAATGGTTAGACATCAGTTTACTTTAAAGTAGAAACCCCAAAACAAGCCTCACACAACTGAAGTCTCCAACACGAAGGCTTCAGCACGCCGGACTCAGCAATGATCCTTTGCACGGCTTCTTCCTCTCCTGGGCGTCCTGTCCTCCGAGTGGCAATGACGAGGCAGCACAACTTCGTCCTCGAAGTGGTGTAGACGTGGGAGGCGCAGGAGGAGAAGGGGTGTCAGGTTCACGGCAGTAACGGGAGACCGATGCGTGGAGAGGAGCGAGGTAAGGCCCCCAAAACGAGCCCACGGTTCTGCGTTAACCCGAGTGAGAGCAAGGCTGGAGCCGGAGCAGAATCAAGAGTTCTGAGCGAGGCTTGGCCGCTGTCTGACGAGGAAGGCGCAGGCGCCCACCAAGTCGCCTCCCACAGCGTTTTGAAAAGCCTCGGTGGTTCGTACGAATGAGGCGTCGAGCGGCTTTATGCGAACGGGCAGCGGTAGTGTAGCAGGTCGTTCCGGCTCCTCGGTGGTTGAACGGCTTCATGGGGAACGAGCAGCAAGAGTGCCCCGGTCATTCGCCACTCAGATGGTAGTTGCCCTCACAGTGTCCATCAGTACCTTTTAGAATTTCCATTTGTCTCTCAGTGTCTTTCCTTCCTCCTTCCTGTGTTCCCTTACCATCATTCCTTTTTTCCCTTCCCCCCTTTCCCTTACATCTGCCCATCCTTCCCCTTCCCTTCTAATTTTCATTCCTTCCACTTCTTCCTCCTATATTCCTTGTCCTTTTCCCATTTTCTTCTATCTCCTCCCTTTTTCCTCCCTCATATTTTCGACTATAATCCCTCTCACTTTCCTTTAGTCTTTACCTTATTGTATTGTACTGCATTGCATTGTATTGTACTGTGGACTGGAATTCCTATCAGTACCTGTTAGAATTTTCATAGGCCTAAGTGTCCATCAATGTCGATTAGAATACCCATTACTTATAATTATTGCGTATTATTGCCCCTTAGAATGATCAGTGCCTATCAGAATCGTTAGCGCCAGTCATTGCCTTCTAAGTCCCTACCCGTACCCTTAATCGCCCCTGTAGTGGCCACGTGAGCACTTTCTGTACCAATAACTACTCATTAGTGCCCACCCGTACTCATTATCGCCCCCGTAGTGGCCACGTGAGCACTTTCTGTACCCACAACTGCCCATTAGTGCCCATCCGTACCCATTACAACGTTACCAAATCATCGTATTCAGCACATCGTAGTTTTCGGTTTCTCACCCATAAGTAAGTAAAAAAAAAAACATCAATACTTTACGATTTTTCCACTAACTTTAATTGGATATCGTTACTGGTCAGTTTGGGGGCCTGAAACTTATGAATGCAATATTCTGAAGACGTCAGTCTGGTAACGCTGACCCATTATCGCCTCCTAGTACCTATATGAGCGCCCTCTGTGCCCATTACTCACCAGCAGCTTCATGGTGACGTGTGGCGTGGGTAAGGTCGCGGCGCCGCAGTATATATAGCCCACTTGTCACCTGCCTACCTGTCAACCTGACCCGTGCCTCACTCACCTCATTTCGGCCCCGCTGACACAATCCTATTACTTACCTATCTACCTTCATTTTAATTCTCTTCTCTATTCCATTAACTATCACATTCACACTATCTATCAACCTGTCGAACTTTCAATTGTCTTCCAGTCAAGGTTCCTTTTCTTGTATGATTAATTGAGACGTTGTGTGTGTGTGTGTGTGTGTGTGTGTGTGTGTGTGTGTGTGTGTGTGTGTGTGTGTGTGTGTGTGAGCAGAGAGCTCGTACTACCGATCTTTGGGTAGGGCTGAGACCACTCATACACAACACACCACACCAACGAGGTCACAACTCCTCGCCTGACGTCGCGTACCTACTCACTGCTAGGTGAACAGGGGCTACACGTGTGTGTGTGTGTGTGTGTGTGTGTGTGTGTGTGTGTGTGTGTGTGTGTGTGGATGTGAGAAAAGATAACTGAGTGAAGAGGCACCAAGGTGTGCGGGTGGGCACATTAGACGACAGGTTACGTGGAAAGGTGTCAGTCGGGTGTGTGGGAAGGTCTGTGTGGGCCAGGTGTGCGTGGAAGGAAAGGTGCGGGAAGGATGGCGGTGGCGGGCAAGGAGCGGCCGGCAATTTGTATTCTGGGACTAAAGCTGACTAAAGCCTTCGCCTTTGCTGTCCTTCATCTTCCACCTTTGATTAGATAGTTAGTGAAGCTTGTCACGAACAGCCTCGTAAGGACCAGCAGGTCTGCTGTTGTTTGTTCTTCCTTTGTGTTCCTTTGTGACTCGGCGCGGCTGTTGTTATTTATACAGGCCTTAGGGAGACGAGAGAAGCGCAGGGGAGAGGGGGAGCGACCTGGCGTGGCATGGCGAGGCGTGGCAAGGCGTTACGTGTGGCGTGGCGTGGTAAGGCTGTCACACAGGACTCCCTAAGAACACACCACGTCAGCAAGTAAGAACACACCAGCCGCGCGCACTTAAGCCTGGGATCATGAGGCATGTCGTAGTGAGTTGAGTCTTAAAGAATAATGTGTTTATTGAAGCATTACATGGTTAGCTTAAGAAGTTACACCCATGTCCCAGTTTGTAGCAAGTCAGTAAAGGTCAGCTTAGGGGCACCCAACTCGAGGCTGACGGCAGGTGACTACGGCTATCAGTAGAGTGTGGGCGGCTGGGCGGGGCCGGTGTACACGTCAGTCAGATCTTCAAAGGAATGTCCCCCGTCAACGATCACGCCGCCGTAGCCACCGCCGCTGACGAGTTTGCCGCTGCCCTGGGAAGCCTTGCTGAGGACGGAGAGCAGGTCTTCGCCGGTGGGCAGAGACGGATTTTCTCCATCAGCGTAGTTGACGAAGAAGATCTCCGGCACCTGCTGCTCGGGGGCGGGTACTTCGATCACCTGCTGGTCCAGCTGAGGCCGCTTGTTGAGCAGGTATACAACGTTCTTCTGCTTCGGCGGCGGCACCACGATGGGCTTCTGTCCCGTGAGGGTGTCCGGCGAGTGGATGAAGATGACGTTGTGCTCCACGCGGGGCGGCGGCACGCGGGGGCGGGGAAGGACGATGGGCGTCAGGTCGGGGGCGCGGTACACGTACAGATTGCGCGTCACCTGCGGCGAGACGCAGCTGCCGTCCACGTGACGCACCTGACCATGCCCACAGCCTCCACCAACTGAGATGCCGTCCCCGTAGACTCCCCCGGATCCTCCTATGAAGCCGCCTCCTCCGTGACCTCCGCCGCCCCCACTATAACCTCCACCACTGTGCTTGAAGAATTGGCCTTGGGGTGCGCCGCCCCCATAGCCACGATCGGCCGCTGCAAGCGCCAGCAATGTTGAGGCGAAGACCTGCGAGGGAGGAAGAGTATGCGGGAACCATAATTACGGATGACAGAGCGGCGGCTGAACAAGTCGCATGTGAGGGGAAGGGGGGGGGGGGGGATGGGGGCCGTAGGGAGTAATCATGAGGCCGGCGGCGTGTATTCACGTCTTGGCGGCTGCGCAGCGCGGCGCGGAATTACCATGAGGAGCGCGGCCCGATGAGGACGGCGGATCGGAGGTAGACCTGAAACACTCCTAAATTAAAACATAAGGGGAGGGAAGGATGGGATTGGAGGAGGGGGCGTGGAGAGGAGATGAAGAGACTTAGAAAAGGGGTAAAAGTAGGAAAGGTAAGGGTAAGGTAAGGGTAGGTAGGAAGGGAATGAGCGGAGGGGAGAGAGAGAGAGAGAGAGAGAGAGAGAGAGAGAGAGAGAGAGAGAAAGTGTGTAGGAAGGAAGGAGGTGGAGGGGAACAGGAACGGTGGGTAATAAAAGATGAGAGAGGAGGAAAATAGGGAGGGAGAGGTAAGGAGGGAGAAAAAAAAAGAGAAAGAGAGAGAGGAGTTGAGGAAAACAGAAGAGTGAAAAGAGAAAGAAGAGAAAGAAGGTCTGATGAAGGAAGGGAGGAAGGAGGGAAAGGAAAGGAAGAACAGGACACACTTATAAATTTCTACACCTTGACCACTGAAACAACAACCTCCCCCGTCTTACAACCTCAACCCCTACAAAAAGCAACTCTCCATCTGATTCTGACCCGCTTTTCGACTATTCCTGCTCTCCACTATTCGCACAAGCAACGCCAGCGATTTTTTTTTTTTTTTTGTGCGTGTGTGTGTATGCTTATTGTATTCGCCCTTGATCTGCCTCCCTTACTATAACAAAAAAATAGAGCTAGAACATCCTTCACGGAAAAAGATAATGACGATGATGATGATGATGATGATGATGAAAAAGAGAAAGAAGGAGACAAAGAAAGAAACTGAAAAAGAGAGAAAGAAGAAAACAAACAAACAAAAAGGAGAGAAAAAGAAATAAGAAAAAAGATAATGAAGATGAACAACAAGCACAAGAAGAAATATAGATAAACGAAGAAGGCAAAGAAAACAAAGATGAGGAAGAAGATGTGAGAAGACAAAGTTGAGGAAGAGGAAGAGAAGACAAAAGAGGAAGAGGTAGAAGACAAAGATGAGGAAGAGAAATAGAGAAGACAAAAATGAGGGAGAAGGAGAGAAAGAAAAGACAAAGATCAAAGAAGAGGAAGAGGGCGAAGACAAAGAAGAGAGAAGAAAAAGATGAGGAAGAGAAAGAGAAGAAGACAAAGATGAGAGAAGAGAAAGAGGAAGAAAGGAGACAAAGAATCGGAAGAGAATGAAGAAGATGACAAAGACGGGGAAAGACAAAGATCCGGAAGACAAGAAAGAAAGAAGACAAAGATGAGAGAAGAGAAAAAGGAAGAGAGGAGACAAAGAATCGGAAGAGGATGAAGAAGATGACAGAGATGAGCGAAGCCAAAGGTCCAGAAGAGAAGAAAGGGAGAAGGAAGACAAAGATGAGGCAGAGGAAGAAGACAGGTGAGGAAGAGGAAGAGAGGAAGCATCATGAGGGAAGACAGGTGAGGCGGCCGCGACTCACCACCAGGTACACCATTGCGCCAGGTAAGCTATCCAGGTGACTTGTGACCAGCACGACCACGCACCTGAGATTATATACACACACACACACACACACACACACACACACACACACACACACACCGCTCAATGACTCAATCGGTAGAGCGCCGCGCTGCGAGGCTTAACGGCCAAACAGGCGGCGGTTTGAGCCCCGCTCAGGCCGGATTCTTTCGGTTGACTAAGACTGGTTACTGTCCCCCCTTGAGCAAGGGGGATGGGGTGTGTGATGTGTGAGGTCCTGTACCCAGAGATCGACGATAAATGAGCACTTGCTCTAGTGGGGAAGGTACCTGCTGGCGAAAGCGAGTCCAACTCGTGATCAGGCCGTGGTGAATTACACACACACACACACACACACACACACACACACACACACACACACACACACACACACACACACACATGTTAGTTACACCTTATTTCCTTCCTCTCACTTGCATGCTTTTCTGTTCTTTTCTCTTCCTCCTCCTCCTCCTCCTCCTTCTCCTCCTCCTCCTCCTTTCCCAATATTTTATACAGTTATTCGTTGATCATAACCTCCTTTTGCTTTCTTTTTTTCTATTTATTTTTCCTTTTCTTCTTCTTCTTCATTATCATCATCATCAGCAACAGCATCTTCATCTTGTTGCTGCTGCTGCTGTTGTTGTTGTTGCTGTTGTTGTTGTTGCTGTTGTTGTTGATGTTGTTGTTGTTGTTGTTGTTGTTGTTGTTGTTGTTGTTGATGTTGCTGCTGTTGTTATTGTTGTTGTTGTTGTTGTTGTTGTTGTTGTTGTTGTTGTTGTTGTTGTTGTTGATAATGATGTTGTTATACAGTTATTCTACCTTATTTTTATTATTATTATTATCATCATCATCATCATCATCATCATCATCATCATCATCATCATTATTATTATTATTGTTATTGTTATTATTATCATTATTATTATTATTAATATTATTATTATTATTATTATTATTATTATTATTATTATTATTATTATTATTATTATTATTATTATTATTATTATTATTATTATTATTATTATTATTATTATTTAGGGCAACTTGCTCATCATCTATCATATTGT
Source organism: Eriocheir sinensis (assembly GCF_024679095.1). Lineage (NCBI taxonomy): Eukaryota > Metazoa > Arthropoda > Malacostraca > Decapoda > Varunidae > Eriocheir > Eriocheir sinensis. The sequence goes on from NC_066533.1 coordinate 7,227,651, forward strand.
CTTGCTCATTTTCCATTACCTGCATCTCACCCCCCTCCTCTTCCGCCTCCTTCTTCCTCCCCCCCCTCCTCCTCCTCCTCCTCCTCCTCCGCCTCTCGCTGCTCCTACTGTTCTACCTTTCTAAATCCCCTTCTCCCCAGGTGTTTCCCGGGTCAGCGAGGAAAGTAACTGTACACAAACACCAAACAAAGAGAAGTGAAGAAGGTTGGGAAAAGTCTTTATCCTGCAGCGGAAAAGTAATGAATGATGATAAAGATGATGATGATGATGATGATATTAGGGTTTGATGGCGTGGTAAATGGTAGTGTGTGTGTGTGTGGGGGGGGGGGGGGGGGAGATGGTTAGGAAACAAAAGTGATGGTGTAGATCAGCGGTTCCAAAACTGTGGTGCGTGCACCCCCGGGGGTGCGTGAAATGATTGCTGGGGGTGCGCAAGAAAAAATCTGTAATGGCGGATTTTCGTTCAATTTTAATAGTTATCACTCGGAGCCTCATACTTTGTGTATTCAAAACTCGTAACTAATGGACGAAATTTAAAAGATCTGATCACATTTTAATACCGTACCGTACTCCTCGAATCTTACTAAGATGATACATGTGAAAATGTGACATTATTCCCTAAGTCTTATAACGAGACAAATGGTAATAATAGACGTGTCATTTATCGATAAGCATTACATGAGGACACTATGGTTGTAAATAGCAATAGTGTAAAATGCTCTGTGGCATCATGCTTGGGCGAGAGAGAAGACACAGTCAGTTGCTTGCTGCCTCGCACCTTGGAGGAAGAATACAAGGAGGGGGCATGACGTCACAGAAGTGAAGCCAGCTTGGCTCCGCCCCCTCCCCGCCGCGGCCCTCAATTCCACCCAAAACATTGCCCAACTGGCTGAATGCGCGACACCAACACACCTCAACATATTGTCTCCATGCCGGCTTGCTCTGCCTTTGGTCGCACCCACAGAGGCAAGGATGGCAGCATAGCATTTCCTCATTAAGATACAATTATTTTTTTGGCGAAACATTTCATAAGAGGCGAGAAAACAGGGCAAGAGAAAGAGCGACACAAAAGAATGCGAATGATTGCCAAGTAGTAATCTCAAGGAAATCATCTACAATTTCTTTTCCATGGCTTTTACAGACAAACAGATCAAATTGCTGGAATTTAGAGGTCTTTGGGTGCCATCAGAAATGCTATGAGCACAAAGTTATTTTCCAAAACATGTGAAATAAGTGCAATTGTTAGGACCAAGTCACCTTCAACCACATTCTCTCTCTCTCTCTCTCTCTCTCTCTCTCTCTCTCTCTCTCTCTCTCTCTCTCTCTCTCTCTCTCTCTCTCTCTCTCTCTCTCAGAGTGGGCGCCTGTCACTAGTGGCGTCCCTCAGGGCTCGGTTCTTGGCCCAGTGGTCTTCATGATTTACATCAACGATGTGGATGTTGGAATCAATAACCTCATCAGTAAATATGCAGACGACACAAAGATTGGTAACTCGATTCTCACTGACGAAAACAGACAAAACTTCCAAGAGGATTTGCATAAAATTTCAGCTTGATTTGATAGATGGGAGATGCCGTTTGACGTAGATAAGAGCCAGGTCCTTCAAGTTGGAACAAGAAATAAGAAGTTCGATTACGAAATGCGCGGCGTCAAACTCTAAAGCGTTCAATGCGTCAAGAATGGGGGTGTCAAAATAGCGTCAAACCTCAAATTCTCACAGCAATGCATCGATGTAGCAAATAAAGCGAACAGAAAGTTGGGCTTCATTAAAAGAAACTTTTTATTAAAAAATAAAGAAGTAATACTTCCGCTCGACAATTGTTTAATCAGACCCAACTTGGAATATACGGTAGAGTTGTGGTCTCCCCACCATGCAAAGGACATTGCTAATTTAGGTGTTCAACGTCGGGAAACAAAAACGATGCATTCCTTGAGCAACAAAACCTACGATGTGAGGCTTTCCACCCTTAACATGTTCTCTTCAGAAACGTCACCTCCGACAAAAACTAATCGAGTGTTTTAAAATACTTAATGGATTAACGAATGTGGACAAATCAAAATTGTTATGACCGATGACACTTTGCGAACGAGGAATAATGGCACAAAACTTATATGTAGACAAGTAAATTCAGACTGCACCAAATTTTTCTTCATCAACGTTGTAGTGCTCCCGCCTTCAGTGGTCCAGTGTAACACGGTTGACTCTTTTAAAAACAAGCTCGCCCGACACTTCCATCAACTTAATGTTACCTAGAGTAGAAATGCAAAATTTTTGAGCTATCTGATTAATGTAGAATCACTTAGGTTTAAGGACAGATCACCTAGTCAGGACCATGGGGTCTGTGTGGTCTGATTTTCTATGTAAATCTATTTAAATCTCTCTCTCTCTCTCTCTCTCTCTCTCTCTCTCTCACACACACACACACACACACACACACACACATTCTATTAATCTTTCTTACATTCTTTCTATGGCATTCTCTCATTCTCATTCATTCTTCTCATTCTCATTCTCTCAGTCTCATTCTCATTCTGCCTCTTATTCTCTCTCACATTCTCATTCTCATTACCTCTTTCATTCTAGTTCACTCATTCTCATTATCATTCTCATTCATCTCATTTTCCCTCATTCACATTCTCTCACTCCTCATTTTCTCTCTCGATCTCTCATTCTCATTCTCTCTCATTCTAATTCTCTCTCATTCTTATTCTTATTCCCTCTCTCTCATTCTGTCATTCTCATTCCCTCTCTTATTCTCATTCTCATTCTCTCGTCTTCTCCTTTTCCTTCTCTCATTCTCTTTTTCTCTTATTCTTATTCTCTACTTCTTATTATCTTTCTCTCATTTTCTTTCTCATTCTTATTCTCTCTCTCTCTCTCTCTCTCTCTCTCTCTCTCTCTCTCTCTCTCTCTCTCTCTCTCTCTCTCTCTCTCATTATTATCATTCTCATAACCTCTCTCTCATTCTCATTCTCTTTCATTTTCATTCTCAATATCATTCCCAATCATTTTCATTCTCTCATTCTCATTTTCTCTCTCATTCTCATTCTTTCATTTTTTTCTCTCATTCTCATACTTTCTCATTCTTATTCTCTCTCTCTCTCTCTCTCTCTCTCTCTCTCTCTCTCTCTCTCTCTCTCATTCTCATTCTCTCTCATTCTCATTCTCTCTCATTTTTTCTCTCATTCTCATTCTCTCATTCTCTCATTCTCATTCTCTTTCTCTCATTCTCATTCTCATTACCTCTCTATCATTCTCATTCTCAGTCTTATTCTCATTATCATTTTCCTTCAATTTCATTCTCTCTCATTACCATTATCTCTCTCTCTCTCTCTCTCTCTCTCTCTCTCTCTCTCTCTCTCTCTCTCTCTCTCTCTCTCTCTCTCTCTCTCTCTCTCTCTCTCTCTCTCTCTCTCTCTCTCTTACAGGAGTTATCTTCTATTATTTATTCCACTCTTGTAAGTCTCTTTTTTCATCTCTGGTGATCAAGCCATCTTTGCAACTCCACAGTCATTTCTCTCCCTAAGAACATGTAAGCAGCCCCTCCCAGTAATTGGTGCCAGACCTGTATGTTGCATTATCTCCATTTACTGGTTAATATACATCTAACAATGACATGCATGATTGTGGAACACGAATAGGTTGACGTCGAGTCAAATATAGACTATTATTTGCGTATGGGTAACTTTTTCTCCTTCCTGCCCCAATACTTCCTTCTGTTTACTCGAGGTGAATTTTGATCAAATCTGAGACGTTCTACATAGAAGGCTGTACATGCCTCTACATTAAAAGTAAGACCATGGGCAATATATAATGAACATTATACAGAGAAAGTGTGAGGGATCAAGACGGGTGTGTAACGTTTCTTCTTAGCTTCTACGGATTAAAGACAGGAAAATGCTGGTGTTTTTCTATTAAAACCTGTACATACAGCAGTAGACCGGCGGTCAACCGCCGGCAACTGAAGGCAGACCGGCGGCAGACCGGCGGAAGACCGGCGGTAGACCGCGAGTGATCACCTGTGTTTGACCTGGAGATTAGCAAGGTGCGGCCTGCGATTAGGCGCCCGGCCGGACCCCTCAGACACACAGCTGACCTCTGACCACCGCCCGGCACGTGTCTCTCTACGCCCTAGCAACATGTCCAGTCCACGCCTAAAGAAGACCTTTGAAGATCAACTCATGGCAGAGGACCAGACTACACCATCACCAAATGATTCGCGGGAGCGAAACAAAATCAACTTGTTCACAGAGGAGGAGGAGTTGTTGAGTGGTATACGGAACAAGTGTTCTGAATGGCTAAGTGGCTGGTTTATAAATGACTGGATTTTTTTTTTTTACAACAAAAGAGACAGCTCAGGGGCAGAAAAAAAGGAAACAATAATAAAAAAAAAAAGCCCGCTACTTGCTGCTCCTAAAAAGAATCCAAAGAGATGGCCGAAAGAAAGGTCAATTTCGGAAGGAGAGGTGTCCTGATACCCTACTCTTGAAAGAGTTCAAGTCGTAGGCAGGAGGAAATACAGATGAAGGAAGATTGTTCCAGAGTTTACCAACATGAGGGATGAAAGAGTGAAAATGCTGGTTAACTCTTGCATAAGGGGTTTGGACAGTATAGGGATGAGCATGAGTAGAAAGTCGCGTGCAGCGGGACCGCGTGAGGGGGGGAGGCATGCAGTTAGCAAGTTCAGAAGAGCAGTCAGCGTGAAAATATCGATAGAAGATAGAAAGAGAGGCATCATGGCGGCGGATTATAGATGGCTGATGACTGAATTGTTGGATGGCTGAGATATAAATGACTTAATGACTGGTTAGCTGCATGATTTATAGATGGATGAATGAATGGATGGCTGAATGGCTGGGTGACTGCTGTTTAGATGGCTGAACGGTGGGGTGACTGATCTCTAGATGGCTGGATTGCTGATTCTAAGAGGGAGGAATGACTGAATGGCTAAATGACTGGATGACTGGTTGATAACTACAAAAATGGGATAATGCAAGGATGAATCAAGGTATGACTAACTGGATAACTCGATAACTAAATGGCTGGATGACAGGATGACTGGATAAATAAATGGCTGGCTGACTGGATGAATAAATGTATGGATGATAGGGTGGCAGGATAACTATATGGCTTGATGACTTGATGAATTAATGTATGAATGACGGCAAAGAAGACTACTGTTAATAATAAGGAGCATACGTCTGGGGCTGGGGTTTTCTTATATGACAGTAAAGGAAATAGAAATTATTTTTTATCTTATTTTGTAAATCAAACACACATGATGGCTGAATATAATGAGGGAGGGTGATGGCGAGCTGAATAGCGGGTGAGATAGATTCCCGCCAAAAGGTGTCCTTCTTGACGATGGGTGGTGCCACTCTGTTCAGGATCTCCTGGAACATGTCTATGTCCATGCGCATTAGGTTGCTTAAGCCTGTCGAGTCCTCAGCCACTAGTTCCTTCATGAAAGTATCGAACATACCCATATTAACTCTTCTTTGCATCCATGGCCTCACCCACGTTGCCCTACATCTCTTCTTCTGTATTCTTTTTAACCGTCTATTTTCCATTAAATATTCAAGCATCAACAACCTTTGGTCACTGTCCACGTCCAATTTCAGGAGTTCAATCTTACGTTCACGAGAGCTGAGGAAAGCCATGGCGAGGGTAAGCGCAAGAATGACCAAAAATACCTGGACGGTGTTTATGTACCCTTCCCACTGAGTGTGGCAACGAACGTGTTTGATCGTCAACGGGCCGGAGGTCTGCCGCAGGTCTGCCGCCGTTAGACCGGCGGTCTACCGCAGGCTGACCTGTTGCAGTCGCCGGTCCCGGGAAAATTGCCTGTTTTACCGGCGGTCAGGCCCCGACTGGCTTATCGAGAGTGATCGGGGACAATCGGGACCGAGACCGTGAATGTGTGCGAGCCGCTTAAGACGGTATGTGTGTGTGTGTGTGTGTGTGTGTGTGTGTGTGTGTATTAGTGATAAATGTGTATGTAAACCGGCTCGCACACATTCCCGGTTCCGGTCCCGACCGTCACCGATCACTCCCGATATGCCAGTCGGCGGTTGACCGGCGGTAAGATCGGGGATGGTCGGCGGCAAACCGCCGGTGCACCGCCTGTCAACCCTGATGACCGTAGACGCAGTCGACCAGAGCCGGTCAACTTCAATTTTTCCAAAATTATCGGGAATGCTCCCGGTCGACCGGCGGTATCGAAAAATACCGGCGGCTGACCGTATGTACACCGGCGGCAATCGCCGACAACCAGTGGCAGACCGGCGGCAGACCGGCGGTAGACCGCGAGTTAACCTGTTTTTTTTTTGTTGTTGTTGTTTTTTTACAACAAGAGTCGGCACAAGGGCAACAAAAAGAGTGTAGTAAAAAAAAAAACGCTATTTGCCGCTCCCACAACAGAAGATAGTACAGAGTAGCCAAAACGGAGATCAATTTCGGTTGGAGAGGTGTCTTGATACACTCTTCTTGAAAGAGGTCAAGTTATTAGCAGGAGGAAATACATATGAAGGAAGGCTGTTCCAGAGTTTACTAATGTAAGGAATGAAAGAATGAAGATGCTGGTTAACTCTTGCATTAGGGGTTTGGACAGTATAGGGATGAGCAAGAATGGACAGTCGAGTGCAGCAGGGCCGCGGGAGGGGTGGAGGCATGCAGTTAGCAAGTTCAGAAGAGCAATCAGCATGAAAAGATCGATAGAAGATAGAAAGAGAGGCAACATGGCGGCGGAATTTAAGAGGTAGAAGACTATCAGTAAGAGGAGGAGAGCTGATGAGACGAAGAGCCTTAAGCCGGCGTCACACTGGACCAAATCTGGCGAGCACGAGCTTTTGCTGACAGGTTTTGCTCGCGGGATGCCTCGTTCGCGAGCTTTTGCTCCTTCGTGTAGCTCGCTGCCTGGACGGGGAGCAACTCGGCGAGCCGCGAGCAGACAGTCAAATGAGCTCTTTGGTGCAACGATATGTGAATGGTATATATAGCCTAATGTATTGGATCCGTATACCCATGATCTTAGAGAACTTATTCACATACTCGTTTAATGTTTGATGGTGTTTGTAATATTTTAATATTGTAAAAACTAGTGTTGGTTTTTATTTTTCATTTCTGGATCCCTAACCAAGACCAAGACCGCCCAGCTTAAATAAACACTCGCCATGGCCACCTTCGCTCTAGTTCTAGAGTTCATTGGTCCTCCGGTATTGTGCACTCTTTAATATCTAGTCAGGGACCATCCCGAGTTGTGGGACCACAGCCATCCACATTTCTGTAAGTGTACACCCAAGAAAGTTAGATGGATGGTTGTACACACCATGGGTCTCCCTTCCCTTCAGCCATGACCGAACCCAGACTCGTGTTTTCTTCTTCTGCGCTCGTTGAATAACGGCAAGTAATGCCGTCACAGATGCACACTTTTAGCCGTAATGCGAAGCCTCAGCCATGGCTGAGACTTTGTTTACAATGTTGCTCGTCGCTCACCACTCGTCGCTCGTCAGTGTGACGACAACAATGACTTGCTCGCGAGCAAAAGCTGCCAGCATGAGCTCGTGCTCGCCAGATTTGGGTCCAGTGTGACGCCAGCTTTAGATTTCACTCTGTCGAGGAGAGTTGTGTGAGTGGAACCCCCCCACACGTGAGACGCATATTCCATACGAGGGCGGACAAGGCCCCTATAAATGGAAAGCATCTGTGCGGGGAAGAAGAACTGGAGGAGACGATACAGAAAGCCCATCCTCGGGGAAACTGATTATGTGAGAGAGAAGATGTGAAGTTTCCAGTTGAGATTTTGAGCTAAGGATAGACCGAGGATATTTAGTGTTGAAGAAGGTGACAGCTGAGTGTTATCGAAGAATAGGGGATAGGTGTTTGGAAGATTGTGTCGAGTTGATAGGTGGAGAAATTGGGTTTTTGAGGCACTGAAGGACACAAGGTTCCTTTTACCCCAATCGGAAATGATAGCAAGGTCTGAGGTTAAGCGTTCTGCAGCCTCCAGTCTGAAATTTTGTAATTCCTGTTGAGAAGGTCTTCTGTTGAAAGACGTTGAATAATGCAGAGTGGAGTCGTCAGCGTATGAATGGATAGGACAGTTTGTTAAAGAAAGAAGATTATTGATGAATAACAGGAAGAGAGTGGGTGATAGGACAGAGCCCTGTGGAACACCACTGTTGATAGATTTAGGGGAAGAACAGTGACCGTCTACCACAGCAGAGATAGAACGGCCGGAAAGGAAGCTGGAGATAGAGGAACAGAGAGAGGGACAGAAACGGTAAGTGGGCAGTTTAGAAACCAAAGACTTGTGCCAGACTCTATCGAAGGCTGTCGATATGATGAAAGAGGATCTGTCTTTAGAGAGCATGCTGAACTGCTCTCTGGTGGTGATGAGACAATAGGGAAACGAATAGTGAGGACATGGGAAGGGTCTTTAGAGGGCTTCAGCACCCTCCTCGCTTCCCATATATACCTCACCGGGAGTAGCTTACGCCCGTTTCGGTAGGTGCCTTCCTACTTACTCCTACCAGAGATTAAGGAGGAGTGGCATGCGATTAAGCGGCCAGACCCCATTAAAACAACAGTTGGTGCGACTCATTTCAGTACCTCCTGGAACTTGTCCCTATCCATCCACATTTGTTTTTTCTTCTCTGCATCCATGTTCTCACCCATGTTGCCCCACGTCTTTTCTTCTTTATTCTTTTCAATCGTTTATTTTCCAACAGGTAAGCGAGTTTCAACAAAATTTGGTCACAATCCACGTCAAATGTAAGGAGTTCAATCTCACGTTCACGAGAGCTGAGGAAAGCCGTGGCGAGGTCAGACACATGAATGATCAAAAACTCCTGGAGGGGCGTTTATTATACACACCCTTCCCACTGGGTGTGGCAACGAACGTGTTTGATCGTCGACGTGCCGCAGGTCTGCCAGCGGTAGACCGGCGGCCTACCGCAGGCTGTCTTGCTGCAGTCGCGGCTCGGAGAAATCGAAAATCGTATATGGTCGCCGGTTTACCGGCGGTAAAACGCCGGTCTGCCTGCAGTACATCGGTGGTAAACCGCCGGTCCCGGGAATATTGCCCATTTTGCCGGCGGTCAGGTCCTGAATGGCTGATCGGGAGTGATCGGGGACGATCAGGACCGGGACCAGGAATGTGTGCGGGCCGCTTTTAAAGCGGCTCGCACACATTCCCGGTCCAGGTCCCGATCTTCCCCGATCACTCCCGATAAGCCAGTCGGCGGTTGACCTGCTGTAAGATCGGGGATGGTCGGCGGCAGACCGCCGGTGCATCGCCGGCAGACCCTGATGACCGTAGACGCAGCCGACCACAGCTGGTCAACTCTAAAATTTTCAAAGATATCGAGGATGCTCCCGGTCGACCGGCGGTGTCGAAAAATACCGGCGGCTGACCGGTCGTCCGAGGAAGGGTTTCAAGGGGGCAACACTGTAAAAAAAATGCATACCGTGGTAGCAAGAAAAGGGTCCGATAGCGTTGTGCCTTTGTCAAGCAGAAGAGTGTCGATTAGGTGTAAGAGGTGAGTTTTATTAGTTAGTCTTTTACGTCTATTTGTTATTATTAGAGCATTGTATTTGTAGTTATGATCAATACTGATACTAATACAAATACTAACACATATAAATAACGGCTGCTACTACTAACATTATCACTACTACCACCACAAACTAATATCACCACCCCTACTACTAAATTACTACTACTACTACTACTACTACTACTAATACGAGTACATATACTATTACAGATACAAACAACAGCCACTGCTACTACCTACCACTACCAGCCGCTAACACCACCACCATCACCACTAAATCCCTTTCTTCTACCACTACCAACTAAGTCACCACCACCACAATGAGGGTCACAGAGGCAGATGCGCAGCAGAAGACAGCAAAAATGCTAAGAGATCACACGCCGACTCGTGATAATCAATTGAGTGGAAGGAGCTGAAGGTTTTGGAGTCGGGGAAGGAGTGAAAGGGGGTGGGGATGGAGGTGGAGGTAGTTAAGAGGTTACTGTGTCCAATGACGTTATGTGTTAGAGTGACAAATAGGACAAGTTGGCGGTATCTAAAAGTGGGGAAGTGCCGGTGATGGTCGTGATGGAAGGTGAGGGTCAACAAGGTGATGGAGTAAGGATACGAATGTTGGCTGGGAGGGAAAGCAGTCGTGAAGTGGTGGAGGTGATAAGGGTGCTGGTGGTGGGCTTGGTGGTGGTGAAGGAGGATAGTAGTGGTGTATGGTGAGGGAAACAGGTCCTGGTGATGAGGGTGCTGGTGGTTTGGATACGTGGTGGTGTGGTGGCGAGTGGTGGTGGACGGTTTGTTAGGGTGAGGGAAGGGTAGTGGAGGGTGTGGGGAGGAAAAGAAGGGGTGGTTAAAATGGTGGTGGGGATGTTTAAGAAGTGGAGATGACTGGAGTGGATGAGGGGTTGCAGAGAGAGACAGCACAATCAGAAGAAAAGCGAGAAAACTTCTATTAAGAAAAGCGTTAGACAAGGTGACACAAGATCTCTAAAATTATTAAAGGCTTGATAAGAAGAGTTTAAGAATTTAAATTGTTAGAACCTGAGAATCAAGTAAGACCCTGAATACCTTAACAAACTTAGATTCGAAGATAAGTCTTACTAAGTGCTTCTGAGGATAATTCACAAAGTATATTCGAGGTACTCCCCAGAGAGAGAGAGTCTGAAAGAAGAGCTGAAGATGAGTATGACCTTTCCTCTGGCCTCTTGTTCTTTTTGCTTTTGTTCGGAAGAGCGTCTAGTGGGACATTTTTTTTCCCTTGAGCTGCCACCCTTACTCTAAAAAAAAAGTAAACAAAGACAATGTTCCATAATCATTTGGCAGAACAACAAACAATGATCGGGAACGAAACACTTGCGTACAAAAATGTATACGTTTACAATAACCAATTACTGCAAACCCGTCCCACGAAAAAGGATTGTCAAAGAGAATAAGAATGGGATGGAGCGCTTTTGGCAAACACATTAATATCAAGAATAGCAGCCTGCCACTCTCCCTGAAGAGAAAGGAACACAGCCACTGTGTCCTGCCAGGCCTAACACGCCTCAGAGAGGCGCCTAACACGAGACTTAGATAACCAGCTCACGAGGAGGCATGGCGAGAGAAATGCTGAGTTTAACATGGAGTGACAGGAGGCAGGTATTATGCATTAGAGGACATAAAAAAATAGATAATTCAGTGATAAATGAGAAAAAAGACTTGGGCTGGGCAGGTCATGTCATACGTAGAAATGATAACAGATGGGCAACCAAAGTCAGAGTGGTAACCATGATGTTATACGAAAAGTTAGGGTAGACAGAACAGAGTGGAGAGGCCAGGTGGAGAGAGGATATTAAAGCGTCTGACGGAGCAGGATGAGGTACACAAACACCTGACAGAGAAAAGAGAAGAACGTTGGGAAAAGTCTTCATCCTGCAGTGGGAAAGTAATGAGTTATGATAATGATGATGATGATGATGATGATGATGATGTTAGGATTTGATAGCGAGGTAAATGATACTGGCGGGTAGGTGGAGGGAGGAGGAGATGGCTAGGAAACAAAAGTGATATGTAGATGATGATGATGATGATGATGATAGGGTTTGATAGATGGTAAAATACGGCAGTGGATGGGAAGAGAATTAAAGTGATGGTGATATTAGGATAGTGAAGTGGTGATGGTGGTGACGTTCTTCGACTGACACCAGTGGAGGTGATGGTGAGGTCATGAGGTTATGAGTATTGGTGTTGATGCGGTGGTGAAGATGAGTGGGAGGAGGGGGTAAGGAGGGAGGCAGTGAAGGGGGATGATGGGGGGGTAGAATCCTCCAATCAGGCCTTATGTGGATTTAGGTGAAAAGTGAAATGACGGAAAAATTTGTCAGGAACTTTAAAAAAAATAATTCTCTCTCTCTCTCTCTCTCTCTCTCTCTCTCTCTCTCTCTCTCTCTCTCATGACCGCTTACGTGTATCCTGAATAGAGAGAAGAAAAGGAAACTAACGACAACATTAAACGAAGGTCTAGCCATAAATTTCGGCGTGGTAAAAGTGATAATAAATAAGAACCAATACGACGTGAACTCAAAGACATTTAAAAATATATGAGTAAACAGAAGGAAAGGAAGAAATAAAAAACAAAACAGGTAGCTGCATGTCTAGGACCAAGAGACAAATGCCTGCGTTTCCTCCCTCACAAAGACCTTAACACACTAGCAGACTTATACTTGATTAAAGGGAAACGTCATGCTATTATTGATGAAGGAGCAAATAAATAAAAACGAACAACTCTATTAATGAAAATGTGATGGAGTGAAGGGAATACGAGGTGATGTTGAAGGTGGTAAAAAGCGCATTACAAGAAGAGGTGAGAAATTCCAGACAATGGGCAAAGGATAGAGGTATGAGGCAGAGAGGGAGTAATCATCTACAGGCATCGACACATTACGCAGGAGGTAGGTATATAAATGGTAAGGTAGAGGGGAAACGCATCTACACGCTACACAGGCATTGCAAGAGATAAGTGACAGTGGTGAAATAAAGGAAACAGTTTATACAGGCATCTACAGTTTACAAAGGAGGCAGGGCGGGGTGAGGGAGAGGGAAGCAAGGGACTACAGGCATATAAAAGTTGCAAATGAGAACTAAGAAAAAGACGAGAGAAAAAATGAACAACAAAATCACACGAAAATGGCAAAGAACGAAACCACGAAGGAAAGGCCGCTGCAAAGGCTCCCTCCCTGACTGAGTGTTACACAAGAACTCAACTCGTATAAGGAATGAGGTGAGGGTGCCTGCTGTGTGGCGCTTAATGCCTGATGTACCCATAACCATGTCGACCATGACCTCTGCCCCCGTGACCTGACCTCTCCCCACTATTCAGGGAGGTGAGGGTGAGGGCGGTACGCAGGTCCCCTCGAGTGGGCAGCCTGGCATTGCTCCCTTCGCTGCAGTCGACGTAATACACTTCAGGGACATCCGGGGACCCATGGGGCACCTGGATCACTCTTTGTCTACGCTCCTTCTGCTTGTTTAGCACATAGATCACGTTCTTTTCCTCGGGAGGCGGTATGATCAGAGGGGGCGGTTCTGGGGACTCCTCTGGGGTCTTGACGAAAAGTGTCTTCTGTATGACCTTAGGTGGCGGCAGGGTAACAGGTTGGGACTCACGACGTGGCAAATCTGGGGGCTCGTAAACGAAGACCCGATGTTTGACGCGTGGCGTGAGCACCCCCCGTCCACGTGCACGACCTGCCCCTGGGAGCACACCTTCGTCACCTGGTTGCTGATGCTGAAGCTGTGAGATTCCCCTGTAGAGTCATCACCACCGCCGTCCGAGAGGGAGAGGAGGTGAGACAGGGAGTAGGAGTGGGAGTCTGAGAGGCCGGAGAGGGATCCAGAGAGGGATTGGGAATCTGAGAGGCTGGAGAGAATATCAACGGGCGCTTGAGTAGTCCCTGAGAGAGTTTCTAAGTCCAAGGGGAGATCAATCACACCTGATCCCCCAGACTGGGACTGCGCAAGGGACTCTAACTGCAAAGACAGAAGATCTGATCCGTCTATGCCGCCTTGAGAGCCACCCGACTGAGGCTGTGACAGGGCTTCTAATTGCAAAGCAAGGAGATCAGATTCACTAAAACCCCCTTGTGATTCACCTCCTATCTGGGACTATGAGAGGGATCCAATCAGGGGTTTCAACTCACCTCCACCAAGACCCCCTTGGTAGCCACCTGACTGGGACTGCAAGACGAGTTCTAGCTCTCCTAAGGAGAGACCCGATCCACCAAGACCACATTGTGATCCTCCTGCCTGAGACTGTGCGAGGGACTCCAGGAGGGATTGAATTTGACCTCCAGTACCACCGATGCCATCGAAACCTTGTGAACCCCCAGCCTGGAGTTGTGACAGGAGTTCCAGCTGGCCTAAAGAATAAATAAAGATAGACCTGACCCACCCAGACCACCTTGCAAGCCTCCGGACTGGGACTGTGCTAGGGACTGTTGGAGAAGTTCTAACTGACTTCCGGAGCCTGAGCCACCACCTAGTCCACCTTGGGATCCTCCACCTAACTGGGACTGCAAAAGAGAACCCAGTTGTCCGCCAGAACCTCCAGATCCACTAAAACTTAACTGACCTCCGGAGCCTGAGCCACCACCTAGTCCACCTTGGGATCCTCCACCTAACTGGGACTGCAAAAGAGAACCCAGTTGTCTGCCGGAACCTCCTGATCCACACAACCACATAGAGAGCAACCCAGGTACAGAGAAAGAGAACCTAATTGTCCTCCCAAGCCACCAGACCCACCGAAGCCTCCTTGAGAATCTACTACTCCTTCTCCTCCTCCCAGTGATTCTATCTGTCCTCCTAATCCACCAAACACACCAGAACCACCTTGAAGCTTTCCTCCAAGGCCTCCAGATCCACCAAAACCATTAAAGCCTCCTTGTAAAACTCCTCCTCCGCCTCCACCTCCGCCTCCGCCTCCTCCTTCTCCAGACTGTGATATAGCCTTAATTAGGGATCCTGTCTGTCCTCCTGATCCACCAAACCCACCAAAACAACCTTGAATCTGCCCTTCAAAGCCACCCGCTCCAGATCCACCAAAACCACCTGAGAGGTAGTCTAGTTGATCTCCCGATCCACCAAAACCACCGGTAAGGGATTCTAGTTGGCCTCCAGATCCACCAAAAACACCTGAGAGGGATCCTAGTTGACCTCCAGATCCACCAAAACCACCAGAGAGGGATTCTAGGTGACCTCCCGATTCACCTTGGAAACCACCTGATAGGGATTCTAGCTGGCCTCCAGATCCATCAAAACCACTTCAGAGATTATATTTTGCCGCCTGATCCGCCACATACACCAAAACCACCTTGGAACCTCCTCCTCCTCCTCCTCCTCCCGACTGTGTTCCAACTGTATTTGATAGTTTGTATTTGCTGTATTTTTTTTTTTGTAACACAGAAGGCAACCACCGGAAAAACGAGACAAAAAAACACGTAAATCGCTGCTTCTGCAAATAGGCAACAACAATAAAAAAAAATTAAAAAAAAACACGAGTGAACAGTCTAGGTATGTGAGAGTCATTTCCTTCAATCATAGTACAAACACACTCATTTTTCTTATCCCATATGTGGTGGAGTTAAACTTGATTGGATTGCTGCCTCGCCACCTTTCTCGTAAGTACCTCGCCGGCAACTCTGTAACTAAGGATAAACGTGTGCTGAACATAAATACCTCTGCCTGCTGTTCACGTGAGTAAGAGGTTGTCCATTACCCCAAGAGGAAGGGTGGATGGCTCTGAGCATGATGTTCTGGACCTGACAGCTTGGACGTGCTCCGAACCAAACCATTGCACGTATAACAATATTGTCACTGCCTTACTACTTGACAAGGCAGGCGACAATTGCTACACATATCCTTGCAACGAACTCTTTATGTTTTGATTTGATAAGTTTGGTGTATTTGGTATTTGAAGACTTGACGATTTCAGGTATAATAATATGTTCACTCTCTAATTACTTACTACTATGAAAAGACGATTATAAGCACACATATTACTGAATTGGGTTGTTCGTTTTTTTTTTTTATATAATAAATTTGATGCATGTGATATTTAAAGACAATGATTTCACGTATAATAATGTTTTTACTGTCACAAAAGTCTTACAAATTCCAAGAAGCAAGCGATTATAACTACACACCCTTGTCACTGCATTGAAATATATATATATATATATATATATATATATATATATATATATATATATATATATATATATATATATATATATATATATATATATATATATATATATATATATATATATATATTATATATATATATATATATATATATATATATATATATATATATATATATATATATATATATATATATCGGAAATAGCATGAAAAATCCATAAATTCCCTCTCCCTCTTTCTCATCAATACCAAATGTCTTTTGTTCATTATTAATGCGATGGATGGCCCTGTCTCTCAGTGCACAACTTCTCTATCCTTGGGGGAATGGACGAGAGGCATACCCACAAGTCATTTTCGACATGCATCCGAGCCCTGTACTTAGTTTTCATGGCTGTCAGAGCTGAGAAAGATGCCTCGCAGAGATAAGAAAAGGAAGCAAAACCTTCGAAGCTGCAGCAAAGAGTCCAGGATACTCCTCTTTAAGAGAAGGCCAAAAGTCTACATACTATACACTTTGACGGAATCGGATCATCTAGGTCCCATCGCATGACAGCTTCAACAGTTCTTCCTCTGCCTTTGCATTGAGACCACGTCCTGATGAATGGGCAACAAAAGGATCCCGAATCCAGTCCCAGGCATCGGTGTCAACATTGGAGAAGCACGAATTCAAATGTTCATTCAGTGCGGTAAGATGACAGATCTGATTTCTTACCAACTCGACTGAAAGTTTGTTTGTGTCCAAAAACTCCGCGAGTTGTGGGAACATGTCGGTGATCCTATTGAAGACCCGCATACTCAAGATCTCAGTTTTCCCCCTGAAGGCCTTGATTGTATCGCTGACTTCCAGGACAGAGGCATAGCCACCTTGGATGGATAAATTGAGTTCGTTCAATATGGTGAACACTTCGGCAAGATAGGCAAGCTGGGCTACCCACTTGGGGTCAGAAAAAAACGTTGCAGTGGTGGGCTTGGCATCTTTCAGAAACTCACACAGCTCGGTGCGCAGTTCAAACACCCGCTGTAAAACTTTCCCACGAGAGAGCCATCGTACCTCAGAGTGGAACAGTGGTGTGTCATGTCCTGCACCCAATTCATTGCAGTGCTTAGCGAACAGCCGAGACTGTAGTGGCCTTGACTTCACATAGTTAACCACATCATACACAACAGTACTAAGAACAGAGTGCAGGTCAGAGGCCATGTCTTTCGAGGCGAGAGGCTGCCTATGCAGTATGCAGTGCGTGGCTACAATCTGCGAATTGATCGCCTTTATCCTCGCAAGCACCTCACTCTTGCCGCCAGTCATAGCAGCAGCGCCATCGGTGCAGACAGCAACGCAGTTCTCCCACTTTAGCTTTGTTTCGGTCATGAAATTATCAAGTATATTGAATATCTCCTCACCTGCTGTTCGTCCAGGTACCTTTTTACAAAACAAAAATTCTTCAACAATGTATCCATCCCATGGATAACGAACGAACGCGATGAGCTGGGCGGAATTCGACAGGTCGGTGGACTCGTCGAGTTGAATTGAAAAATGGCACGTTTGCAATCTTGCCACAAGTAGCGATTTTATGTCACAGGACATATTTTCAATCCTCCTTCTTACTGTGTCATTTGAAAGACGTACACATTTGAGAGTACTTGCGGCCTCTATTCCGATCATCACCTTACAAATCTCTACCGCTGCGGGGAGCATCAGTTCCTCCCCGATTGTGTGGGCTTCTTGCTTCTGGCTATCCTCTGCGCTGTCAGGTAGGAGGCCCGCTGTGCCTTCTGGGGAACGGTGGCGAATCCTGTCATCGTAGTTTGTTGTCGGTGGTACACCTCTCTCTTGCGCTCAAAAAAGGACTTGCTTTTCTGAACACAATCCGGATGTTTCGTATCCAGGTGTCTCCTCAGTTTAGAAGGCTTCGTACCATCGTTTGAAAGCACCTGCAGGCAGATCACGCACTTCGTTCGGTCTCCCGTCCTTGTTTTCAATGAAGCCGAATTCAATATAGCTATCGTCATATTTCCTGACTTTTCCTGATGATTTCGATGGCTCGTCGAGGTCACTTGTAACGTTGGATGCCGGTCGTTTTACAAACTTGTCCACGATGGCTCCTGCCAAAGGTATGCCAGGCTGCTCTCACTGTGAAACACTGTTGTTACTACCATGCAGGCACACGCACAGCTAACGACTAGGAACACATATTAAACGATATAAATATATTTTCTTAACTTACACCTCCAGGCTCTCACACCTAGCTGGTTGACACGAAAGGGAAGAGATACACAAACACAAAATAACAATTAACTATAAAAATATAATTAAAGAAATAATTAATACACAAAGACAATAGAAATAATAAAAGATTATACTAACATACAGACACTTACGGCCACAGTACCCTTTGTTATATCAAATTTATGGAGGGGGACCTCTACTTATTAACCCCCTTGGGTAAGGCTTTACTTTTACTCCACAGAAATTTGCACCCTTTCATCCTTCCAAAACAACGTCCTCTCTCTCAACAACCTTTACCAACTCTGTACCAAGTAAGGTAATAAGGTACCTAATAAGCACACAGGGCAGGGTATGTATATATACAGCCACTCCGAGGCTTGGCAAAAAAAATAACAGTATGTAACCCTGTAACAGTATTTACAGTAGCCTATCTGATAATTAACAGTCTTATTTTTACCCGAAGACTCATGATACATACCCTCCTGGCGGCCGCTGGATGTACACTGCCGGTGGTTGACATTCAACCAGAGTTGCCAGATGGCTCTCACGAAAATCGGCTGCATTTACCGCTAAATTCGCTAAATTTGGCGGACCCCCTATCAAAGTGCCACGGACACCTAGGGGTCCGCGGACCACACTTTGAGAACCATGCATGTGTTTATTGAAGCATTACATGGCCAGTTTAAGAAGTTGCACCCATGTCCCAGTTTGTAGGGAGTCAGTGCAGGCCGTCAGCTTAGGGGCACCCAAGTCGAGGCTGACGGCCTATCGCAGGTAACTACGGCTATCGGTAGAGTGTGGGCGGCAGGGCGGGGTCGGTGTACACGTCAGTCAGATCTTCAACAGAATGTCCCCCGTCAACGATCACGCCGCCGTAGCCACCGCCGCTGACGAGTTCGCCGCTGCCCTGGGAAGCCTTGCTGAGGGCGGACTGCAGGTCTTCGCCGGTGGGCAGAATCGGGTTTTCTCCTTCGGCGTAGTTGACGAAGAAGATCTCCGGCGCCTGCTGCTCGGGGGCGGGTACTTCGATCACCTGCTGGTCCTGCTGAGGCCGCTTGCTGAGCAGGTACACAACGGTCTTCTGCTGTGGTGGCGGCACCACGATGGGCTTCTGTCCCGTGAGGCTGTCCGGTGAGTGGATGAAGATGACGTTGTGCTCCACGCGGGGCGGCGGCACGCGGGGGCGGGGACCGACGATGGGCGCCACGTCGAGGGCGCGGTACTCGTACAGATTGTGCGTTACCTGCGGCAAGACGCAGCTGCCGTCCACGTGACGCACCTGACCAGGCCCACAGCCTCCACCAACTAAGATAAAGCCCCCGTAGACTCCCCCGGATCCTCCTATGAAGCCGCTTCCTCCGCGACCTCCGCCGCCCCCACTATAACCTCCGCCGCCGTGAGTGAAGAAGGGGCCTTGGGGTGCACCGCCCCAATAGCCACGATCGCCCGCGGCGAGCGCCAGCAATGTCGAGGTTAAGACCTGCGGGGAAGGAAGAGTATGCGGGAACCATTATGACGGATGACTGAGCGGCGGCTGCACGAGTCGCGTTTGTGGGGAAGAGGGGGGGAGGACGCGGGCCGTAGGGAGTAATCGTGAGGCCGGAGGCGTGTGTTCACGTCTTGGCGGCGGCGCAGCGCGGCGCGGCATTAACATGAGGAGCACGGCCCGATGAGGACGGCGGCTGGGAGATAGACCTGGAGCACTCCTAAATTGAAACCTAAGGGGAGGAGAAAATGGGAGACAAGAAGGGGGCGTGAAGTGGTGATGACGAGGCTTAGAAAAGGGGTTAAGGTAGGAAAGGTAAAGGGAAGGTAGGGGTAGGTAGGAAGGCAGTGAGGAGTGACGAAGAGTGAGAGAGAGAGAGAGAGAGAGAGAGAGAGAGAGAGAGAGAGAGAGAGAGAGAGAGAGAGAGAGAGAGAGAGAGAGAGAGAGAGAGAGAGAGAGAGAGAGAGAGAGAGAGAGAGAGAGAGAGAGAGAGAGAAGGAAAAGAGGTAAAGGAGAGGATGGGGCAAGAGAGAGAGAGAGAGAGAGAGAGAGAGAGAGAGAGAGAGAGAGAGAGAGAGAGAGAGAGAGAGAGAGAGAGAGAGAGAGAGAGAGAGAGAGAGAGAGAGAGAGAGTGAGAGATAATTTTTAAGAGGCAAAAAAGAATAATGAATGTGTATGAGCGCAGGTGAGGGAGAGTGCATGAGGAAGTGAGGGAGTGAGCGAGGGAGTGAGGGAGGGAGGAAGGGAGGGAGGAAATGAGTTAGTGAATAAGTGAGAGTGAGGGAGGGAGTAAGCGAACAAGTAAAACAGTGAGGAAGAGAGAGAAAAGGAGAGACGAAGTGAGTAAGTAAGTGAGTGAGTAAGTGAACAGCGTATACCTCACGTTCTCCAGGTGAGCGAATTCATACCTGGCCGAGTTCAATTTAATTAACAGAAGCCAAAGTATAAAAGAAAGCATGAGTCAACAATGAATAATGATAATAATAA
The DNA here is from genome assembly GCF_024679095.1 of Eriocheir sinensis. Classification (NCBI taxonomy): domain Eukaryota; kingdom Metazoa; phylum Arthropoda; class Malacostraca; order Decapoda; family Varunidae; genus Eriocheir; species Eriocheir sinensis. The sequence goes on from NC_066533.1 coordinate 7,248,077, forward strand.
TAATAATAATAATAATAATAATAATAATAAGAAGAAGAAGAAGAAGAAGAAGAAGAAGAAGAAGAAGAAGAAGAAGAAGAAGAAGAAAGAAAAAGAACAAAGAAAAATAAAAAGAAAAAATAAAGAAGAAAAAAGAAAAAAGAAAGAAGGAAGAAGACAGAAGGAAGAAGGAAAAAGGAGGAGAGGAAGAGAAATACCTTATCGAGTGGAAAACTAAAACTAAAAAAAGAAAAAGAAAGAAAAGATATATATATATATATATAAATAAATATATATATATATATACAATATGACATGCAGGTATATAGGTATATATATATATATATATATATATATATATATATATATATATATATATATATATATATATATATATATATATATATATATATATATATATATATATATATATATATATATATATATATATATATATATATATATATATATATATATATATATATATATATATATATATATATATATATATATATATATATATATATATATATATATATATATATATATATATATATATATATATATATATATATATATATATATATATATATATATATATATATATATATATATATACAGAAATATTGATGGAATTTTTGCTTATCATCCAGCAGTTCTTTATATAGTGTCGCATATTCTTCTCGATTTCCTTTTCTTCAAGGATTTGTATACCCAAAGTCTTTTGTTTAATCCTTTCGAGTCTAATTTCTCTCTTCTAGAAGTGCTATTACAGCTCAGTCATTGACTGCAACATTTTTAAACATGGTTAGCCCAGCTGCGATATTTCCAGGTTGAAAGACAGGATCGTACTGCTACCAAACGGTGTGAGCATGGTCCCGTGCAGGTCCGGGCCGTATATGTGCTGGTGTAGTGTGAATACACATGCTGTTGCCGGCCCGTTTCGATGCGGTACGGTACGGTCACGCCCCGTAAACGTGATGGTGTAGTGTGAACCTGGTGTTAATTAGCCTTTAGAGAACACATTATACACGGGAAGTCGGACTGTAGAGAAAACGAAAGGTATAAAGATGGACTCCGCTGAAATGTGAATGTTGCCGTGGATGTGTCTAGCAAGAGATGAGAGGATAAGACCTGCATATATTAACGGTCCAGTGAAAGGGAAACAAAAAAGGACGGTGCAGAGAAGGTAAATGAAGCGAGACGAACACCCTACTGAGAAGAGTGAAAGGAAGAGTAACGGGTAAAGAAAGTGGAGGGGAGGAAGAGGAAAAGAGGAAGATGAAAGTTAGGGAGGATGGGTAGCAGGAAGATGATAGTTAAGGAGAGTGGGTGGCATTGTGTTGAGGGAGACTTACAAGAGAATTACGGACACGCCATGATTAGAGAATGATGAAGACTACGTGGGAGGAAGAGTGACTAACATCGCAATGTAGAGGAGAAGGAAGAGAGGAAGACGAAAGTTGAGGTAGTTGGATTGGACAGAGTTAAAAGACACCAACAAGAGAATGAAATGGTACGAACAAGAAAGGTGAAGAAATGAAGAGTAAATGAAGAGATGAAGATACGTGGGAGTAGGAGGATGTGACATCGAAGTGTAGAGGAAAAGAAAGAGGAAGGCAAAAGTTGAGGTGTTTGGAATGGACCTGCAAGAGAAAAGGACTGACAGGAGACGAAGTTCAGGACCGGGAAGATGAAGACGACTAATCAGATTTTTTTTTTTTTTTCACAACAAAGGAGACAGCTCAAGGGCACAAAAAAAGGAAACAATAACAAAACAAAAAAAAGACCGCTACTCACTGCTTCTAAAAAGAATCCAAAGAGGTGGCCGAAAGAGGGGTCAATTTTGGGAGGAGAGGTGTCCTGATAACCTCCTCTTGAAAGAGTTCAAGTCGTAGGCAGGAGGAAATACAGATGAAGGAAGATTGTTCCAGAGTTTACCAGCGTGAGGGATGAAAGAGTGAAGATGCTGGTTAACTCGTGCGTAAGGGAAATAGACAGTAATGGGTTGAGCTTTAGTAGAAAGTCGTGTGCAGCGTGGCCGCGGGAGAGGAGGAGGCTTGCAGTTAGCAAGTTCAGGAGAGCAGTCAGCGTGAAAATATCGATAGAAGATAGAGAGAGGCAACATGGCGGCGGAGTTTAAGAGGTAGAAGACTATCAGCAAGAGGAGGAGAGCTGATGAGACGAAGAGCCTCAGACTCCACTCCCTCCAGGAGGGCTGTGTGAGTGGAGCCGCCCCACACGTGAGATGCATACTCCATACGAGGGCGGACAAGGCCCCTGTATATGGATAGCAACTGTGCGGTGGAGAAGAGCTGGCGGAGACGATACAATGACCTCGTATGAACATGAGTAAGGCTGCCAATACAAAGAAAACAAGAGGGAGCATAACTTTGGGTGCCTTTCTACCTCTCAACTAAGGGACGACTCGAGCCAAGGGAAGACCAGTTTTAGGTTGGCAGATTAGACCAGAATGCCGGGGAAATTACAGGTCTTGGTATGAATCAGTATAATTCAAAGGGAGCAAAAGAATGAAAAAAAAAAATCTGAGAACGAAAGGAGGTAGATTAGAAGGATGGGAGAGGAAATAAATGGTTGAGTGGGAATGATATTGATGAATAAGAGAAACGTATGAAAGAGGAATAAGAAGAGGAGAAGGAGGAGGAGGAGGAAATGAAGAAGAAGAAGAAGAAGAAGAAGAAGAAGAAGAAGAAGATAATGACGATGATGATGATGAGGAGGAGGAGGAGGAAGAGGAGGAAAGAGAGAAAGAAGGAGACAAAGAAAGAAAGAGTAAAGAAAGAAAAACAAACAAACAAAAAGGAGAGAAAAGGAAATAAGAACAAGTGTTAATAGCACAAAAACTGTGCTAGATCGGCGTCGCATGACCCTCCAACACAACCCCAACAATTTATATTATGCAACTAGGGGTCTAAAAAGGAAAATGATGCAAAGTAAAGTTGGCGCCACTATAAACACTTGCCTGCGCCACAACGGGCTGGGGCCGACCATCAGGCACACAGGCCAAGACGTAAAATAATAATAAAAATAAAAATAAAAAATAAAGCTGACATTGTTTATAATGTCATGTTGTAGGGTTCATCAGGGCTAACAAATGTTTTTATACAATTTCATGTCTACAATGCATGGGTAAAGCAGGAAAACAACTTGAAGAGAACAACAACAAGAAGATGGACAGTCTATTTATCGGCGTCTGTGACGCCGATAAATAAGATAATGAAGATGAACAACAACCACAAGAAAAAATATAGACACAGTACGAAGAAGGCAAAGAAAACAACGATGAAGAAGAAGATGAGAGAAGACAAAGTTGAGGAAGAGGAAGAGAAGACAAACGAGGAAGAGGAAGAAGACAAAGATAAGGAAGAGAAATAAAGACAAAAATGAGGGAAAGAAAAAGAAGACAAAGATCAAAGAAGAGGAAGAGGGCGAAGACAAAGATGAGAGAAGAAAAAGATGAAGAAGAGAAAGAGAAGAAGACAAAGATGAGAGAAGAGAAAGAGGAAGAGAGGAGACAAAGAATCGGAAGAGAATGAAGAAGATGACAAAGATGAGCGAAGACAAAGATCCGGAAGACAAGAAAGAAAGAAGACAAAGATGAAAGAGGAGAAAAAGGAAGAGAGGAGACAAAGAATCGGAAGAGGATGAAAAAGATGACAAAGATGAGCGAAGCCAAAGGTCCAGTAGAGAAGGAAGGGAGAAGGAAGACAAAGATGAGGCAGAGGAAGAAGACAGGTGAGGAAGAGAAAGAGAGGAAGCATCATGAGGGAAGACAGGTGAGGCGGCCGCGACTCACCACCAGGTACACCATTGCGCCAGGTAAGCTATCCAGGATACTTGTGACCAGCACGACCACGCACCTGAGATTATATACCTGAGCACGAGCACACACACACACACACACACACACACACACACACACACGTTAATTACTCCCTTCTTCCTTTCTCTCACTTGCATGCTTTTCTGTTGTTATCTCCTCCTCCTCCTCCTTAGCGGAAACAGAGAGTAGTTCTAAACGGTGTTTCATCTAACTGGCTCGATGTCAGAAGCAGCGTACCTCACGGATCAGTGCTTGGTCCCATGCTCTTCTTAATTTATGTTAATGATATCGATGATGGGCTCACCTGCAAAATATCAAAATTTACTGGTGACACAAAAATCAATAATAAGGTAACTACGACACTCGACGAAGAAGCTTTACAATCAGATCTAGTAGATCGACTTGCACGTTGGGCCAATCAATGGCAAATGAAATTTAACGTTGACAAATGTAAACTGTTACACATCGGAAACAATAACAATCGCGTTCAGTACGTAATGAATGGCCAACAACTTAATGCAGCAAGTAAAGAAAAGGATCTTGGAGTCACTATATCAAGCGATTTAGAGCCCAGTCAGCATTGTTCAGAGGTAGTTAAAACTGCAAACAAATTGGTTGGCTTCATCGGACGAGTCTTTAATAATAAATCGAAAAAGGTAATATCAAAACTGTATAATTTACTGGTTCAACCCCATCTAGTGTACTGTGTACAGTTTTGGTCTCCCTATTACCAAAAAGACGTAAAGTTAAAACGGGTTCAACGGAAAATAACAAAAATGATTCCTAGATTGAGAAATTTATCTTATGAACAAAGGCTTAAAGAAGTAAATTTATTCAGCCTACCAAAACGAAAAATGCGAGGCGATCTAATAGAAGTATTTAAAATGTTTAAAGGATTCAGTGATATTAATGCGGAAAATTACTTTACAATGTAGAGATCAAATAGAAGAAGAAATAACAATATCAAGATAGATGGTAAAAGATTCTCGTCGCACGAAGCCAAACACTTCTTCAGTCGAGTCGTTAATGTTTGGAATTCTCTACCCTGTGATATCGTTGATAGTACAACAGTTACGGCCTTCAAGAATAAATTAGGCAAGTATTTTGAATCCACCCAGCAACTAAGATATTACTCATTGTCGTAATAACGTTAAGTTCTTTCGAATACTGGTGTCCTTGTCCGTTTTTATCCCCCCGTTAGTGGTAGCAGTAATGGTAGTTCTTTCCTCTTTCATACATAATTTCCATGCAGTTTTTCCTTTCCTGCCAGCATTGGCTGGAGGGATGGGAGGGTGGGGAAGGGCCTTCGCCTTTACTGTCCTTCATCTTCCACCATTGATTAGATAGTTAGTGTAGCTTGTCACAAACAGCCTCGTCAGGACCATCAGGTCCGCTGTTGTTTGTTCTTCTTTTGTGTTAATTTGTGTTCGTCCTCCTCCTTTTTGTTCATATTCCTATACCTGTTTCTCCTCCTCCTCCTCCTTTCCCAATCTTTTTATACAGTTATTCGTTGATCATAACCTCCTTTTACTTTCTTTTTTTCCATTTATTTTTCCTTTTCTTTTTCTTTTTCATTATCATCATCATCAGCAACAGCATCTTCATCTTGTTGTTGTTGTTGTTGTTGTTGTTGTTGTTGTTGTTGTTGTTGTTGTTGTTGTTGTTGTTGTTGTTACTGCTGCTGCTGCTGCTGCTGCTGCTGCTGCTGCTGCTGCTACTGCTGCTGCTGCTGCTGTTGTTGTTGTTGTTGTTGTTGCTGCTGTTGTTGTTATTGTTGTTGTTGTCGTTGTTGTTGTTGTTGTTATTGTTATCGTTGAAGTTGTTTCTCTTGTTGTTGTTGTTGTTGTTGATGATGATGATAATGATGTAGAGTTCTTTTATCTTATTATTGTTATTATTATTATTATTATTATTATTATTATTATTATTATTATTATTATTATTATTATTATTATTATTATTATTATATACCTCAACTTGCTCATCATCTATCCTCTTGTCTTGCTCATCTTCCATTATCTGCTTCTCACCCTCCTCTTCATCCTCCTTCCTCCTCCTCCTCCTCCTCCCCATACTCCTCTTCCTCCTCCTCCTCCTCCTCCTCCCCCTCTCGCTCATCCTACTGTTCTACCTTTCTATATCCCTTTCCCTCCAGGTGTGGGGGTGAGGGGGGTAGAATCCTCCAATCAAGTCTATGTGAATTTAGGTGAAAAGTGAATGGTCGGAAAAAATTGTCAAACTTTAACTCTCTCTCTCTCTCTCTCTCTCTCTCTCTCTCTCTCTCGAATGACCGGTTACGTGCACACAGAATAGAGAGAAGAGAAGGAAACTAACGACAATAAACAATAAACGAATTTCTTGCCATAAATTTCGGCGTGGTAAAAGTGATAATAAATGAGAACCAATACGACGTGAACTCAAAGACGCTCAAAAATATATGAGTAAACAGAAGGAAAGGAAGAAGTAAAAAAAAAAAAAAAACCGGTAGCTGTCTATGCCTGCGTTTTCTCCTTCACAAAGACCTTAATACACTAGCAGACTTACGCTTGATTAAAGGGAAACGTCATCCTAATATTGATGAAGGAGCAAATAAATAAAAACGAACAACTATAATAATGAAAATGTGATAGAGTGAAGGAATCATTTTTTTGGTGGTATATATAAATGAGAAATATAAATACATGATTAAAGTGTGTGTGTGTGTGTGTGTGTGTGTGTGTGTGTGTGTGTGTGTGTGTGTGTGTGTGTGTGTGTGTGTGTGTGTGTGTGTGTGTGTGTGTGTGTGTGTGTGTGTGTGTGATTTCCCTCCATATTTATTCTTCTTGTTCACTTTTTCTTTTCTTTTTTTTTTTTTTTTTTGCATTTTCTTACTGGACTGAGTCAAGTTTGTAATGCCCCGTATTTTGTCTCATTTTATTATAGAATCCTTAAACTTGTGTTATTATTATTATTATTATTATTATTATTATTATTATTATTATTATTATTATTATTATTATTATTATTATTTAGCTCAACTTGCTCATCATCTATCCTCTTGTCTTGTTCATCTTCCATTACCTGCTTCTCATCCCCTTCCTCCTCTTCTTCCTCCTTCCTCCTCCTCCTCCCCATACTCCTCCTCCTCCTCCTCCCCCTTTGGCTCCTCCTACTGTTCTACCTTTTTACATCCCTTTCCCTATAGGTGGGGGGGTGAGGGGGGTAGAATCCTCCAAGCAGGTCTATGCGAATTTAGGTGAAAAGTGAAATGTCGGAATAAAATTGTCATAAACTTTAAAAATAATAATTTCTCTCTCTCTCTCTCTCTCTCTCTCTCTCTCTCTCTCTCTCTCTCTCTCTCTCTCTCTCTCTCTCTGCAAATAAATAAAAACGAAGAACTATATTAATGGAAATGTGATAGTGAAGGAATCTTTTTTTAGAGATTACTGGTCGATATAAATGAGAAATATAAATACACGATCAAAGTGTGTGTGTGTGTGTGTGTGTGTGTGTGTGTGTGTGTGTGTGTGTGTGTGTGTGTGTGTGTGTGTGCTTTCTCTCACATATTTATTCTAATGAAGATGCCAAACAATAAGCATCCATGCTACAATGATATTAATGCTGGGAAACAAGCTGATCAATCCAATATTATCTTATTCAATTGGCTAACATGTAACTCAAAGAAAAAAAGGTTAATTAACCCCTTTCAACACGAGAACGCGTATACTGCGTCCTTGCGTGCCCCGTACCCTATCGAGGACGCGTACTGCGTCTTGGCTCAATTTAGCCAAAATACGAGTTTTTTTTTTATCTCTGTATTTATGCTTACATCTCAAAATTATCAATTAATTTATGTTTCTTTATGTGCACCATAAAATTCTGCATGTTTTCATATATGATACATGATGATTATGTTGAGTTTATTGCTGAAAACTTGTTATACTCAATAGCGACATTTAAAATTTGGAGTGCGCGCCGACCCCGGACACGGCGCGGGGCGCTGCTTTGGCCCGGCCGTAGTTAGTTTCTTTATGTGCACCTGAAAACTTGTTATATTCAATAGCGACATTTGAAATTTGGCGTGCGTGGCATTAATGTAAAAGAAAGCAGCAAACATCAATCCTGCATGTAGCGAGGTTTTATTTATCTATTACTTGTGTAGCCTTTGATCTGTCTTGGTTACCAGATAAAAAAAAAATGTTGCCGGAGCTGAGCGGCCAGTGTTGTGTTAGCCGAGGACAAAGGGTGACTCGAGGCGTTGCTGGCGTGCTGTGATACACTCCTCGGATGATGTGTTGAGTCGAGGGTCTGCTAGCCAGCCTGGATCATGGGCCCAAGTTATGTCGTTGCATAATGGTTTCTCAAAAGCTATATTGTGATTAATTATTAAAGTATTAAATAACCCCTTGTTACCCAGCATAGATAATAGTAAAATGGCATACTCAGCATAAATAATATTAGAAATGCATAATCAGCATCATCTCAGTGTCCACAAGCAGCAAAATATTGTCAGCCTACAGCTTCCCTGAGACCCGTTACAGATTCAGTCCCTCTTTTTTCCCCCCTGCCCCCCACCTGTCTGTCTGTCTGTTTCTCTCTGTCTGTCTCTCTCTCTCTCTCTCTCTCTCTCTCTCTCTCTCTCTCTCTCTCTCTCTCTCTCTCTCTCTCTCTCTCTCTCTCTCTCTCCTCACACAAAAAATAAGGAAAATGGAAAGATGTTTCTAATCTCAATACTTTATTTCAGTCATTTTGAGTATTTTCTCTTCTTACTCTTTTGTTTTAGTTTTTCATTGAGGATTCGAATCCTGAAAAACATACGGGAGCGAACAAAAAATCTAACTACTTCTCTGTTTTTTGTTTTGTTTTTAAGAGAGGGGGGTGAAGTAACAGAAGAGGGGGTGGGTAGAAGGTAAAGGGGGAAGAGAAAAATAAGTTTTACATGGATGTATATATAGTCAGTTAATGTTTGTGTTGTCCTTTTGCCAGGTTTCAGCGTATTCTTTCCATGGTAGCAAAGGAAAAGTTTCTCCATGTGCTGCATTTGAGTAAAAAAATCATTGCTTGGTGTCACAAGGCCACCAGGTCTCCAGCTAGCTAGTTTGATGAATGTTTCACTTTCATCTGCATTAGATCGAGGTAATCAAACTGTGGAAACTTGTAACCAATATATCCGCCGAAGTACCTCATCCCCTCGTTGTTCATTTCATTCCCAAAGTCTAAATAAGCAGCATCATTTCGGTCTGTGTTAGGTGTGTTTTCCTTTTCTTCAAAGTCATATACTTCACTGATTTCATCATCAAAAGGATCATCATCAAGTGAAGCAAAAAACATAGCTGTTAAACATAATTCCTTTTCAACCTCATCATTTGTATTACCATTGGCATTTGTTAGGGAGTCAGTACCTAAGAGATCATCTGTGTTGTGTTTGTTTCCTAAAAGCTTGCACTCTTTGCCAAGAAGGTGGGTTTTTATTTTTTGTTTGAAAGACAAAGGGGACGGATGATTCAGTCTGTACGTCAATATGAAAGACACCCCGAATTTCTCCTTTAACATTTCACAAAGTTCAGGCAAAAGACTGGGATGGAACAGCAAGTCCTTTCTGAAACTGATACGTGTGCTTGCTACCAATGACATTCAGAGATTTTGCAGTATTTGTCATTTTTTCCAATGTGCTATTCTGAAGGTCAATATTTGTACCATAAGCATTTTTTAAAGTGACTCTAAAATTCATGATATCAAACCATGCATCAGAGAGAGAAATGAATTTGCTTGTTTCATCCCAAACTTTGTTATTGAGCAGTCCTTTTGATCCGAAATATTGCAGCGTTTTTGACGTGGTTTCAGAAAGAAGCTGAACAGCAAGCTTGACTTTCATTCGAGGAAAGACTCAAACAGTTAAACTTGCATTCTCTAGAAAGGCGAAGGGTGCGTGGAGACATGATCGAGGTTTATAAATGGATGAAGGGCTTTAATAAGGGAGATATTCATAAGGTTTTGTTGGTAAGAGAACCGGGTAGGACACGAAGTAGTGGGTTTAAACTGGATAAATTCAGATTCAACAGGGACATAGGCAAAAATTGGTTTACTAACAGGGTTGTGGATGAGTGGAATAGGCTTAGCAGTCATGTGGTGAGTGCCAATACAATTGTCACATTCAAAATAGATTAGATAAATTCATGGACAGCGACATTAGGTGGGGTTAGATACACGGGAGCTTAGGGTCAAAGGAGCTGCCTTGTATAGGCCTACCGGCCTCTTGCAGACTCCAACGTTCTTATGTTCTTATGTTCTTATGTTCGCTGAGCTCCTTGTACGTAAATGTGTCTCTCTGATAGTTTGCGAGTTGTTTACAAATAACTGGCACTTCTAACTATAATTTCTTTCACAGAATCGCTGCTGATTTTTGTTCCATCTGGAAACCTGAATCCTGATTCAAGAAAATTATTTCTTATAAGCTTGATGAGATGAGGTGCGTCAGCAAAGACATATACTCTGCGATCAGGAGATGCTGGATTGATAAATGAACAATAATCCATGGATATTTCTAATTTTTCCACAATTGTAAATTTGATGCACCAAGATCACTAACCAAGCCCACAACTATGAAACCATTGTTCTCTATTTGTTGTATTAGTTCAAACAACAGTTCATTAGATATTTTGCAGTCAAAATCACGAAATACTAACTGTTTCCACGGTCTGATTAATCCACGGATCATGGTGCAGTGAGCTCTATACACTGGTTGAAGCAAAAATTCTGTCCCTTAGTCATAGGTCCATTCATGGGCCACACTGCACTCATCGATGGACATAATACACAATCTTTCCTGCTCCGTCATTCCTTTAGCTTGAAGATTAAGTAAATTTAAAACAGTTGGCAAAATTCTTCGTTCAACAAATACTTTTTGATGCCCACCGCTGCAAAGTGGATACTGATGGATAGGGAAAAGAACAAACCTGTCTAATGTATCTGCAGGCTTTAGGGCTTAAACTCCTTAATGTAATAGCTTTACTCATATCATCTGTCCACCTTGTTATTTTAGAAACATTAAGAATGTTATCAATTTGCGGGGTCGAAAAAAATTTACTTAAGGCAAACTTAAGCTTGGCATGAAAGTTATTTAGTTGATGTAGCAGGGATAACCTTTCCTTCTTCCATTCTTCTTTTTCCTTAAGTAAACTGTTGCGTTCCTTTTCAATCTTCTTTAACTTGGTGGCAAGCTGATCTACTCCAGCAGGAGCTTGAGGGTCTTCCCGGCCATTAAGGATATTGCTTCCTGAAATTATAATTAGAGGCATTAATCTCTCTCTCTCTCTCTCTCTCTCTCTCTCTCTCTCTCTCTCTCTCTCTCTCTCTCTCTCTCTCTCTCTCTCTCTCTCTCTCTCTCTCTCTCTCTCTCTCTCTCTCTCTCTCTCAAAACGCTAAATCTTACCTTTATGTGGTGGTAATCGTTTGCTTGGAACTGCATCGTCCTTCAGTGTTTGGAGCTTTCTAGGGACATGCTGATGGAGCAGCTCATACTTCAGATGTCTCTTGTAGGCAGCAGCATCAAAATGTAGACGCGTGCGCAACTAACTTTTATTCCCGGCGAGCAGCGGCAGAGTTTAATCCACTTTTTTTGTAAGTCTTTGTTTTTTGGAAAGACGTGAAACAAGAGTCCAGGATTCTGTTTGCGATTAGAACAACATCCTTTGACGATACAGAAATCATTTTTCAAATTTGAAAGCAAATTTTCCCATAACAGTACACTAATTAGTGGAGCTCCTTTCACTTTCACGCGGCGGCAGGTCTGACCAGACTGACCGGGTCATGAGCGGTCAACCCCCTGCTGCTCACTCCATAGTGATGTCATGCGCGGAGCGCTCCAAAATAAGCCCAAATTGAGGTGACCTTTGGTGACAGTGAGGGAATGAGGGAGAGGTCTCGTGTGTGCCTCCCTGTCTGGCGCATCAACGCGCCTCCCAATACTTCAGTGCCAAGAGTGCAACTTATAATTATGGTTCATATACTCAGACATACCGGGGCCTACACGCCCATATTTGGTAAGGCTTTCATAGAGGTTGTGGACTTTTTCATGGGTAGTTTTAAAAGCCGAAAAGCAGTTTGACAAAGCTTCTGCACCATGAACGTGAAAAATACTCATGTGACTCGATCAGTCACCTTTGTGGCGTTTGGAAATATTTCTTGCGAGGGCCGAAAGCGTCTGGAAATACGGACCTTAAGCACATGACCAGAACTTCGCACAAGCACTCTATGAGCAGGACCTTCCCGAAACACTCTATTCTTCACCCTTTCGGCGCCCAAGCACACACATTTAACAAGGCTTTCGTAGGATTTGTGGGCATAACCTTGGGTAGTTTTATGACCCAGGTGGCAGTCTGACCCTTCGTCTGAACCACGAACGTAAAGAAGCACTCATGGGTACGCGTTTAATCTCCTTTCTGGCCTTTAGAAATTATTGATGTAAGAGAAGGGAACGTCTAGGAATAACGAGCTCAGCACCTGCCACGCCGGTGTCAGTAATACCCGTTGCCTTCCCGCCCTTCAGGCCTCCCACAGTTTCTCTCTCCCCTAAACAACAGTGGGTGTGGCCCCGTCAGTTGGTGGGTCGGTAAACAGAGTTCTCCAAAAAATATTCAGCCGCCTCATAAACGATATGAGAGAAAAAAAGAGCGAAAACTTTAGAGGATGGACGATGTTAAATGGAAATGGAGTTTAGTTTCGACCATTTTCAGATTGCTTCATGTTGAGGGGTGGGATGTATTTCATTGGCCGACGGTACGGCTGCTCTAAATAAGAACGTGAAAACATGGAGTCTGCAAGAGGACAGTCAACTTACAAAGGACAGTTCCTATGAACCTATCACCACCTGCCCCGTTTATCCATGTATATATCTAACTTTTCTTTGAAAGTATCTATCGTACTGACAATCCCCACATGACTGCCCGGTCTACTCTAGTTATCCACCGCTCATTAACCCCTTTAAGTAAACTAATATTTTCCTATGTCTTTATCATACTTGAATCTAGCCAACCAATCCCATTACTACGAGTTGTACCCAACTCTTCTCCGGCCAGTACCTTATTAGCATCACACCGTTTAAAGCCCTTCATCCACTACCCCGTAAGCTTTAATCAAGTCTCCACGTACCTTCGCCGTCCCAGGGAAGGCAAATTTAGACCCCCGTAACCCCTACACCGATTCACATCTGATGACGAGCGGCCGTCTGCTATTCAGTTGATGTCTGTTGAAAGGCTGACCGGCGGGGAGCTACATTACGGCTCGTTAGGCAGGTCAGGGTTAAGTACCATTCAAAAGACACTCCTCGGACGTAGAGGATTTATGAAACACTTATTTTGCAATTTGCATTACATTACTTTTTTTCGTATTTATTCATCTCTCCTATTCATATTCAGTGATAGGCTACTAAGTTCAGAATACATCATTCATCTCTTCGGTCCATATTCTTAAACGTATCGGACTCCCGTTACGACGATCTTCGAATGCCACAAAGAAGATTAACCGGGTTTTCCCGTTCAAGGTGCAGAAGTCGGGTAAAACTATCACCAGGATCTCAAAACAGCCCAGTTACTCTCCAGCTACTCCTACGAGAGGATATCCAAACAGGCGAACTGAGGTGACGATCAGTTTAAAAATACGGGCCTTCACCTCTTCATCTTCCGGAATATGCTACTGGCTAATGGAAACGTTTATAAAGATAAATACTCACTTCTGGCCCGTAATAATCACCACTTAAACCAATGAAAAAAAAATATCAGGTGGTGGTCACGATTCAATTTAGTCTCCCTTCAATCCTTCAGAAGCCACGTTTTCTCTACTCATAGGCAACCTCCCCGCATTGCAAGGGTGACTCTCCTGATCGTTGCCGCGCCAAGCCTGCCTGTGTGGCGCCTTCCTTCCCTCCCCGACTGCGTTGCCACACACAGAACAAAAGTAAATTCTGTACTTACTGGTGATGGTGGCGCCCACCGCAGCTTCACGCTCCTGCAACAAACAGAAAAACATATCAGAAGATGTCAGAGATTGCTGCTGTTGTTGTTGTTGTTACTGCTACAACTACCACTACAATTACTACGACTGCTTCTACAACTACTACTACTACTGATGCTGTTGCTGCTACTGCTGCTGGTGTTGCTGCTACTACTGCTGCTACTGTTACTATTAATACTAATGCTATCACAATTACTAATGTTACTACCACTGCTTCTGATACTACTGCCACTACTAATGCAATAACAATTACTGATGTTACTACCACTGCTTCTGATACAACTGCCACTACTACTACTACTACTACTACTACTAATAATAATAATAATAATAATAATAATAATAATAATAATAATAATGATAATGCTTCTATTGTTATTGATGATTCTACTGCTGTTGGTAATAATAATAATAATAATAATAATAATAATAATAATAATAATAATAATAATAATAATAATAATAATAATAATAATAATAATAATAATAATAATAATAATAATAATAATAATTAGACGCATACCGTAGCACTCGGAGAGTGCACACCTCGGCCAAAGACCGTCCTGAAAATTGGTATGGGCATCAACTGTGATCCTATGCATCATAGGCAAGAATTGGTTCACCAATAGAGTGGTGGACGAATGGAACAGGCTTGGGAGCCATGTTGTGGGTGCCAATACCGTAGATACATTCAAGAACATAAGAACATAAGAACGTAAGGAGTCTGCAAGAGGCCGGTTGGCCTATACAAGGCAGCTCCTGTACACTCAACCCCACCTTACCTCACCATCCATGGCTTTATCTAACCTCTTCTTGAATGTATCTATGGTATTGGCACCCACAACATGGCTCCCAATGAATCTGAATTTGTCTAACTTAAAACCATTGCCACGCGTCCTACCTGGCTCTTTCACTCTCAAAATTTTATTGACATCCCTTTTATTAAATCCCTTCATCCATTTATAAACTTCGATCAAGTCTCCTCGCACCCTTCGCCTTTCTAGAGAGTGTAGATTTAACTGCTTTAGCCTGTCTTCATAAGGCAAATTCCTCACCCCCTGAATCATCTTCGTCATCCTCCTCTGTACTGATTCTAACATCTTGATATCCATTCTATAATAGGGGGACCAGAACTGAACTGCATAATCGAGATGAGGTCGAACTAGTGCTAAGTAAAGTTTGAGGATGACTTCAGCGCTCCTATTGCTCACGCTCCTTGAGATGAAACCTAGTACTCTGTTTGCCCGATTTTTAGCCTGAATGCATTGAGCCCTAGGACGGAGGTCAGCGCTCACTAGGACTCCTAAGTCTCTCTCCCGCCCAGACCTGCTTAGAGGAGTGTCATTTAAGGAGTAATTGTGTAAGGTTATTCCTACCTACACTCAAAATGCTACACTTCCTGACATTGAATTCCATCTGCCACTTCCTCGCCCAATCATATAGTCTGTCAAGCTCATCCTGGAGAACGGTAGCGTCGCTGTCTGATTGGATTACTCTACCGATCTTGGTATCATCTGCGAACTTACTGACATCGCTACTGATTCCTGTGTCCAAGTCATTGATGTAAATAATAAAAAGCAGAGGACCCAGAAACGAAAACTGTGTGACTCCACTCGAAACACTTCACCATTCAGATTTCATACAATTGATTTGCTCTCTCTTCTTCCTACCACTAAGCCACGCCCTGATCCAGCTCAAAACTTTCCCATCTACGCCGTGAGCCTGTAATTTTAGTAATAGCCGGTGATGAGGGACTTTGTCGAACGCTTTACTGAAATCTAGATATAATATGTCATAGTTTTCATCTCTGTCAACCGCCTCGATTACTTTAGTGTAGAAGGACAACAGGTTAGTAAGGCAAGACCTACCCTTTGTGAACCCATGTTGTGAGTCATGAATTAAATTATGCTTTTCTAGATGGTCCCGAATGCTCCTGGCTATAATCGACTCTAACATCTTTCCCACAAGTGATGTTAAGCTAATTGGGCGATAGTTTGAGGTGGCTGACTTGTCTCCCTTTTTGAAAATCGGCGTCACATTAGCTACTTTCCATTGATTGGGCACATACCCAGAATTTACCGACATTTTAAAGATATCGGCAAGAGGGCCACTAAGGACTTCCTTGCACTCTTTCAGAATCCTTGGGAATACTTCGTCTGGGCCCGGCGATTTGTTTTTCTTCAACCTACCAATCTCATCCTGGACTACTTGCCTAGTGATGATCACATCCCTCAACTTGTCGTTCCCGTCACCCTCATATATCTGAACTCTCTCCGGAATGGTTGTTAGATTTTCCTGCGTGAAAACTGAGAGGAAATAGTCATTCATCATTTGGCTCATATCTTCTCCATTCTCAACGAGCTCGCCTGTGTTTGTTTTCAACGGTCCAATTCTGTCCCTTGTTTTCGTCCTGTACAATTTGAAGAAGCCCTTGGGATCGCTCTTGGCCTCGTTGGCTACCCTAATCTCATAATTTCTTTTTGCAAGGCAGGTGTTCTTCTTCACCGACCTGGCTAGCTCAACATACCTACCCCTGAGGTGGATCTCTCCGTTCTTTATTTTCCTATAAATTCCTCTCTTCAAGCCTATTTCATGCTTGAGTCTGCGGGTCATCCATTTGGGGTCGTTATTTTCCTTCCTACGTGCTTGGTAAGGGATATGCTGTCTCTGACCCTCTGCAATTTCTCTAACTAAATTATTGTAGGTCATTTCTACATGGTTCCCCTGTCTTTCCGGTTCCAGCCCTGAGATCTGGCCTCATCCAGCCCTAAGGTTTCCCAATTTACCTCCTCAAGGTGTTTTCTGAGCCCCTCATAATCAGCTCTTCTAAAGTCGGGCACCAACACCGGGTTGAGTTCATGGGTCACCGCCCAGTCTAATTTAAACCTAATTTCCTTGTGATCACTGCCACCTAATTCTCCCCCAACATCTAGCTCGCTGATCATATACTCGGTGTTAGTTAAGACCAAGTCCAGAATGTTGTTACCCCTGGTGGGCTCTGTTACTGTCTGCTTGAGAAAATTATCTTGTATTACTTTCAGAAAATCCTCAGACTCTAGATCACCCACCACGCCTTCCCAATCTATATTCCTATAGTTAAAATCCCCCATTATGCAGACATTTTTGCTCCTGCTCGCCCTGCCTACCTCTTGTAGTAATATATCAGTGTCCTGCCTGCTGAGGTTGGGTGGCCTGTAAAGAACCCCTAGAATTAGTTTGTCCTTCCCTTTGTGGACGTCCACCCAAACTGATTCTGAGTCGCCATTTGTTTGAATAGAGTTGTTAGCGGAACATTTAAGTGTGTCTTTAACATAAAGTGCCACCCCCCCTCCCCTTCTTCCCTTTCTATCTTTGTGAAACATCTGGTAACCATCTATTTCATACTCAGACATGAAGTTTTTGTTGGCAGTATCTACCCATGTTTCCGTGATAGCTATAATGTCGAATTTCTCGACACATGCTTTCCCCCTTAGTAGATCAATCTTGTTCCTGAGACTCCTACTGTTGGTGTAATAAGCCGTTAGCCCATCCTTTCTTATATCCTTTCGATTTCTCCTGCGCCCCCTAGTCCCAGTCTGTGATGCATTGACAGGCCCTCCCCCCTCGCCTACTCTAAAAAATTCTGTAGGGTGCCAAGTGATCGCTCGAGGGAGTCTGAGAACCTCAACCCCCCGGAGTGACAAGTGCACACCGTCCTTGGCATACAAGGTGTCTTTATCGTAGAAGAGGTCCCAATTATCAAAGAAAAGCCAACCATTACGCTTACAGTGAGCCGCCAGCCTGTTGTTTACTGCTAAGGCTCTGAAAGCCATCCTTCCCAACCCTCCTCGGCAAAACCCCACAAACAGCCGGCACCCCAAGTCCCTCACTTTAGCAAACGATTCCCTAAAGCGCCTAAAGATCTCTTCGCTACCCACCTTACCGATGTCATTACCACCGTAACTGCAGAAGACGATTGGCTGTGTCCCTCCCTGCTAAAATTTCCTCCATTCTGTCAGATACGTGCTGGATGCCTGCCCAGGAAAGCACACTGAAGCCTATTTTCCTTATCCCTTGAACAAAAGTACCTGTCAATGAACCTGACTTGAGAGTCCCCAACCACCAGTACTTTCCTCTTATTAACTTTGTCAGTAGACGGAAGGAAGCCGCTACAGAAGGAGAGGGAGGGGCGGCAGCAGGGGAGGAGGAGGAGGAGGAGGAGGAGGAGGAGGAGGAGGAGGAGGAGGAGGAGGAGGAGGAGGAGGAGGAGGAGGAGGAGGAGGAGGAGGAGGAGGAGGAGGAGGAGGAGGACGATGAGTGGTAGAAGGCGAGTGAGGACGGGGATGACGTCGAAGGGGGAGGGGGGGAGGAGGAGGTGGCTGAGGTGGTGGCGGAGGTGGTGGGGGAGGCAGGGGAGGAGGGGAGAGGGAGGGATGCGGGGGAGGAGGCGGGGGAGGTAGTGGTAGCAGAGGAGGGGGGAGGTGATGTGGGGGAGGACAAGGAGAGAGAATGCGAGGAAGAGCAGGAAGAGACGGAAGGGAGGGAAGAGGTGGAGGAAAGGGGAGAGGGGGGTGGGCGAACTTTTCGAGGTTAAGTCAAAGGTCAAAGTCAAGGCCATACAAGGTGCATCATATGGAAGCATTTGTTTCGAAATTTTATTATATTCTATTTTTTTGGAACTTTAACCCTGGGCGAACTTTTCGATGTCAAGGTCAAAGGTCAAGGTCAAGGCCATGTAAGATGCGTCTTTCCATGAGCTAAAATATGAGCCAAATATGAAGTCTCTTCGATGACGAGAACCGAAGTTGTGGCCAATCTGACGTTTTGTGCGATCTTGACCTTGTGATTTGACCTTTGACATCAAAAATTTAACGGGTTCTATTCTGGATGGACACGCATTATATGTAAGCATTTGTTTCGAAATTTCATGAAATCCTATTTTTGGAAGCTTTGACCTTGGGCGAACTTTTCGAGGTCAAGGTCAAAGGTCAAGGTCAAGGCCATGCAAGGTGCGTCTTTCCATGAGCTAAAATATGAACCAAGTCTGAAGTCTCTACGATGAAGAGAACCGAGGTTATGGCCAATCTGACGTTTTATGCGACCTTGACCTTGACCTTTGAAATCAAAATCTTAATGGGTTCTATTCTGGATGGACACGAAGCTTCCCTGAAAAAGTGGTTGAGATATCCGCAAAATTGTGCACAGGAGACTGTTAACAAACAAACAAACATACAGACCGGACCAAAAATATAACTTCCTTCCAACTTCGTTGCCGGAGGTAATAATAATAATGATAATAACTAGACGCATAGCACTCGGAGAGTGAACACCTCCGCCAAAGATCGTCCTGAAAATTGGTATGGGCATCAACTGTGATCCTATGCATCATATGGAAGTATTTGTTTCGAAATTTGCTGAAATTCTTTTTTATTGGAAACTTTGACCTTGGGCGAACTTTTCGAGGTCAAGGTCAAAGGTCAAGGTCAAGACCATGCAAGGTGCATCATATGGAGCATTTGTTTCGAAATTTGATGATATTTTTTTTTGAAACTTTGACCTTGGGCGAACTCTTCGAGGTCAATGTCAAGGCCATGCAAGGTGCGTCTTTCCATGAGCTAAAATATGAACAAAGTCTAAAGTCTCTACGATGAGGAGAACCGAAGTTATGGCCAATCTGACGTTTTCTGCGACCTTGACCTTGACATTTGACCTTTGACATCACAAATTAAATGGGTTCTATTCTAGATGGACACGCATCATATGGAAGCTGTTGTTTCGAAATTTGATGAAATTCTATTTTGGGGGGAACTTTGACCTTGGGCGAACTTTTCGAGGTCAACGTCAAAGGTCAAGGTCAAGGCCATGCAAGGTGCGTCTTTCCATGAGCTAAAATATGAACAAAGTCTGAAGTCTCTACGATGACGAGAACCGAAGTTATGGCCAATCTGACGTTTTGTGCGACCTTGACCTTGACCTTTGACCTTTGACATCAAAATTTTATTGGGTTCTATTCTGGACTGACACGAAGCTTCCCTGAAAAATTAGTTGAGATATCGGCAAAATTTTGCACTTGAAAATGCTCACGAACAAACAAACAAACACATAAATAAACATACTGATCGGACCGAAAATATAACCTCCTCCCAACTTTGTTGACGGAGGTAATAATAACAATAATAATAATAATAATAATAATAATAATAATAATAATAATAATAATAATAATAAACCCATGACGGACCCATTCCACAAAATACAACCATATAACGTTTGTCGGCTTACCATCCTTCCTCTATATCTGAACAAGGATTCCCTGTGCACCCACTACAAACAATGACAGATCTATGTGTTGCAGGACATAGGACGTAGTTGGGATCCATGGACAGAGAAAATTTCCACCCGCAATTCAACATTTTATTTCAATATAAATAACATTTATCTTCGCAAGAATCAATTGGCGATGCTTAGAAGGGACGGCGAGAAAGGAAAAAGGGTGAGTGAGAGTAGCAAGGAGGGAGGGAGGAGAGAGAGGAAGGATACAAGGGAATACAAGGTGATGTTGAGAGGAGTAAGAAGCGGATTACAAGAGGTGAGAAATTCCAGACAATGGGAAAAGGATAGAGGTATGAGGCAGAGAGGGAGTAATCATCTACAGGCATCGACACATTACGCAGGAGGTAGGTATATAAATGATAAGGTAGAGGGGAAACGCATCTACACGCTACACAGGCAATGCAGGAGATAAGTGACAGTGGTGAAATAAAGGAAACAGTTTATACAGGCATCTACAGTTTACAGAGGAGGTAGGGCTGGGTGAGGGAGAGGGAAGTAAGGGACTACAGGCATATAAAAGTTGCAAATAAGAACTAAGAAAAAGACGTGACAAAAAAAAACGAACAAAATCACACGAAAATGGCATAGAACGAAACCACGAAGGAAAGGCCGCTGCAAAGGCTCCCTCCCTGACTGAGTGTTACACAGGAACTCAGCAAGGGAGGAAAGTCTCTGCGCATATCCACAGTTTACACAGAAGAGGTATAAGGAGTGAGGTGAGGGTGCCTGATGCGTGGCGCTTAATGCCTAATGTACCCATAACCACGTCGACCATGACCTCTGCCACTGTGACCTGACCTCTCCCCACTATTCAGGGAGGTGAGGGTGAGGGCGGTACGCAGGTCCCCTCCAGTGGGCAGCTTGGCATTGCTCCCTTCGCTGTAGTCTACGTAATACACTTCAGGGATATCCTGGGACCCATAAGGCACCTGGATCACTCTTTGTCTCTGCTCCTTCTGCTTGTTTAGCACATAGATCACGTTCTTTTCCTCGGGAGGCGGTATGATCACTGGACGAGGCTCTGGGGATTCCTCTGGGGTCTTGACGAAAAGTGTGTTCTGTATGACCTTAGGTGGCGGCAGGATAACAGGTTGGGTCTCACGACGTGGCAACTCAGGGGGCTCGTAAACGAAGACCCGATGTTTGACGCGTGGCGTGAAGCACTGCCCGTCCACGTGCACGACCTGCCCCTGGGAGCACACCTTCGTCACCTGGTTGCTGATGCTGAAGCTGTGAGATCCCCCTGTAGAGTCATCGCCGCCGCCGTCCGAGAGGGAGAGGTGAGACAGGGAGTGGGTATGGGAATCTGAGAGGCCGGAGAGGGATCCGGAGAGGGATTGGGAATCTGAGAGGCTGGAGAGAATATCACCGGACGCTTGAGTAATCCCTGAGATAGTTTCTAAGTCCAAGGGGAGATTAATTACACCTGATCCCCCAGACTGGGACTGCGCAAGGGACTCTAACTTCAAGGACAGAAGATCTGATCCGTCTATGCCGCCTTGAGAGCCACCCGACTGAGGCTGTGACAGGGCTTCTAATTGCAAAGCAAGGAGATCAGATTCACTAAAACCACCTTGTGATTCACCTCCTATCTGAGACTGTGAGAGGGATCCAATCAGGGATTCCAACTCACCTCCACCAAGACCCCCTTGGGAGCCACCTGACTGGGACTGCAAGAGGAGCTCTAGCTCTCCTAGGGAGAGACCCGATCCACCAAGACCAACTTGTGATCCTCCTGCCTGAGACTGTGCGAAGGACTCCAGGAGGGATTGAATCTGACCTCCAGAACCACCGATGCCACCGAAACCTTGTGAACCCCCAGCCAGGAGTTGTGACAGAAGTTCCAGCTGCCCTACAGATAGACCTGACGCACCCAGACCACCTTGCAAGCCTCCGGACTGGGACTGTGCTAAGGACTGTTGGAGGAGTTCTAACTGACTTCCGGAGCCTGAGCCACCACCTAGTCCACCTTGGGATCCTCCACCTAACTGGGACTGCAAAAGAGAACCCAGTTGTCCGCCGAAACCTCCAGACCCACCCAAATTTAACTGACCTACGGAGGCTGAGCCACTACCTAGTCCACCTTGGGATCCTCCACCTAACTGGGACTGCAAAAGAGAACCCAGTTGTCCACCGGAACCTCCTGATCCACCAAAACCACCTAGAGAGCCACCCTGGGACAGAGAAAGAGAACCTAATTGTCCTCCCAAGCCACCAGACCCAACGAAGCCTCCTTGAGAACCTACTACTCCTTCTCCTCCTCCTCCGAGGGATTCTATCTGTCCTCCGAGTCCACCAAACCCACCAGAACCACCTTGAAGCTCTCCTCCAAGGCCTCCAGATCCACCAAAACCATTAAAGCCTCCTTGTAAACCTCCTCCTCCACCTCCACCTCCGCCTCCGCCTCCTCCTCCTCCAGACTGTGATATAGACTCAATTAGGGATCCTGTCTGTCCTCCTAATCCACCAAAACCACCAAAACCACCTTGAATCTGCCCTCCAAAGCCACCCGATCGACCAAAGCCTCCTTGTAAACCTCCTCCTCCTCCTCCTCCTCCTCCTCCTCCTCCTCCTCCTCCAGACTGTGATAGGGCGTCGATTATAGATCCTGTCTGTCCACCAGATCCACCAAAACCACCTGCAAAGGATCCTAGTTGACCTCCTATACCACTTTGAAAACCACCGGTGAGGGATTCTAGTTGGCCACCAGATCCACCAAAACCACCTGAGAGATATTCTAGTTGGCCTCCAGATCCACCAAAACCACCTGAGAGGGATTCTAGTTGGCCTCTTGATCCACCAAAACCACCTGAGAGGGATTCTAGTTGACCTCCCGATCCACTTCGGAAACCACCTGATAGGGATTCTAGCTGGCCTCCAGATCCACCAAAACCACCTGAGAGAGATTCTAGTTGGCCTCCTGATTCGCCAAATCCACCAAAACCACCTTGGAAACCTCCTCCTCCTCCTCCTCCCGACTGTGACAAAGACCCTAAAATGACATCGATCTCTCCTCCAGCACCGCTAGATCCTCCTGAACCCAGCTGAGAACCTCCTCCTGACTGTGATAGGGACTCTAAGATAGATTCAACCTCCCCCCGAGAACCGCTAGATCCTCCTGAACCTCCTCGAAAACCTCCTCTTGACTGTATGAATTCTAGGAGGAACTCGATCTGCCCCTCGGAGAGATTCCCTTCAGAGCCCCCAGACTGGTACTCGGAAAGGGATTTGATTAAGGATTCTAATTGCTCGGAAAGAGATTCACTAACACCCTTTGACTGAAATTCGGAGAGATATTCTATGAGGGATTCCAGCCGCTCAGAGAGATCCGATCCACCAAAACCTCCTGACCTAGACTCGGAGAGGGATTCTAAGAGGGATTCCAACTGCTCCGAGACATCAGACCCCCCGGAGTGGAATTTTCTGCCCCCCAGATGCTCTTTGAAGTGTTCAGATGCACCGGAGTCTCGTGAATGGGACTGCAAGACTCTAATTTCGTGGATGGAAGGTGAGACACGGTGCGGCATGACGGCTGGGGCAGGGGAGGGGGCAGGGGCAGGAACAGGGGAAGGGAAAGGGGAAGGGGAGGGGGCCGCATCAGCGATGACCACTGCTGCTGCTGCTGTGAGGACGACCTTGGAGTAAAATATGTAAAGGTAAAATAAATATAGGTAAAAGTAAAATGAGTAGACTAGAGAGCAAAATAAAAGGGAAATAAGAGAACAATACGCAAAAGAGTATAATGAGAGTAAAATATGAGTTCGATAAAGGTGCAGTCACACCAGAGGCGGTCCTTACTACGTGCAGCAAGTGCTCGCCACGCTCAGAATTTTTTTCAGGACGTGGTGAAGACGGATTGGAAAAGCGTAATCGCTCCACTACTACGCTGCTACCAAGCCTTTGCTGAGCACCTATCCGGCCGTTACTACGTTATCACTGGGTCCAACCGGTTCCTACTACTTGCATATCACGCGGGTGATCAGGTGCGCACCACGCTCTGTCGGTACTCACCACGCTCCCACACCATCCAATCAGTGCGCAGTACGCTCGCATGACGCGGTCCCCACGTGCTGTTGGTCCTATAAATACGGCGCGCCGCTCTTTCCGTTCCACCTGCCCTAGATGCGCAGGATGGTTGCGTAGCGACAACTCATGTGAGCACGTGGTAGCTCTTCCCCGTCCCCGCCAAGTCACCACCCAGTCAACCAAGTCCTCGCTGTCACTAATACGTCAAGCCGGTCCGCACTGCGTCAGCAAACGGTTACCACCCCGTCCTAAATCTTCTATGCTCTCGCTACGTAAATTTTGAGTAGAATTAAAACTGGTCCACGTCCCTGGTGTCCTTGCAGTCCACACTGAGTCACCACTGCGTGCATATCGGTCCCAACTGCGTCCAAGACGGTCCTCACCACCTCCTGGCAATTTTGGAAGGACGTAGTAAGGACGGGCTCTGGTGTGACTGCCCTATAAGCAAAATAGTAAAATATGAGTAAAATAAGAGTAAAATGTGGTACAATAAGAGTACAATAAGAAAAAAATAAGAATGAGTAATAGAGGAGTAAGTAAAATAGGAGTAATATTAATTCTAAAAAATGACAGCGCCAATCACGATGCTACTCAGAGAAACAGCTATCCTCGTCCTTTCTAAATACTCTACAAAATCATTTATTCCAACCGAAGAGTTCAAGTGTCAACCAAAGTGCAAGGTGATGATAATTAGGGTGTTCATCAGCATCCTTAGAGCCTGTTACAGCGGAAATTATTACCCCATTAGTGACTTCCATTGGCCATTACAATATCTTTGAGTGCCCATTAGAATCGCAGTCAGTGTCCATCAGTACCTATTAGAATTTCCATGTGTCTCTCAGTGTCTCTTTCCTCGATCCCTCCCTTCCTCCCTCCTGTGTTCCCTTACCCTTATTTCTTTATTCCCTACCCCCCTTCCCCTTACTTCTGCCCGGATATCCTTCCCCTTCCCCTCTTATTTGCCTTTCCTCCACTTCCTCCCATATTCCTTGTCCTTTTCATATCTTCTATCTTATCCGTCCCCCACTATTTTCGACTATCACCCCTCTCACTTTCCTTTAGTCTTTACCTTATTATATTGTTCTGTATTGTATTGTATTGTACTGAAGACTGGAATTCCTATCAGTGCCTATTAGAATTTTCATAGGCCTAAGTGTCTATCAGTGCCCATTAGAATATACATTAGTTATAATTATCCCTTAGAATGTTGATCAGTGCCTATCAGAATCGTTAGCGCCAGTCAGTGCCTTCTAGTACCCACCCGTACCCTTTATTGCCCCCGTAGTGGCCACGTGAGCACTTTCTGTACCAATAACTGCCCATTAGTGCCCACCCGTACCCTTTATCGCCCCCGTAGTGGCCACGTGAGCACTTTCTGTACCCATTAGTGCCCATCCGTACCTATTACAACGTTACCAAATTATCGTATTCAGCACATCGCATTTTTCGGTTTCCCATCCATGAGTAAGAAAAACAAAACATCGATACTTTACGATTTTAACACTAACTTTAATTGGATATCGTTACTGGTGTGGCTAAGTCAGTTTTGGGGTCTGAAACTTATAAATGCAATGTTCTGAGGACGTCAGTCTGGTAACGCTGACCCATTATCGCCTCCTAGTGCCTACATTAGCGCCCTCTGTGCCCATTACTCACCAGCAGCTTCATGGTGACGTGTGGCGTGGGTCAAGTCGCGGCGCCGCAGTATATATAGCCCACCTGTCACCTGCCTACCTGTCAACCTGCCCCGTGCCTCACTCACCTCATTTCGGTCCCGCTGACACTATCCTATTTCCTTCCCCCCCCCCCTCCCCCCCCGCCCACCCCGACCCCCTCCTACTTTACCTCCCTCCACCTCCTCCTTCCGCCACGTGTGACATGCTCTCTCTCTACCTCAATACGTTCTACTTTCTTTTTTTTTCTTTTTCATATTCTCCTTCCACCCCTCTCACTATTTTTCCTTTCCCTTTTCTCTTTCTTTTCCTTCCTCACCCCCTCCCTTTTTCCGCTCCTCTCGCTGTCTTTTCTCTTTTTTTTTCTCTTCTCCCTCTCCTCCTCTCCTTCCTCTTCCTCACCTCCATCGCTTCCTTCCTACCTGTCTTCATCTCACTATGTCTTTACTTAATTTCTTCCTCCCTCCCTCCCTCCGCGTCTCTCACTGTCTCTCCCTTCTCTCTATGTCTTCCTTCCTCCCTCCATTACTCTCACTATCTTCCTTTCTCTCCGTCTCTTCCTTCCTCCCTCCCTCCTTCCTTCCTGTGTTCCTTTATCCTTCTTCCTTCTTTCCCTTCCCCCCTTAGCCCTATTTCTTCCCATCCTTACCTTTTTTTACCTCCTTCCACTTTTTCCTTTTTAAATCATTGTCCTTTTCCTGTCTTCTGTCTCCTGTGTTCCCCGCGCCCATATTTTCGACGATCACGCCACTCACTTTCAGTCTTTACATCATCTATTATCATGTTTCTTTTTCCTTTTCTTTATTACCGAGAATTCTCCCGTATTATCTTTTTTTTTCCTTTTGTTATCTTACTTTCCTCTGTTTCTTCGTTTCTATCTACTACCTATAATTTTATTTCATGTGCATTCTCCTCCTCCTCCTCCTCCTCCTCCTCCTCCTTCTCCTCCTCTTCCTTCTCCTCCTCCTCCCCCTCCCCCCTCCCTCCTCCTCTTAAGTAACCTCAAAATAATGACCTTGCATGTGCAGACACCTTTCCACAGGTAATCGTACACCCTCACTTGACCACCTTTTTCACCTGCCTACCAAAAACTTGCCCCAATTAACACTTTTGCCCTCTCTCTCTCTCTCTCTCTCTCTCTCTCTCTCTCTCTCTCTCTCTCTCTCTCTCTCTCTCTCTCTCTCTCTCTCTCTCTCTCTCTCTCTCTCTCTCTCTCTCTCTCTCTCTCTCAGCAAGACAGGCAAGCCTTTAAGAAGAAATCTGGAAAATTTCAGCTTGGTCTGATCAATGGGAGATGCCCTTTAACATAGATAGATGTCAGGTTCTTCAAGTTGGAACTGAAAATAGGAAGTTCTATTATAGAACGTGTGGTGGAAAGTTCAAAAGCGTTCAGTGTGTTAAGGACCTTGGGGTCAAAATCGCATTGAACCTCAAATTCCCCCAGCAATGCCTTGAAGCTGACTAAAGAAAATAACATGTCGAGATTCATTATCAGAAATTTCCTCTCAAAAGTAAAGACGTAAGAGTGCCGCTGAACAATAGTTAAGTCAGGCTTCACTTAAAGTGCGCGGTATGATTTAGGTCTCCCCACCATGTGAAGAACATTGCAAAATTAGGTGATCAACGTAAGGCAACTGAGATGATTTGTTTCTTCCGCAACGAACCTAACGAGGAGAGGCAGCCATGTCTTGACGTGTCCCTTTCTTTTAGCAACGCCGCCTCTGAGGGAAACTGGTCGAATGTTTCAGAACACCTAACTGCTTTTAAATGTGACTGAATTCAATCTATAATCGATGGCATGTCGTGAACGAAAAATAAAAACACACAGCATAAGGCTACACATAGATTGAACAAAATTCTTCAAACTCTCACCCTCAGTAATTCATTGCAACATAACTGATTCACTCAAAACCAAGCTCAGCAGCAACATCCTCCACCTTTATATTCGCCAAGGCAACAGTGCAACGCCCTGATGGCCAGTTGAAGCCGCCAGTCACCGCCACGGAGGGTCACCTGGACCACCTGGACCACCTGGACCACTTAGTCTGGACCATAAGGGTATTTGTGGTCTCAACATTTATATAAGACTATGTAATCAATCTCTCTCTCTCTCTCTCTCTCTCTCTCTCTCTCTCTCTCTCTCTCTCTCTCTCTCTCTCTCTCTCTCTCTCTCTCTCTCTCTCTCTCTCTCTCTCTCTCTCTCTCTCTCTCTCTCTCTCTCTCTCTCTCTCTCTCTCTCTCTCTCTCTCTCTCTCTCCATTTCTTTCTCTCACTTTTTACACCCTTACGTGCGCAATCACTTATGTACACGAAGAAAAAAAATCATGAATAGGTTTCCTCATCTCATCAGGTATTCAGGAGGAACAGGATTACACACACACACACACACACACACACACACACACACACACACACACACACACACGTACTTACCCATCCCCCACGCCTCCCTCATCTCGCTACCATCGTGTTCAAGTACAAATGACGATCTGATTAACTGCCTCCACGCGTCGTCCTAAGAACACTAATAGTAAGGTAAATATTAAGCTGTGTGGGCGCTCATTAACTTCCCATTAAGACACTGATGAATGGACCTCTGCTACCGGCAAGAGAGGAAGACTTATGTTGAAATGCCCAGCTGTGGCGTGGTGAAGCAACTCGTCTTTCCAAACTTGCTGAATGAAATCTATGACGCTCATGAGAGAGGAAAGCAATTATGGTGTTGGATGAACGTGCGCACTGATGAAATATAAACACGAGTTATCGGCAAAGTTTTCAGACGAACGGAAGAAAAATTTAAGTACTACCGTCTTATATTACGAAGACTAGTGAAATGCTGAATGATGATTTTCTTA
Source organism: Eriocheir sinensis (assembly GCF_024679095.1). Lineage (NCBI taxonomy): Eukaryota > Metazoa > Arthropoda > Malacostraca > Decapoda > Varunidae > Eriocheir > Eriocheir sinensis. Next base: position 7,276,756 of record NC_066533.1, read on the forward strand.
CATAACGAGCAAAAAAAAAAAAAAAAAAAAGCCGGTCGGCGCTGCTCCTGCAAACAGTGGACAGTGAGAGCTTCCGAAAGAGAGGGTCAACATATATAGAATTAACACATCTCTGCTCATGAGGGAAGAGAACAAAATAAAGCGTTGAATAAATATGTGACGTATATACACACGAGATAACGGCAAAGTTTCCAGATGAACTAAACATAAATAAAGTGCGAACTCATTTGAATAAACTTGATTACTTAAATGTTCATCATTAACACAGCGGCAAATTAAATTAAATTATGGAGATACTAAAAAATAAATCATCAAAGGTCTAATAACAAAATAAATCGACGTTCTTAATACTCTGATAAATATTCAATAACATGATGCGAATTATCCTTTCTATATAAAAACTTTGAATCAAGTGAAAATATAAAATGTTGAATGAAATTTAATAAGGGACATTTCAACACAGGAGCATGTACGAGTCCACGGTGTTGTTTATATATTGAAATGGAGATATTTTTAAGGAGTTTAGCTCCCACACGAAAGGTAGAGAAGAGGAGGGAAGGAAGGAAAGAAGGAAGAAAGGAAGGAAGGAAAGAGAGGAGGAGGGAGGGAGGGAAGTAAGGAAAGAAGAAAAGAAGGAAGGAACGAGGGAAGGAAGGAAGGAAGGAAGGAAGGAAAGTGGGGAGGAAGGAAGGAAGGAAGGCAGGAAGGGAGAATTAAAGAAAAAAACAAAAAAGAAAAAAAGAAACGAGAAACAAAATATAAATAAAAAAGAACGTAAGAAAGAAAGATGAGATGAAAGAAAACAAATAAACAAATGGACAGACAAACAAACGAGGAAAATACCAAATTGAAAACCGAAAGAAAAAAAAACATGAACATAGACAAAAATAAATAAACAGAAGAGAACATAGATTAACCAAATAGTGAATGTGTGTACGAATAAAGTCACAAATGAATTAACAAAAGGACTAATGGACAAACAAAGAAAGATGAACACAAGGAACATAGAGTCGGCCATTCACCTGTAAACACCGGACAGCACACCTCAACGTTTATATTTTCAGCGGCATGCAAATGAGATTCGTCTGGTGGGTCACGAAGCCGCACAGGTAAACAAAGGTAAAAATGCAGGTAAGAACACACACACACACACACACACACACACACACACACACACACACACACACACACACACACACACACACACACACAAACAAACAAATAGATAAATAGGTAGATAAAGAGATAGACATATAGTGCTGTAGTAATAGTAGTAGTAGTAGTAGTAGTAGTAGTAGTAGTAGCCCTCCATGATTATGTGTCGGGAAAATAAACATGGGTGGAGGTATCATTTATGTAGTAGTTAAAGTAGTAGTAGTAGAAGTAGTAGTAGTGGTGGTGGTGGTGGTGGTGGCAGAGGACTTCAGAGATAATTACGGAGTGAAAAAAAAAGATACGAGTTAAAAGGAGAGAGAGAGAGAGAGAGAGAGAGAGAGAGAGAGAGAGAGAGAGAGAGAGAGAGAGAGAGAGAGAGAGAGAGAGAGAGAGAGAGAGAGAGAGAGAGAGAGAGAGAGAGAGAGAGAGAGAGAGAGAGAGAGAGAGAGAGTGTGTGTGTGTGTGTGTGTGTGTGTGTGTGTGTGTGTGTGTGAGAGAGAGAGAGAGAGAGAGAGAGAGAGAGAGAGAGAGAGAGAGAGAGAGAGAGAGAGAGAGGGGTCATACACTACACACACTCTCTCCGTCACGCATCCTTTCCTTTAGTGCTTTCTTAAGAAGAATTTTATAGACATGCTGATGTTATCTGAGGAATGCTGGACGAGAAAGGACGATGATGATGATGATGATGATGATGATAATAAAAACTGTAATACATATTTGCAAACTTTTCTTCAAAATCATTAAATACACACACACACACACACACACACACACACACACACACACACACACACACACACACACACAGAAGGGGGAGGGAGGTCATGTTTTCGTGGCCGTTATGCGCTGCTATCATAACACCAGAGCTGGGACTACCGATTGACATTTGGGATCGGTACTACCGGCGGTAGATTACTGCTACCGATACCGATCATTCGGTATTTTGAAGAAACTACCGAATACCGCTACCGATCGCATGATTGGCAGTCAATCGGTATCGGTAGATTGAAAAAGCGAGCGCGGGACTTTTTTGTTAAGACTTAAGAGAAGACGACCCCGGCAAAATGAAACGGACAAGTTTCAACACGTTCGAGCGCATCTATGGGAAGCAGTTAGCAGGAAATTCCAGGTATTACTTTGACGTCATCACGCT
>NC_066533.1:7284063-7286563 GCF_024679095.1 Eriocheir sinensis
CTCTCTCTCTCTCTCATATCTGCCTGTCATAGCACAACACTTCCCGTCTCTCTGTCTTTCTCTCCTTCCATTATTTCATTCCTCACTCTTCCTTCAACGTCAGTCTCCTCAAGTCTATTCCGGGCCTTGAGTGTGTATTTCCGTCCCTTCCTTTCTTTGTCCAGCCTTTCCACGAGAGAGAGAGGGAAAAACTGCTAAGCGTATTTTGCATCAATCATTAGAACTTTCTCTTTCCTCCGTAGAAGGCTATTACTTTTTTTTCCTTTCTCTCTCTCTCTCTCTCTCTCTCTCTCTCTCTCTCTCTCTCTCTCTCTCTCTCTCTCTCTCTCTCTCTCTCTCTCTCTCGCTTACGTATCAGGGAATGACAAAAAACGTGAGAATTGAAAGTAAAAACGATTGAGAGCGGTTCAAGGCCAAATCTGAGTTAAAGTTCACTAGTTTTCTTCTATAAGTGGGTTACAGTGTATTATTATTTTTATTTGCATTACTACTATTATTATTATTATCATTATTATCATTATTATTATTATTATTGTTAGCATTATCATTCCCTGGTATTACTATCATTATTATACATATACATATATCATACATTATTATATTAAATGACCAAACAAACGAAGGAAGGAAAGAACGAAAGAAAGAAAGAAAGAAAGGAACAATGAAACAAACAAACAAATAAACAAACAAAATTGGGAGAAATAGGAAAAATATATAAAAAGGAGGTTATCCCAAGAAGAAAAAAGAAAGAAAGAAAGAAGGCAGGGAGGAAGAGTGAAAGGTAGGAGAGAGGGAATGAGGAAAGAAGGATGAAAGAAATATGAAAGAAACGAAGAAAAGGAGGAAGGAAGAGGGAAGAAGGAAGTAGTAGTAGTAGTAGTAGTAGTAGTAGTAGTAGTAGTAGTAGTAGTAGTAGTAGTAGTAGTAGTAGTAGTAGTAGTAGTAGTAGTAGTAGTAGTAGTAGTAGTAGTAGTAGTAGTAGTAGTAGTAGTAGTAGTAGTAGTAGTAGTAGTAGTAGTAGTAGTAGTAGTAGTAGTAGTAGTAGTAGAAGTAGCAGTAGTAGTAGTAAGTGGATATATCAATAATAACGCATAAATCACGGCAGTCATATAAATAATCACACGAAGACGCATTATTCCTAAGTCTCCAAAGCATAATACTAGCAGTGGAGGCATATATTTACTTATTTACATGTTAGGTAATCAGTGACCCACTTATTAGGACCAGACCAGCCCAGAAGGAATGCGGCTCAAATCCCTTAAGAGGTAAAAGTAATTAATCGATGCATGCAGGAGGAGCCACGACGAGACACAGCCCTCAGGAAAACTAGGATAGCTACACACATTCACCGCGGCAGGACTCAACCATAGCAAGTCTACGCAAGCCTATCCAACCTTAACACAACCAACAGCAAGCCTACCCAACCATAGCTAGCCTACCCAAGCCTATCCAACCTTACCACAACCAACAGCAAGCCTACCCAACCATAGCTAGCCTACCCAAGCCTATCCAACCTTACCACAACCAACAGCAAGCCTACCCAACCATAGCTAGCCTACCCAAGCCTATCCAACCTTACCACAACCCACAGCAAGCCTACCCAACCATAGATAGCCTACCCAAGCCTATCCAACCTTACCACAACCAACAGCAAGCCTACCCAACCATAGCTAGCCTACCCAAGCCTATCCAACCTTACCACAACCAACAGCAAGCCAACCCAACCATAGCTAGCCTACCTAAGCCTATCCAACCTTACCACAACCCACAGCAAGCCTACCCAACCATAGATAGCCTACCCAAGCCTATCCAACCTTACCACAACCCACAGCAAGCCCCCCTATCCAACCTTACCGCAGCCCACACCAAGCTTACCCAACCATAGCAAGCCTACCCAAGCCTATCCAACCTTACCGCAGCCCACACCAAGCCTACCCAACCATAGCTAGCCTACCCAAGCCTATCCAACCTTACCACAACCCACAGCAAGCCCCCCTATCCAACCTTACCGCAGCCCACACCAAGCCTACCCAACCATAGCAAGCCTACCCAAGCTTATCCAACCTTACCGCAACTCACAGCAAGCCTACCCAACCATAGCAAGCCTACCCAAGCCTATCCAACCTTACCGCAGCCCACACCAAGCCTACCCAACCATAGCAAGCCTACCCAAGCCTATCCAACCTTACCACAACCCACAGCAAGCCTATCCAACCTTACCACAACCCACAGCAAACCTACCCAACCATAGCAAGCCTATCCAACCTTACCGTAATCCACAGCAAGCCTACCCAACCTTACAACAACCCACAGTAAGCCTACCCAAACCCACCAAGACCACAGCAAGCCTACCCAACCATAGCAAGCCTATCCAAGCCTTCCCAGCCCAGTTCATAGCCCACAACAAGCCTTCAGAAGAGTACCCAGCCTTTTCACAGCCTACATTCAATTCACAACCTACAGTAAGCCTACCCAACCACAGCAAGCCTACCCAAACCAT
>NC_066533.1:7291563-7361563 GCF_024679095.1 Eriocheir sinensis
GCCGCCGATGATGCCGCCGCCGCCGCCTCCCACCACCTCACCGCTGCTGTGCGAGGCCTGGCTGAGGGCGGAGCGCAGGTCGCCGCCGGTTGGCAGGGAAGGATTGTCGCCATCGTTGTAGTTGACGAAGTACACCTCTGGGCGCTCCTGCGGGGCGTCAGGCACGTGCACCACCGACTGCTGCAGCTGCTGGCGCTTGTTGAGCACGTATACGATGTTCTTCTGGCGTGGCGGCGGCACAACGATGGGCTGCGTGCCCAGGCCGCCCTCTGGCGTGCGGATGAACACCACGTTATGGATGACGCGGGGCGGCGGCACGATGGGCGGTGGGCCCACACTGGGGGACACGGGGGGCGCGGAGAACACGTACAGGTTACGTGTCACCCTGGGCGACACACACCTGCCGGTCCCGTCACTCACCAGGCCGCCGCCGCACCCGCCGCCGATGAAGCCGCCGCCGCCCCCGCCACCGATGAAGCCGCCGCCGCCGCCGCCACCGATGAAGCCGCCGCCGCCGCCGCCGCCGCCACCGATGAAGCCGCCGCCGCCGCCGCCGCCGCCGCCGCCGCCACCATAGCCGCCACCGCCGCCACCGCCACTGATGAAGCCGCCGCCGCCGCCGCCGCCGCCACTGATGAAACCGCCTCCGCCGCCACCACCGTGTCCGGGTGCGGAGTAGGTGTTGAGGGTGCCCGCCGCGGCCGTGGCGGCCAGACCTAACAAGATCTGCAAGGTACCGCCGGCCATCAGACCCACATCCGTTTAAACACACACACACACACACACACACACACACACACACACACGCGAATAAACAAGCAAGTGCCACACCCGTCATACTTTACCGAGTAGTTCAGTAAAGCGTTGTCAAGACAAACTTCGAATCGGACACAGTAGTAGTAGTAGTAGTAGTAGTAGTAGTAGTAGTAGTAGTAGTAGTTGTTGTTGTTGTTGTTGTTGTTGTTGTTTTGTTGTTGTTGTTATTGTTGCTGTGGCAGCAGTCAGGATACAGTAGTGGTAAAGTTCATTTAAATACTGTCACCCCTAGTAAAGTTATTAACTGAAACAGGAATAAAGCCAACTTATGGCAAAGTCCAACTAACTGCAAGCGTTCCACCACTTGCTGCACCGGTGTCACACGTGCATCCTCGGCTCACAAGAAGTAGGCAGTTGCTGGTCTCGTCTTACCAACAGCAGCAACAGGAACAGCAGCAGTAACAGTTGAATAGTCAGATATGGTAGAAATAGACAGGAATAACTGCCGAAAAAGAATGAAGAGGAAAAGGAAAAGTATGAAGGAAGTGGAAGATGAGAAGGGGGAAAATAACGAAGATTTAGAGCTTTCAGGCAAATCTTCAAGCTATGTAATAAGGAAGAAAGAGATGAGAAAGAGGAAAATATAGCAAGATGATTTTTCAGGGCGGAATATCAAATCGTTTAAGAGCATTTAACTGTAGACTGAAGAGGTGTACGAAGGGTTGTAAGTGAAATCTTCAGGTCGCTTAAGAGGAAGAGAAGAATAAAGAGGAAAGGTGAAGAGTTTCAAGTCAAATCTTTAAATCCTTTGAGAAGAAAAGGGGAAGAGAAACAATCTGTCAGATCTTTCAGTCATTGAGAGCAAGAAAAAATATAGAGGAAAATTAAGCGTTTTAAAAAGAGAAGAAAAATAAATAGCCAGAGGAAAATTTTCAAGTCAAACCTTCACGTCCTTTCAGAAGAAGAAAAGAAGACTAAAAAGGAGAAAGAGGTGGAGTGTCAAGCCAAGGCCGGTAGTCTCTTCAGTAACTTCTGCAGCAAAAAAAGCTAACATACTAACGAGGGACACTAAACCTGAAGGTACCTAACAGTGAGTCCTCGAGGGTCACACTTGAGGCAACAACGCTACACTCTCCTCCTGAAGCCTTCCTATTCCTCCTTCTCCTCCTTCTCTTCAACTCCTCCTGGTACTACTGACGCCGAAGAAGAGTTGATAGGATGCCTCTGTTCTCACTTCAAGCTTTTCTAGTCAACCGAAGGCAAGCTATCTGAAAGCTCTCCTCCTGAAGCCTTCCTATTCCTCCTTCTCCTCCTTTCCCTTCAACTCCTCCTGGTGCTATTGACGCCGAAGAAGAGTTGATAGGATTCCCTTGTTCTCACTTCAAGCTTTTCTAGTCAACCGAAGTCAAGCTCTCTGAAAGCTCTCCTCCTTCCCTTCAACTCCCCCTGGTGCTATAGACGCCGAAGAAGAGTTGATAGGATCCCTCTGTTCTCACTTCAAGCTTTTCTAGTCAACCGAAGTCAAGCTCTCTGAAAGCTCTCCTCCAAAAGCTTTCGTATTCCTCCTCTTTTCCCTCAACTCCTCCTGCTGCTATAGACGCCGAAAAAGAGTTGATAGGATTTCCTTGTTCTCACTTTAAGCTTTGTATCTAATCAAGCAAAGTCAATTCCTCAAAAGCTCTCCTCCTGAAGCTTGCCTGTCCCTCCTTTTTCTCCCTTCTAATCCTCCTGTAGGCGGCAATGAAGAGGATAAGTTCGATTCAGCATTAAACCTTTGTGTCTAGTCAAGCAAAGTCAATCCCTACAAAGCTCTAATCCTAAAGCTATCCAATGCTTTCCTTTTCTCCTTCTTATCCTGTAGGCAACGCTGAAGACAAAAAGACTAATTGGTTACTATCACGAAAAGCTTTGCATTTAGTCTAAGCTGAGTCAATCCCTCTAAAACCTCTATCCCTAAAACTCTTCTGCTCCTCCTTCTCCTCCTACTCCTTCTCGTGTAGAAGGCGCTGAAGAGGAGACAGTTCACTCACCAGGAGAGCCATGGTTGGAGGAAAGGTTGTGTGTTTTCCTTCCTTCCTCCGCCTGCTTATATACCATCTTCCTCCGCCCCTGTCTCTCTCTCTTTCTCTCCCTCTCTCTCCGCCCCCGCCCCCCCTCCCCCATCACCCCAGCTTCCTCTTCCAGTCTCTATCTCCTTCTCTAGCTGACTCCTCCCTCCTTCTGCTTCTCCTCCTCCTCAGGCCCCCCTTTCCTCCTTCTCCCCTTGAGAATTCACTTTCTTTCCTATCCCCATCGTGCGCCCCCCCCCCCTTTCAAGTCATGCGTCCCCCCTCTCCCCCTCCCTCTTTCACTCCTCCCCCCTTCCACTGCTTCCCCCCTGCCTTTCTCCCCCTCCCCCCTCCCCCCACACCTCGTTCAGCCTACCTACCTTACATTTATCCCAGGTGGTTGCTCGATCCTTAGGTCTTGGGGTCACATGGCTGGTATCACACACACACACACACACACACACACACACACACACACACACATACACACACACAAGCACACCCACAGACACGCGAACTTCATTTCCTTCAGTCAAAAAAAATTGACCCCCATTTGAAGTGACCTGATATTCCAGCCTCTCCCTCTCACTCTTCCTCCATCTCCTCCTTTCCTCTCTCTCCTCTCCCTCTCCCTTTCACCTCCACTCCCACTCTCATTCCTTTCCCCTTTGCTTAATGGTGACAAAGAAAAAAAAGAAAAATATGACCCTCTTTCAAGCAACCGGATTAAACCTTCCCTCCTTTCCTCTCCCTTCTCTTCAGTTACCTACTATCTTCCTCTCTCCTCTTCTTCCCCCTCTTCTTTGCCTCTCTCCTCATCTTCCTTGCTCTCCTTCTCTTTCTAGTCTCTTTCCTCCCTCTCTCTCCAAATCTTCCTATTCTCTTTCCTCTATCTACCCCTCTCTCTCTCTCTCTCTCTCTCTCTCTCTCTCTCTCTCTCTCTCTCTCTCTCTCTCTCTCTCTCTCTCTCTCTCTCTCTCTCTCTCTCTCCTCCTTCTTCCTTCACCTTCCCTCCTCTTCTTCCTCCTGAATCTCTATCTCTCTCCTCCTCTTCCTCTTTCCTCCCTCCTTCACGTTATCCTCTTCCTCCTCTTGTCTCCTAATCTGATCTCTTTCCTCCACTCTCCTTTTTCCTCCGTACTCACACCTTCCTCCTCTTCCCCTTGATACGCCATATATTTTTCTCTCTTTCCTCCTCTTCTTCCATCATTCACAAATCGTTCCCTTACTTCCAGTTTCCTCATCCAGACCTTCTCTCTCTTCTTCCTCGTTTCCTCCTTCCTTCTTCTCTCCCTCCACAACTCCAACAATGGTGATCCCTCTTCAATGCAATCTCATAATTTCCTCCATCTCACTCTTCCTTCCTTTCTCTTCATTCACTTCCTTCCTTCCTTCCTCTCCCCATTTCACCTTTCATTTCTTATCTCCTCCTCCTCTCCAATCGTCTCATTCAATCTTTTTTTTCTTCATTCATTCATTCATTCGTTCCTTCAGTCTTATAATTTCTTTCATCTTCTCGTCCTAGTCCCAATTCAATCCTTCCCTCTTATTCATCTACTTTCTCCCTTCTTTTTATCTTTCCTCGCCTTCTCCATTTCACCCTCAACTTTTTTATGTCCTCTCCATTCATCTTATTCATTTTCATTCATTCATTCATTCATTCTTTCGTCTTTCCATCTTTCTCTCTATTCAATGTTTTCCTCTCATTCCTCTACTTTCCTCCCTTCTTCCTCTTTTTATCTTTCCTCACCTTCTCCATTCCACCCTCCACTTTGTATCTCCTTTCCATTCATCTTATTCATTTTTTTTACATTGATTCATTCTTTCATCTTTCCATCTTTCTCTCCTTTCAATTCCTCCGTCTCATTCCTTTACCTTCCTCCCATTTTCTTCCCTTTTTGCTTCCTCCACTTCCCCATTTCCCCTTTTTTAACCTCCTTCTTCTCTCCTTCTCTTCCTTCATTCCTCTATTCCTTCCTTCCTTCCTCTCTCACTTATGTTTTCTTGGCTTCCACTTTTCACCTTCCACTTTTTAACCTCCACCTTCTCTCCTGCTCTCCATTCTTTCCTCTCATTTCTCTTTCCCTTTCTTCCTCAGTTCATTTCCTGTCTCCCTTATGTTTCCTTCCCTTCACCGTTTCTCCTCCCATTCATTTACCTCTTCCTCCTTTTTCCCTTCTTCTCTGCTTCCCTTCATTCCTCTTCCTTCTGTCCTTCATTCCACTCAATTTGCGCTTTTTTTTTACTGCCCCCATGTTCCTTCCTTTCCTTAACTTTCCTTTCAGTCTATTATGATGTGGTGAAGATACATTTCTCTCTCTCTCTCTCTCTCTCTCTCTCTCTCTCTCTCTCTCTCTCTCTCTCTCTCTCTCTCTCTCTCTCTCTCTCTCTCTCTCTCTCTCTCTCTCTCTCTCTCTCTCTCTCCTTCCTTTCAGTTTTCTCATCCTCCCTCCGTTTCCTCTTCCTCCTCTTCTTCCTCCTTCTCTCCAGGACTACGGGAACGTCAGGTGTGAAGAGGAGAACGTGTTATGAACGTGTCTCAGCCGGTTCTCTACGCATCCATTTCAGGAAGACTTAGTGCTTATTGTGCTGTTATGGTTCACGGTTCAATACCCTTCAGTGTTATGCTTTCTTTTTTTCTTTTTTTGTGTGTCTAACCTTCCCTTTCCTTTCTTTCCCTTTCCCTTCCTTTGTTTGTTTCCTTCTTCTCACCTCTCTCTCTTTCCTTTTTAATCTTTTTTCCTTTTGTTCCATTTCCTTCCTCCTCTGGTTTGTTGATTTTATTCTTCATATATTACAAATTTTTTCTTTTTTCTTTCTCCTTTTCTTTATAATCCATTCAATCCCTCCCTCTCATTCCTTTACCTTCCTCCCTTCTTCCCTTTTTGCTTCCTCCACTTCCCCATTTCACTTTTTTTAACCTTCTTCTCTCCTTCTCTTCATTCTTCCCTCATTCCTCTGTTCCTCCCTTCCTTCCTCTCTCATTTATTTCCTCTTTCTTTCTTTCTCTCAAAACTTATTTTTTCCATTCTTCCTTTTTCTAGTTTATCTTCACTTTCTTCCTTTCTTTCCTTCTCTCCGTCTTTCTTCCTTTATATAACTCCTTCCTTTCATTAAATATTTCCTCCTCTTCCTTGCTTTTCTTGTTTTATTTATTTCTTCATTTCTTTCCTTCAATTCCTTCTTCCTTCTTTCCTCCTCCATTTTCTTCTCTTTATTCACTTCTTTTTTTCTTTCTGATTATTTTGTTTCATTTTCAGCTCATTATTTTCTTCTCTAATTTCTTTCTCCCCTTCATCCAATTTGTATTTTTTCTGCTTTCTCCTTTCATTTCTTCATTTTAATTCCTTCCTTCCTCTTCTCAAATGCCATTACCTCTTCCTTCCTCTTCCTCCTTCCTCTTCTCAATATTCCTTCCTCTCTTCCTTCCTTTCACTACTTTCTTCACTACTTTAGTTTCTGTTCACCCTTACTTCCTTTTTTCTCTGCATTCTTCCTTCGTTTCTTTTTTTTTTTGTTTTGTTTACTCTTAACCTCCCTTCCTTCCTTCTTCCTTTCCTTCCTTTCTCTCCTTCCTTCATTCATTCATTCATTCATTCATTCATTCATTCCACCCTTCATCCTTTATTTCCTTCCTTACTTCCGTTACTTTATTCTTCCTTCTCTCCTCCATTCCCTTATATTTCTTCCTTTAAATTAATTATCCACACATTCCTCCTTTCTTCATTCCTTTCATTTATCAAAGTATTATGTCAGTCCGTCTTTCACTCCTTTATTCTTGGCATTCATTCATTTTTTTTTATTTACTTATTTATATACTTTTTTTTATATTTTCATTTGGTTATTTATTATGAACGCCTTTTCTCCCCTTCCTCCCTCTTTCTCTTTTCCTTTCTCTTCCTTCCTACCTCCCAACTATTCTTCCATCCATAACAATTTACAAGCGATCTCTCTCTTCGTACGTGCCTCTTGCTAATTTATTTTACTTCCTTTTTTCTCTGTCATCTTGTTTTTTTCCCTCACTTTATCTTCCTTTCCTCTCTTTTCTCCCATTCGTTTCCCCCTTTTCCTTACTTCTCACCTTCCTTTCCTCCGCCTCTCTCTACTTCCTCTTTCTCCCTTCCTTCCTTCCTTCATTCATGATCACAAAAGCCACATGCTCTATGAATCTGTATGTCTGTTCAATTCCACGTAATTCCGTTCACTGAGACGCAGACAATTCTTTGCCATCCCATCCTCCCTTCACTTCCTCTCTCTCCTCCTTTCCACAATCCAGCCACTCCACCTGCGGGTAATGGCACAGACACACCTTCGGACTCCCCCTTCCACCTCCCCTTCCACTCCTCTGCCAACCAACTCTCAAACCCTCCCCTCACACCCACCCACCCTCAACTTCCTTTCTGCACTTTCCAGACAATAACCTTCACGTAAGAGCTCGTCTGGCCCTTGTCAAGAGTGTGTGTGTGTGTGTGTGTGTGTGTGTGTGTGTGTGTGTGTGTGTGTGTGTGTGTGTGTGTGTGTGTGTGTGTGTGTGTGTGTGTGTGTGTGTGTGTGTGTGTGTGTATGTATTCTTAGTGTATGAATGATGAAACAGGATGATCTCTTATTCCTCCTTCTGTGTGTGTGTGTGTGTGTGTGTGTGTGTGTGTGTGTGTGTGTGTGTGTGTGTGTACTTAAGAATGTGTATGAATGATGTAACAAGATGATCTCTTATTCCTCCTTGTGTGTGTGTGTGTGTGTGTGTGTGTGTGTGTGTGTGTGTGTGTGCAAATTCATATAATTTAACATAACACTGCTTGGGCAACACTTAAAACAGGCACACACCAAGGATGTCTCGTCACCGTGCGTGGTGGACACACAATAAAAAAATAAAAAAAGGAAAAAAGAAAATGGAAAGAATGAAGTCGTGTCCTCCGGAGTTACGATTTTAATGGTGCGGAGGGTGGGAAAGAAGGAAGGAAGGAAGGAAGGACGAGAGGAAGATAGGAAGGAAGAAAGAAAGAAAGAAAGGAAGGAAGGAAGGAAGAAAGGTAGGAATGAATGAAAAAAGGTAGGAAGGTAAGAAGGAAGGCAGGCAGGCAGGAAAGAAGGAAGAGACGAAAGAAAGAAGGAAGGAAAATGAGTAAAGAGTAAGTGACGTAACGAAACCAAAAGCAAGTGGATGACAAAACTGAAAAAGGTGAAGTGTGACAAAGGAAAGGAGAAAAGCGACGAAAAATGGACAAGAAGGAAAAACAAGATGACATATTAAGATACAGAGTTACTGAAGGAAGTGACGGTGGAGGAGGAGGCAGGAAGGTAAGGAGAAATAAATGGAAGGATGAACATAAATAAAGAAAAATAGCACGACGAAAGAAAAAAAATGAGACACGATGATAGAAGTGAAGGAATGAAGGCGCCAAGATGCGAAGAGATCAAATGTAATAAAATGTTAAAACGAAAAGAGTAAAAAAGAATAAATGAAAGTAGTAATAAGACAAAGACAAGAAGAAAAAGGGAAAGGGACGAGGAGGAAAAAAATTAGTAGCAGAAAATAGTGAGAAGGAAATATAGTGAAAGGAGAGAGGTGAAAACAAGAGAGAGAGAGAGAGAGAGAGAGAGAGAGAGAGAGAGAGAGAGAGAGAGAGAGAGAGAGAGAGAGAGAATAAAAATACCTCAAATGAAGAAGCGATGGGAGCTCACCGCATTACGTAGCCTACCTTCCTTTTCATTAAGTTCAGATAAGCATGACAAGCACATTAAAATTTATTACAGGTATACTGAAGACCTCTCACCTGGCAATTAATAATAGAATATGTGTGTGTGTGTGTGTGTGTGTGTGTGTGTGTGTGTGTGTGTGTGTGTGTGTGTGTGTGTGTGTGTGTGTGTGTGTGTGTGTGTGTGTTTAACCTCTATTTACATAAACACATTCTTAAACACACACACACACACACACACACACACACACACACACACACACACACACACACACAAACAAACAAACAAACAAACAAGCAAAGTGGCACGCAGACAGGCAGACGGACATTCACGTCTACACACAGACAGACAACAAGACGCAAATGTATGACTTGTGTGTCTCGGAAATGCATCATAAAAAATATCTTCACTTCACTTTTTCTTTCTTTCTTTCTTTTGCAATTTTTTTTTCCTTGTGTGTTGGTTTTCCGCGTTTCTTCGTAATAAAGTGATGCCTCAAGGAGTAACATGACAGGGAAAATGGGAAGGGAAAAAATGTATAAAAAATGCAGCTGGATAGTTACATGGATTGAGATAGATAGATAGATAGATAGATAGATAGATAGAGAGAGAGAGAGAGAGAGAGAGAGAGAGAGAGAGAGAGAGAGAGAGAGATGAATATAGGTGGATAGATAGACAGTATTAGTAGTAAGTGGAACAGATGTATCAAGACACTTCTCAGTCCAAATTTGACCCTCGATTTTTGCCCACTCGTTCTATTTTCTTTACAGGAGCAGCGATTAGCGGGTTCTTTTTTTTCTTGCTTTTGTTACTGCCCTTGATATTCTTCCTTTGCTGTAATAAAAGACAGACAAACAGACAGACGGACACAGAGATAGACAGACAGATAAACAGGTACAGAGAAAGAAAAAGAAGATAAAAAGAGATAAGCCACGCTAGGAAGTTGACAAAAAGAAAGTGAAAGAGGCAGGACAGAATAGATTGATTGATTACTCTGGCGTTCTCTCTTGGCGCCGCAACTGTGTGGTCATATGGCGCCGAGGACAGAATAGAAAACAACTGGTTGAAGAGAAAGGAGAACGGAGGCAACGGTCATGATTAAGGCAACAAAAAAAAACAAAAATCGCTACTAGAAAAAAAATATAGAGATAAGAAAGCGAAAAAATAATAATAATCAGTTAAAATACCAATGAGAAATCTCCGTTTATGAGTATGACTGTCACAATTAAAGAGACACTCAGTAAATTCATTGAGTTACTGACTATACGTGAGAGAGAGGAAGAGAAGGAAAATAATTGATATTAAGGTAGGTTAGGCATGTTCCAGAGAGAGAGAGAGAGAGAGAGAGAGAGAGAGAGAGAGAGAGAGAGAGAGAGAGAGAGAGAGAGAGAGAGAGAGAGAGAGAGTGAAACAAATAGGTAGATGGGTTGGTATATAAGGAAAGAAAAAATATAAATAAATAGGGAGGTAGGTACGTAGGTACGTAGTTAGGTAGGTAGGGAGAGGTAAAGTGATGTAAGTAGATAAAGAGATAAAAAAAAAATAGTAAGTAGACAAATAGATAGGTAAGTAGGGAGAGAGAGAGAGAGAGAGAGAGTCGTGTACAAAGACTAAAAGCATGCACGGTCTATAATTAAAAAATTAGGTAACTGACCTTTTCTAATTGCCGGAAGAAAACCTTGAACCGAGGAAAGTAAAAGATGCAGAAAAAGAAAAACTACGAAGGCAGAAAAATATGGATAAGAGGACATGCTACGAGACAGGAGAGAGAGAGAGAGAGAGAGAGAGAGAGAGAGTGTGTGTGTGTGTGTGTGTGTGTGTGTGTGTGTGTGTGTGTGTGTGTGTGTGTGTGTGTGTGTGTGTGTGTGTGTGTGTGTGTGTGTGTGTGAAAAGCCTCAACAATTTCAGTTTTATCTCCCTAAGCAGGTTCAAGTTATATATGACATAACAACACATCTCTCTCTCTCTCTCTCTCTCTCTCTCTCTCTCTCTCTCTCTCTCTCTCATGTGCTATTTTCTCATCAACATATTTCCCTTTCACAAAAAAAAATCACGTTTCATTTAAATTCAAAGCAAAACGACGAAAGAAATGCAAAAAACAAATCCCAACATACCATGGAAAACTGTAAGCCACGACCGACACGCAAAAAATTAGGTTATGACACACAAAAAAGATAATAATAACAAATAAATAAATAAATAAATAAATAAAACTCGAAACGGTGGTGAGCGCATCGCAGTATAAACCAGTCCTGTGATAAACACTCAAAACTCGGTGACATTAGCAGGAGGAACCACATTTAAGCCAACGACCCCTTGCACAACATAACGTCAGGTAGGTAACAATAGCTGTCATACTCACCACCACCACGCGGAGGCGACGCTGAAGGGGCCGGCGTTGCGTTACCCCAGGAGGTGAGGAAGAGAGTCATCTTCAGGAGGTAAGCGAAGGAAATGTGTGTGTGTGTGTGTGTGTGTGTGTGTGTGTGTGTGTGTGTGTGTGTGTGTGTGTGTGTGTGTGTGCATTCCAATTCGTTATTTTTTTTTCACTCTTTTATTTCGACCCTTTTTTCAACACTGCTCAAGACTGTTTTTTTTTTTCTCTCTATTTCTGTTCTTAGCTTTATTTTCGTAGTATTCTTATTGTCTTTGCTTGTGTCAATTCTGTCTCTCTTTATCTATCTAATAATATTTCAATTCGTAATCTTATTGATTTATGTATCGTTATCTCTTTCTTTCTCCTCATCTTTCTCTTCGCATTTTCCTCACTATCTTCCTTTTCGTATCCTTATTGTTTTTGTGTATGTATCAAACTTCGAAATTTTCTACGCAAAACACTTCACTTTCATTCTTCTCTGTTTAAACATTGACAAGGGTTTTTCTCTCTTTATTTTTCTTTCGTGTTATAACTTTATTTTTTGTACGTGTGTTTCAAATTTCGAACATTTGTCCTCAAAACACTTCACTTTCATTCGTTTCTCTTTTCATAAACTGACCCACGATTGTTTTTCTCGCACTCTCTTCAAATCATCTAGTTTATGGATCAGTAAAGAAAATGTTGTCTTTTCCGCATTGCACTTCACTTGTCAATTCATCTCCCTTTATCAACATTACCCAAGATCACTTTTTTTTCTTTCTGATTTTCCTTTGGCAAGCTGGTTTACTTCACACCAAACGTGGCGTTATGTTAAAACTACTGAGATATCACACTAGACAGCCGGACTCTTACAGGAATTACTGTCTTTACTGGGTTTCACTGGCCGGCAGAGATCGACACACTTTCTTCTGTTTATCTTCAAAGTTGTTATAATATTCGTACTACAAACGTGACGTAACTTAATGACCATCGTGATATTACATTAAAAAACACTATTCTTCACACACTTTATCACTATTATCATTATGCCTCACTGATATGTAGAGGAAACGTGTGGTAGACAGAGTTGGACGGTCATCGAAAGTCTAACCTAAAAGAGAAAAGAAATTTGACGAAAAAGGAATTGATAATGGTTGGTAGTACACTTATTTTTTTTCTTTCTTTTTTTGTCAAGCCGTTTCAGTTTACCCCAAACGTGGCAAAATAACTGTAGCTAGAATTTGACGCTTTATTTTTCTTTCTTTCCATCTTCGGTCTTATTCTTTTAGTACCTCCAAACGTTACGTAACTCACTGACTATTAAGATATTATTCTAGATAACGATTATTCTTTCACACTCTTTTCTACTTTTCATTTCCCTTCGCATATCAAAAAATCTAACACCATTTTTCTTTTTCATTTATTCCTTCTTTGGTCATACAATATATTTCTATAGATGACCAATTTTCTTTCACACTCTTTACCACTTAATATAGACTTCGCTGATCAGTAGAATGCAACACTTTTTTCTCTCTTTCTTTCCTTAGTCTTACAGTTTACATCTATTTCTTGAGTAATAAAGCGTGATAACTATTGAAATCTTACTCCGGATAGCCAGTCTTGAACGAACCTTTAGTATTATCATCGTTATTTTTTTTCACTGCTGAGGTACAACTTCACGCGTGCTTTCAACATCACCATCACCCCAACACCATCACCATCACCACCACCTACACCACCACCACCCGCGGTTTATCTTATGGCTGTTACGCTTCACTGACTTTATTTTAGCATCCAAGTCCTTCATCACTGTTCATATTAGGTTTAACTTCACTATCTTTAATCTCTATATTTTTTTTCTTCTCTCACTTTCTACACCCTGCATTTTATTTCCTCGACCTTCAGTGACGACACTTACATCTCTCTCTCTCTCTCTCTCTCTCTCTCATGACTAGGCTTTCTCTGATTACAGGTATTTTTTTAGCTATCTATAATCACGGCACATTTTTCTCCTCTCTCCATATATGACACGTCTTTTTCCCTCCATTCACTACCCTTTCTTCGATCACGCCATCCTCTCTCTCTCTCTCTCTCTCCATTCACGGCAAATTTTTCTCTTATCTCCAAATATGACTTTTTTTTTCCTTTAATTCACTACCCTTTCTCCGATCACAGAATCCTCTCTCTCTCTCTCTCTCTCTCTCTCTCGACTGAGCATTCTTGTCACCACTTGCTTTCTGCCAATAAATCACGCGACCTTTTGTCCTTAAATTTTTCTCCACGATGAACGGACAATTTCTTTCACTTCTGCTAATTTTAGGCTATGACCAAGGCAGCAACAGCAGCCACAGGAGCTACTTTCCTTTCTCTCCATTCGTTTATGTTAATATTTTTTGCACTTTCACACTTGTGTTTCTTTTTTAGCATACTTCTTAAAGCACTGTTCCCAATTTTATCATTTTCTCTCACAAACATTTTTTATTATTTCCATTAGAATAAGCTCATTAACTTGAACTTTCACTTGTTTCTGATCATTTTATTAACTTTCTTTGTGTAAACACTTCATAAGAGATTTTCCATCCTCTTCATTTGTTTATATTGAGTATTTCAAAAACTTTCACATTTGTTTGCCTTCACCCTTCCATGACAAGGGAGTTTTTCGTACTTTCTATGGTAGGTAATTTCCTCTCTTCAACTTGATTGATTGCTTAAGACGTTACTACTTGTTTTCCTTTAGCCAACACTTCAGACACAGTTCTTTCTCCTTTCTCCCCTCCATCGTTTATGTTGAACAGCTTAAAAATTTTACGCGTGTTTTCCTTCCCATATCATTTAGTCCCTTCTTTCTCTCTTTTCCACAAAATATGAGGGAGACTAGTCTTTCAGATCCTGTTTGTTTAGATTATCTTAAATTTAACTTTCACACCTGTTTATCCTTTCACTAGTATTTCTCCCATTTCCCATGTATTTTTTTCTCATTAACGTCTGTTTATTTTAAATTCTCACACTTTTTTCTCTTTATATCACCATTTGAAGTATTTTGTTTATTGCAGCTTCCTATTTTAAGTGTTTTCTTTTCTTCCATGTGACTGATTTATTTCATTTGAGTGTTTTGAAGTCCCATTTGTTGAACAAAAAATAATCATATGACCAGGACAATTGGGTAGAAATTAATATAAACGGCCCGATATCTCGTTTCCTACTTAACCAACTGTTCTTCTGTTGTCATTATATTTATACTAACACCCAAACCATAGGAAAGAGTGTAGTGATCAAAACAAGTGTGAACACATCCATGAAATATACGGAGTAACTCCAGCGTCCCGCGACAGCCAAAACCCGCGGCCTACCACCGCGTAGATTAGGGGGCTCTTTTAACCTTTTGATGATCACAGACCCCAATTGGATTGCTCAGTATGGTCACATACCCTCTTCCCTTTGCTACCGTAATCATCATCATCAGTCCTATTTAAAAGTTGACAATATGAAATCCAGATGTCAATAGCTTGAATATTTTAGATGTGGATAACTAGGAATAGAACATGAAAAGCAATTATAAGCAGTGCGAGTTGTAAAGTGTCATTCTAACCAACTATAAATTAGTAAATCAAATATATAACAATATTCAGAGATAGAGTCCCATACCCCAAGCATTTGGTATCCATACCCCCAAGGGGATTGGATACCCCCGGTTAAGAACCCCTGGCGTAGATCAAAAAGGAGATTTCAAACTCTCACGTAGGAGCACTAAAAGAAAGGTGAATATATACTACTGTACGTAACCTCGTAACGGCCCCATCTCCCTTAGGGGGCCTCAAAACACTATAATGAACTAAATAATTACCAAAGGAAAGAAAAACACAAAAATAGTAAGCGGCAATAAATGAAATAGATACCCACCATCACCCCCCCCCCCCCCCCTTTACTCACCCCTTACCAGCGAGGCGAGAGGCAAGAGCTTTTCCTTTCCGAAACGTCTGATTATTTTAAAACTTTCATACTTGTTTCTCCACTTCTTATCACCCTAGTCACCCTTCTTCTTCCCCCCTCCCGGGAGACGCGAAGCTTCTTCCTTCAGCAACTAGGCCAACCAGCTGATCATGGAGGGGGGCAGCCGCCCACACCACCGCTCATCCGCCGCGTTTTCAAGTTTTTCTCGCCATCCATGACTCGTCAGGTTGAAGCGCTACTTCCACCTTCATACGAGGTATTCTCACGCCTCGCCGAGACACACACACACGCGGGGAGTCCTTAAACCACGCAAAATCGTGCAAAACACATAAAACGTTCCCAACCTGTTCGTCTGCCGCCCCGCGTCAACAAAAAACAGCTGACTACGGGCCTATGACACCTTTAAAAACTAAAACACTATACAAGGTGAGTTCAATACAAATCCAATACTGTATCTATGCGCATACATGATTTTTCTTCTTTATTCTTATTTACTATTAGAGAACAGTTAGCCATGATAATGTGACAAGAGGATCAGTACCGTCATCCGTTAAAAATCGCTGCATTGGTAACTTAAACTGCCAGATATTTCCTCTTTAGTTCCAGCCACTCTCTAACCGGTCTTTATTCCCCTTGTGACCTTTCTCTGCGGCGGCGTCTTCGTTGCATCTTTGTTCTTCCCTTGCTGAACCTGCTTTATAACTTTTTTTGCCTTTTTTTTTATTACTGTTACCCCTACACCAAGATGATTCCACACTTTCGTTTCTCTTCTTTTTCTTCTCTCTCTCTCAGCTTCTCCTCTGTTTTCTTTTTCTTCTTCTTCTTACGCAACTGATAACCAGCTATAACATGCCTCAATGGGAAAGAAGCAAGGAATTAAGGAAGGAGGAAGCAGAGAAAGAGACTGACATCCGCACGTACTAGCCTATAATTTCCGATCCACCCCAATTACTAACACCAATTACGATCATGAGAGCTGCGAAACTAAACTTCCTCAATCAGCATCGCAAGCAGACATCCCTCACTTTCTCCTGCGGGGCTCTTCCTTTCCTCCCGGGCAAGCTCTCCGTCCCCCAGCCGCGGTGTAACCTTTCCTTCGCCAACGCATTTTTCTTCAATTCTTCTTTTTTTTTCCACTCCCCATTTCGTGCACTCCAGCCACGAGAAACTGAGAGAGTGGGAGCTGGAAAGGAAAAGGAAAGGAGGAAGAGAAGAAGTTATTGTCGGACGAAGAGAACGGGTCAGGCAAAAACGCGGAGCTATGAGGTAGAAAGGAAAGCGAACTTGGGGAAAGGGAAAGGAGAAAAAGTGGTCGTATAAGAAAAGGGCGGGTCTGAGAAAAGTATTATAAAGGGTAAGAATGAAAGAGAGGGAAAGGATGAGAAGTGATCAAGTGAAGAGAGCATGGCGGAAAAAAAAGGTAGAAGTACGAGGTTGAGGACGCTGTGTGAAAGGCAGATGAAAGCGAGAGTCAAAATTAGAGACGAAAATCGAGGAGGGGCAGGAACTTGAAGGCTAAACAATATGATAAAAGAGAAATTACTGTTTAAGTGTACGTGAGACGAGTGAATAAGCTATAGCATGAGGTTAAGGAGACACTGAGAAGGTGGATGAAAGTTGAGTTGAATATTAAAAGATGTAAAAAAGAGAAGTGAGGACCATATATGATGAAAGATGGGCTTGAAAGGGCGTTATTAGTGTGCTCGTACGTGAGAAATAAAAACAAGAAATGTGAAAAATAGGTCGATTTTTCACTGTTGATCGAAACGGATTGAAACCCGCTAATATGAAACTTTGAACTCATTAACCATGCAAGAATTATAGATTGAAATTCGGTGTTGGTCCAGTCGAATATGGTAGACAAGTAGGAAAGCAGCAAGGCTTGAAATAACCAAGAGCCCAGTTAAATTAATCAAGGTCAGGTTACTTTTTTTCCAATATAGCACTTGAAAATGGGGTCCGTCTTCGGCAATAACGCTACTGCACCTGCCATATGACGTTGAAACTGATTCGAACTCCATGAAGAGAAGGGATGCAAATAAGTGGAAAGCTGTACGTATTTCTAATTATTGTATAAGGAAAATGCATGCATACATATGAAGATACAGAGAGGAAGTGAAAGCAAAACCGGTAGGTATACAGTATCCCAAAGATAAGAATAAGAATCCGAAAACAAACCGATGGGAGAGAATTAGCAGTGAAGGAACGGCTAGGAGTAAACAAGGAAAGTAGGCCTACCTAAATCTTCCGCAGAGGAGGGAGAGCAAGTTGAGGCGAGTGGGGTAAAGATGATAATCACGACGCCGGTTAAAAGGTCAAGTAACAGTGAATTATTAATAATGATGCAAGGGTACGTACATACGCTGATGCATCCAAGCACATAAATAAATAAAGAAAATCACAAAACGAGAGCTCAAGCGAGAAGGCTGACCTGCGGCACGTGTCGAAGAAGGAGGTAAAGAGATGCGGGGAAGGAGGAAGAGGAGGAGAAAGTAATCACATGCTCTTGTCTACACGGAGAAGCGACTTTTTTTCTTTCTTTTTGTTTTTTGCCTTTTCCAACCATGAGAAGTAATAAACATAAAACGTCCCTTTAATACTTTTGACGCCCGTTCATCCCCTCACTTTTACTTTTTTTTTTTCATCTGTCCACTACATGAACACACCATGTAATGATTATGAGCTCTCTCTCTCTCTCTCTCTCTCTCTCTCTCTCTCTCTCTCGGCCTTCACATCAAGAGGACGTTCACCATATGCCCTATGCACCGTCACCTCCCCCCCCCTCTTTAATCTGTGTTGAGTAGGAATGCCTTTTTTTTAATATAAACAACAATACACAAATGGCAAAATTACTTTGGAAATATGGTTTAGTGTGAATATTATGACGCAAAAAGTGTAAAAAATTATTCTAAAGCATTTTTTTTCTGCTGCAGCCAATGCTTTCTTTATATGTAAATACATTCTAAAAAGTTGATGCCTTTCTGTACTTTAATGAGATGGTAACAGCGGTGGTGGTAGTGGTCCAAGTAGTATCATATTAGAAGTAATTATATCATTAGTGGTGATGGTGAATCTCCTTTCACTGACAAAAAATAATAAACTTCCTAGAAGTCTTTCATTCACACCACCAAGAGATTCAATGGGCCTTTGAGTTTTGTTAAGTCAGTAAAGTCACTGCTACACTAATTTTGCAAAACCAAATCATACTAAATTAATGTAAGATGTTTTATGGTAGAGCCTGTCTTTCAAACTTTCAAAGGGGGAGTATTGACACCTCTGGACTTCAATCAGACCATTATTTTTCTAATCTTCTATCTCATATCAATATCTAATGTTTCGCCCTTAGTCCGTCTCCCTTGCTATGAAAACGGGGTCAGAATCAAAGTCAATAAAATAATGGGACTTTTATACTCTACAGCCTCAGTACATGCACATAAGGTATCAACATGATCAACAGTAACTTTCTTAAATATGTACAGGATCTACAGTTTCAAGTATCTCACATTTCTCCAATAGTTATTACTTAAGACACGAAATGAGGGACAGCTGGGCAGGGCAACACCACTTGGCAAATTTACGCTGAATACATCAGAGCAAGAATCGTCATTTTCCTATACCAAAAACATGTTAAATCAATTGTAAGATCAATAATGGTACATGTTTAAGATGCGTCAACCACCTTGTATGCACCCCCCCATTTAGTATTCATGTTGGGAATAATTGCTCTGAAAATTTGTGTATAAGTCTCAAAACAAATCGTCAAAATAAGAATGTTCAATCAGTCTTAACTTTGATGGTTCATTTTAAGACACCAGCTCAATTTTCTAGTCTTTTATGCATCCTGACAACTAATTTGAGGGGTGTGTACAAAAATGGTGACCTTATCATTATGGGGAGTAAATGGCCCCTGTTGGATTGGATAAGAAACAAGTCTTCAGGTTTTGCTCATGGGCAGAGTGTGCTGTCCTGCCCCAGCTGTTGGGTGACACAGCACAAAGTGCAGAGTGGCAGAGAAAAGTGTTGACAGAACTTAGTACAACACTGCCTCTGAAGACTGGAGACAGAATTTTTTAGAATGTCTGTAGTCAGGGTGTCTGAGGACCATGGAAGGCCAATGAGGATGATGGTGAGGTAATCCAGTAACCTAAGAATGTTACTCTCCTTTACCCATGATACTAAACACGACAAAAAAAGAACATGATGATTCCCTGTGATGCTGATTCTCCACAGCAAAACATAATGAACAGAAAGCAATAATTTGAGGTGATACAAGGCAAAGCACTCCCCCAAAAATTATTAGAGAGGGATGATAAATTAGATCCAGCCATTATGTTGACTGAAGAAACCTAAACCATCTAAAACCAAAGGGAATGACAGCTTGGTGACGACGATGGATGATGCCCGAAACAACAACACGACCTTGCCCATTCTAGGAGCCTGTTTGTGGGGGTGATGACACAGTGATTGGGTTATACATTTTTAGTTATTGCTCACAAGGGAGGGAATGGAGTCACCTATACTTAAGATGATTGTAATGCACTGCTTTCCGAGATACTTTCAAGCAATGATCATGTAGTTAATGCTAGTTCCTTAGGCACCATACGAGCTTTACAAGAGATTAAGATTATACAATAGCTGAGTCACATCAACGAACACTTGACCAAGGAATATACCCTCCACATCTTACTGTAACTGACTTTGATATGAGTGAAAAACCTAACCTGACACCCTGACTAAAGTTTGAGAGGTAATTTAATTTTTAATATATTTATAAGTAGCTTTATTGGATGGATACACAAGTTAATAATTCTGAATAAAGATGATGAAGGGAAGAAGAGTTAATAGCAATATGCTCCTTCGTTCCTCTTATCAACTAACATATCATCTTTGCCATCATAAATAACATCACTCTATAATAATATCTATCTGACAAAAACAATCATGCAAGAAGTAAGATTCTGTATACACTCTTATTCCCACTCTATCACTGGCAGACACGTGCAGGACAAGATGAGAGGAGAGCGAGATAAATGTCGGGGGAGGGGAGGGGGGGATCATAGTAAGGGACACTCTTAATGAGGGGAACATTGCGCTAGGTACAGTCCTGGCTGATGGGACCCGGCAGACACCCCCACGAAATGATGGGTTCTTTGCCTCTCCTGGAATGATGCTGAGAATGATAGATGCCTAAACGCTCCCGAGAATCACACTTCACCGGCACACACCAAGACACCCAGAAAAAAATGAAGAAATAAAAACTTGGCCTTTCTTATGCACCTATGGCCCAAGCTTCAACAACCACTGCAAGGCACCCGAAAAAATTCCCCTTGTTTCCTATTCCTGGACATGTGTGGCGGCCTTGAAAAACCTTGCTGAAGTCTGCTGATCTACCTAAATGAACACTTTCTTCCTTATGGCAGCAAACTCCACGTATAAGCAGAAAAAGGCAATGATGGCTGTTGCGCCCTAATGGCAGAGTGTTTTTTCAAGCTGTCAGAGATCCTATCCAGCCTTCTTAAGCGTCAAAGGCAAGAATAGTTTTATTATGAATTTTCTCCCAATGAAGCCTCACAGAAAGATGAACAATAAACCTTTGCTACCATAGAGAGCTACAGAAAGTTGAGGCATACAGAGGACCCTGAAAGTTGGGAAATGCATGTAGTAGTGAGTCATGCACAATGCTTGTTTAATACTTGGAGAAAGACAGGAAGCTGCCATTCCCAGAACATTTCCACTTTATCACTCACTCTCATCCCATCCAAGGGGAATTACGGGAGGACATACTCAGAACTGCCTCTCTTTGACTGATAGACACGATGATGCAGCTTGAAGTGGATTAGAGGGAAGAACACTTAGCCAGCAGCACTGACATCCACCACATTACGAAGGGTTACGTTACTAAATTGTACACTGGCATTACTTCTGCAATTCTTAGCAAGTTATGAAAGCCAAAGAAAATCGTTATTAGTGTGGAATGAGAATGAGCTGTCTGCAATCAGTAACTGGAAAGGCTAAAAGGTCATGACCCTCCTTCCTACCTCTGCTGTGGGTATTCTCACCAACAACTCATCCTTAATTGCACTCATGATGGGAAAATAACCACTCCAAAAAATTGAGTTGAGGTATAAAAATGAGATCTTGTCAAAATAGGAAATGTTTATTAATCTATAGTTTGACATTGTAAATTTTTAGGCCTCAGCTCAGTTTTCCATTGTGGTTTCTTCCTGACATGAGTGCTAATCAAAGGGTGAGTAAGAGCTGGCAAATGCACCCTAATCTTCCCTCGCTGTGGTGGGTGACTCGGGAATGGAATGACGGAACCCACAACTCCTACATTACACGCCAGACGACTCGGTGACATGTCTACTCCACGTCCCAGAATGCAAAAATTTATCTCTGTGTGATGGATTCCTACACAACCCCTAAATGTTTTCTTCACTAAACGAGTCACACTTAGCTGGCACATAAATCTCAACAAATTTTCACAGATATTTGAGAGCACAATAATTTCTTACTACATCAAGACAAGAGTACGTAATTTTTTATCTTTTTTTTACAGGTTTTGGAACACTGAACTTTGCCTAATGATACAAGCAAATAGAAATGTCCACACCATTCTGAGTTTACAGTTTAGTATCCATCCAATCCAAATGAGATTTCACCCATGAACAAGACATTCAAACCTCAACTCTTAAATAAAACATGAAGCAAAACTTTTCAACCACTTCATCATGTACTCTCCTGCCAGCTAATGTTACTCTCTGCATCCACTAATTCTACATTCACACCTTAATAAGCCACTCTCAGCAGTTTCCTCTAGTCTTCTCAAATTTAACAATATCAACAATAGTCATAAAATGGATAGTGGTAAATCTATAGATATTATTATTATTATTGTTATTATCATCATTATTCACCAACACACAAGTCTAACACTTCCCCAAACAAGTTACAGCTGAACACTGCTGGAATAGAATAGTGTGCATCTCTTCTCTAGACAGACATGCAATCATTATAGTGTTTATCATCTTACATGTCTAGTGAGGGACAGAGAGCAGTAAGAAGACATATGTATATACATCTAAAGAGGCTTAAAGATGTATCTAGATGTATGTGTGGTATATGTATGTGTAATGTGTGATGTGTGTGTGTGTGTGTGTGTGTGTGTTGGTTGTCCTATTTTGTGGAGGTATTGAGCACATCTACATGGACAATTCACATCCACTATTAACACTCAATTCCTCCAGGCCAGAGGACTAAGCCGAGGAAAGAAGGACAACAAGATCTGCTGTCACAGTCACTCATACCAAAACACACACAATGAAAGCCACTTGAGGAGGAAAAGTCAGCAAAATAAAACAATCGGGTTGGTGATCTTGTGTGTTAAGGCAAATGTCTCTGACTATGGGAAAAAAAGTAAACAAAAGGGTGAGAAGTATCAGGATAACTGCGGTGACGGGTGAAATAAAGTTTTTGAGGCCATACTGTAAAAAGATCTAAAATGAAGGGGTGTTGGTTATCAGAGTAAGCCTTGGAATTAAGCTACACTGCGAGGTTTTCTATATTTTTACAGCTTCGATTAATGGTAATTTCTTCACAAATCTTCCTAGACTGAGAAACGAAAAGTAACGCACCATATCCAAAACAAACTAAACTCAGCACTACTCTGCCAGACTTTGGGGATTACACTATTTGGGGTTAGCATAAAAAAAGCCTTAAAAAAAAAAAAAAAAAAACATGAGGGAAATACAAAGACATCAACCATGACCAGTAATCTCATTGCCTCATTCACACCAATACATACATACACACACACTTTCATAAACATATTTGACACTTCAATGAACAACACCCTTTACCATCCTAACCCAGGTTCAAACCATTAACACACTAATAATAATAATAATAAAAAAGGAAAATCATATAAGTACATACACCATGGGTTCTAATTCACTTTGGGTTTGAGACACCGCTCCGTGGAACCCGTGACCACACTGTTCTAACCTTATGTACGGGGAATATCAATAAATAAAAGTGCAGATGAGGCCCAACTGAAAACAGCAGCAGTAGTTACTTGCCTAAAAAGGAAAAGAGAAAAAAAAAGGACAAAGAAATAAAACTGCTCTTTCAAACTTACTGCAAAGGTATCAGAAAAGGAAGATAAACATAGAGGGGGAGAGAGAAACTAAAGAGAGAGAGTTAATAACAGTAGAAGTTCCCATACTAGCAGAACCCATTCATGTGAACTAAACTGCTGAAAACAACCAAAGACAAATAAGAAACAGCGAGATAAACAAAGTGTCAAAAAATGAGAAGAAGTCCTGACAGCAAAGGAAAGCTATTGGCACAGACAGGTATGGTTGAAAGGATATCGATTTACCTCACTCCTAACTCCTCGGCAACCCTTTTCAACACGACAAGTCACTGGGAGGAAGGAGCTTGAAGAGAAAGGAGAGTGCAATGGCAGATAAGTTGGTGGAGCGGGGACGTGACTTGCTGCATCGAGAGAGGCTGCAGAGTAAGGAGTTTAAAGTGTGGTGGATCAATATGCTTCAACCATCCTCCCCTGTCTTCTCCATTCCCAGCACAGGTCACAGAGATGAGGGGCAGCCTGAAGGTAATGCCCAGTGTCGGTGCAAGGATGACAGCACCACATGACTAGGAGGTGCAGAAAAGTAGTGGCAATGAACCCTTGAGATGAGTGGCTGCCATGTGAAGGCTGGACAGAGCTTTTCCTTCTCTCCATGACTAACAGACTGAACAGAGCGATCCGATATGTAATGCTAGACGGGTAAGGCGTGTTTGCTAAATCGTATGCACCACTTAAATTTGTGTTCATATTCTTATTCTTTCTCTTGACAACTTCTTCAAATAGGGTCACTGTTTTGAGGCTGTGGTTCAGGGCTTTAGAGTTAACACCCTTCCTAACCACCTTGCCCTGGTTCTTCACTTCCATGGCTTGACACACTAACCAACTAGACTGCCATGCTCAGATCAAGATGCAAACTACCGAGAAATAATGAGATGGTAAAGTTAAATAGTCCAAACAGTATGATAATCTACATTTGTTTAGACGTTAATTCGCTTTTATATCTTACCTCAGTTTTCCAGGGTAATTTGTTTTTGCAATATAAATGTTAACTGGGATGATGTGTGCAAATTTGTAAACACACCCTACTAGCCAGGGACCAAATTTCACTGCTAATTGTGGGATCTCTCTACTCCCTTACTTTCACTCATATCAATAATGTAAAGATGCAACAAAAAAAATTCCTTCGTTGCTTGAGTGATTTAGTGTCAACTGGAAAAAAGACCAAGGAATATTTTTTTACCGTGATAACTGAGTCGCTGTGTGACTGGTTGTGAGTGAAGTGCCTTGGTGGAGGAGAAAAAGATCCCAGCACTTGACTTTCCATTTGACAAATGTTGATGAATACTTCTCTGCCCTCATTCCTCTCCTCATCAGAGCAGAGCCTCCACAGCACATGCAGCTGGACTGACTCACTAAACTGTTAACCCACCAGAGCTGATTCCAACACACATGTATATAATGAGCTCTTCAAATTTTATTAACATAACTTGGAATAAATACTTCATCACCATGTTACAGTGACCTTAGAACTACCACTGTAAAAAGTTAATTTACTAATAAAAAATCAATAAAGAAGACACTAAAATCTAGAGCACTCAATATCAGTGCCACAGTAATAATGAAAAAACAAATAAGTAACATGACATCTACATCTTGTGCCTACGTGTTTGGTGAGTCAGTGACTGGAATAAAAATGAGAATTTTAACTGTAGCTTCCTCTTCCCTGTGACAGGTGAACAGAAAAAAAGGTGCACCTGCCGACGACACAAGTCCAGTGAGATGAGGAACATGTTCATAGTAGGAAAGGATAGATCAGTAGGAAGAAAATGCTGCTTGTAAATAATAATAATAATAATAATAATTCCCCCTTATCCTACTCAACTGAACATTGTCACACAACCTCTAGGTGACTAATTGAGAGGTGAAATATGTATATGTATATATATTCATACCAGCCAGTCATTACCTGCAGTTTACAGACTACATCATTAGAAAGCTGGGTTGCTTATATGCTGCACTGATGAATGAAGATGATGGCATATTAAATAAAGCGATTTAACTGATATGCTACGATTATATACCTGACTCACTCGCTCTCTCTCTTTCAATACGAATAAAACACCACTTGGGACAGGCGAACAACACAGTCTGGCACTCGGTAAACACAACACACACGAACAGACACACGCAACTTCATCTTCATACACTCAGGTCAAGTGAAATGGGCACAGCTCCTCCACCCCTGGGGCCTCTCTCACACCGGGGGACAGGCTGAGGAGGTGCATGGAGGACAGGAGCAGCTTCTTCTACAGTAGTCTGGTGGTGACATCCCAGCCTCCTCTATGCTGGTCCTGGCTAGTACTGGCCATGACTAGGAGATGCATTCTGCGACATGCCTGGCGAGAGGGAACAGTGATGGCAGTGAGGCAGATGCTTGGAGGAGGGTGACAAGAGTGAAAATTAAGGTGAATGAACGAGGAATGAGGGCAAAGTGGATGACAGGTTTAATAATGAATTGGAGTAAAAAATCGGGGTGAATGTGAAAGGTTGGAAGAGACAAGGGTAAAACTTAAGGGTAGTACAAAAGTGAGGAAGGAGTGAGGGCAAAGTGGATGACAGGATTAAAGAAGTGGAGTACAACACAGGGGAAAACAAGGAAGGTTGAAAGAGAGAGTGAAAGTTGAGCTGGAAGTACTAGATGTAAATGGGGAGTGAAGGCTAAGAGTGTAAAAGAATTAACCCTTACACAGCACGTGAAATACAGGTATGTCTCAGATCAGGTGGACACAAAGGGTGGGCAACACACTACATGTCTTCTCAATTTTTACCATATTTTGAATTTTACAGCAACCTCTCGTTGTCTGTATATCAATTAGATCAAGCAGGATTAGATTCTGTAACAGCTGTTGCATCTATGTAGAAACATGAGGAACTCTATCTGATGTGTGCCTTGGAGCCCAAGCTTCTCAGGCCTTACTACACATCATCATCATCATCATGTTTTTAGTCAATCTTCTTTATAATATTATATATGGTTTGATGTTTGATGATATTCCTCCAGTTGCCTCTGTCAAGTGCTTCATCCTAATTAACACAGAGTGACTAGCTCCTCCACACATTTTCTCTAGGTCTTCTCTGGTCTGCCTGGTGGTCTATGACAAGGCACCTTGATGAATGACTCTAAAGTGTCACTCTCATCTGTTGTCTTTACATCTCTGAGGCATCTTAGTCTCCTGATCCTGAGAGTACAGCTCAGTTCCTAGACTACAGATCTTAGTCTCCTGATCCTGAGAGTACAGCTCAGTTCCTAGACTACAGATCTTCTTACTATCAATAAGTATAATAACAACAACAATAATAATAATAAGTTCAATCAGTCTCAAGATAGGTAAAAAAGTACTTTATGTATTTCTTTACCTCACTGACAAAATTGTAACGCCCAGAAGATTAATACTTTTTGTGTGATGCAGAAGCAAATCTGCCCATCTGGTGTACATGATGAGACAAAAGCCAGCCTATCATGTAAGGGTTAATGAAGTGAGAGCGAGTACAGATTAAAGGTAGTGAGGATAAGAAGAAAACATGAGATCATACAGTGGAGAATGTCAGGTTCAAATGAAAGTTGAAGGCAAGATACACTGATACAAGGACTATCCATCCATCAATAGTAATGTCTGGTGTGGTGTTGAGGCCACAGCAGTGCTTTGCCGTGAGGCCAGAGCAGTGCAAGCCGCGGTGGTGGTGGTCAGCGTGGGGTCTGAGGCCTGCGGTGAACAGTGAGGCTAGACAGCTCAACCTATAACACGTTTCTGATGCATTGGTCTCCCTTTCGTGCTTGGCTGTGGTGAGGTCCTCCTACTAGTTTAATTAATTTTTACTGAATGAAAGCCTATCCCTTTCTGATAAACTGCCCTATACTCTAATTTCTCTTGACTTCCCTCCATTCAGAAGCATAAGAAAACCAAACACCATATTAAATGCATTACTTCACAGGGTGGATCTACCATCAGAAGCACACACACACACACGCACAAAAAAAAAAAAAAAATAAATAATATATATATATATATATATATAATATATATATATATATATATATAATATATATATATATATATATATATAATAATAATACAAAAAAAATATAAATAAATGAAATAAAATAAAATAAAATAAAAGAAATGAAATAAAACAGATGTGAACTCAACTTTACCTTCCTTTCCTACACAACCAACACCCATCACAGAACCTCACCCCATTCAAACCCGCACACACTCACACCCCATGAAGTTGACGACTACTATACGCAAACAGTGTGGTAGCTGAGAAAAAAATTTATCCTGAATGTCTCGCGTGTTGGGAAAAAAAATTATCCTGAATAAATCCATGTCTCATGCGTTGGGAATCTTTTTTTTTTATCCCAAATGCATCTGTCATGTGCTTTGAGGAGAGGCAGTTCCCCCCCACGACAATCTTACCCTGCAGCCCCCCACCCCCTTTCCCCCGTCTGAGCGGTGCTGACAGCTAGTGACCAGAGTATAATAGCTCCTGGCTAGGTGCTGCATGTCGAGTTTGTATTTCTTACATACATACAGGTTTCTACTTTACCAGTGCAAAACTCCACTTAATGGGAATGCAGGAAAGTAAGCTTTGCAAATAATAAAACTCATACATACTTACAAAAACTTACTAGCACACCTCAGGATTAATTAACTGAGTATGTGTACATGGTTACATTATTACATACCAAAAGCCACTCTTAAAACATCAATTACAGAGGTTAAAAGAGGTATGAAGCTTCTGGTTAGTTAGAAGGAGTGGGATAAGTTAATCTGTAGAATGAGAAAGTGAGGGAGAGACAAAGACAGACAGAGAAAGAGTAAATGCCAATTGTGTTAGTAAGGGAAGCTGGTTAGGTATACAAAGGTAAGGAGAAGGATAACAACATACAACACACCAAACAAAGATACAAAATAAAAGAAAAAAAAAAAAAATCAGGGAAAACAAAAGAGCACTCCAAGGAGGAAGCACCACAGAGCAAAAATAAAGTGTGGCAAGTGGAGTCTATGTATTTACTCACTGTCACAAACCTCCTAATTGCTCTAGAAAATCAACTACTTCTCCTCAGCAACTGAAATAAACAGAAGGAAGGAATTTGCAGATCACCGAGGTTATTGTATTGATTAATAAGTAGAAGCTTAGTTAAGGTGTCACACAAAAGTACACTAAACCATCAAACAGATGTACTTTACTGTGCCATGAGAGTCACACGTTTCAGCACTGAGTTATCTGCCTGGGTGCACAAGATGATGATGTGTGAGTTGTGAGTTATATACAGTTGAGAACGAAAATATTGCTCTGTCTTACTCTAAACAAACTGGCACTTGTAACCCCTTCCCGTATGGCAAGTCACTTTCCTTCCTCTGCCACTTAGTCCCCACCTCTCTCCTCTCTTTCTGTTTCTCACCCTTCCTCCACTCCCTTCTACCTAATGTGACTTGCCGTGCAGTTTAGAACAAGAAGGGCTGATATTTTTCGCCCTAACTGTATATACTAAGAGTGTGAGTTGTGACAATGTGATAAACAAGATGAAGGGATTACTCACAAAGCCCCTGTTATTAATTAGTGAGGAAAGCAAGACAGGCCAGACCTATAAGATTGCCCAGCTGATTGCAAAGTAATTTGAAGATGCACAGAATGGTATGACACAGAAGAGGTTGAAGTAGATAGGTTGTAGTGGAAGTGGTTTGTGAAGAGTGTATGAAGCAGTGTTGAATCCCTTTCCAACTTCAAGATCAATGTGGGATGTAAGATCTTCAACATCAATCAGCAACATCGTATCATTTAGGATACAAATTAGGTCACAAATGAATATTGCTTTAGTATTAACAAATTGTAAAGAGGAATGTGTGAGGTAATTTGCATCCCTTCCTGACTCTGAGGATCTCCATGTGACCCCAGATCTTCAATGTCCTGAGACACGTCTTATGGAAGGAGTGTGAAAGTGATCATGACCAATGGCAGGATATGGGGTGGCAGTTAATTGGTGGGTGGCTCAATGTACTGGGTGAGCTACTTTGGTATTTCTCCCAGGACTGATATTTTTCTTTCTTCTCTAAGTTTGCTGGAAATATATTTTTGTAATCAATGAAAAATGTTGTTATTTTTTCACTTGTGGATAATCTTTTTAAGTTTACCTTATTCCCCACTCTGTATATGCTAGAAAAAGTGTTTGTGACACTAAGTGAGCATGTTTAGCGTGTGAGTTTTCTACAAAATTGATTTTCTTTCTCTTCACTAAGTTTTCTTGGCTTTCCATTCTTTCTAGGCTGGAGACATGATGTGTGATGATGAAACACGTTCACTGTGAGAGAATTTCCTCTCACAACACTTTATTTTTCTAATTTTGCTTGACCTCTAACCCCTCCAATGCAGAAAATAAGGTTTATGATGATTAGGTAAGCATGTAGAGTGTACAGGTTTCAGGAGATCACAAGGATAGTCTTTGAACACCTGAGACTCTGCTAGTAAACCCTTAGGCCTAATCTGTCTAAGGCACAAATTTGTGCTACTAATACTGTAAAGTAATAGGAAATTAGACTGCAGAATATATGAAAAAATGAGGAAAGACAAGCAAGACATGAAGTAATAGACACACAGTAAGGTGGAGATAAACATAAAGGTCATGAGACACAATAGAAAAGGTTGTTCTCTGGGGAATAGATTTAACCCAGTAGCTACGGGGATCATGTTTCTTAAAGGCCCCTCTAAGAGAGAAAAAAAAAAAAAAATCCCACCACTCACACAAACCATTTCAAAATATATATCAATGCATTTGTGATCAGTTTATGCATCATCTATTTTGGGGGCTTAATATCATGGCAAAAATCTGGACCGTCGCTGGGACACGGTAAAGTCACAAATTTGGCCTGTCGCTGCTACCGGGTTAAAAGTTTGATGGTGGTATAGGTGTTGTACTCATTTTATGGATGGTATTAGGTATATATCAAAACAGTCAGTAAACATCCTGCATGCCAGAACAGAAAAAATAACTATGGCTAAGTAAAAACTTCCCAACTTAACCCGGTAGCAACGGGGATCATGTTTCTTAATGGTCCCTCCAAGCGAGAAAAATGAGAAAAAATTACCCCTCACACAAACTATTTCATAATATATATCAAAGCATTTCTGATCAGATTATGTATCATCTATTTTGGGGGTAAATTTCATGGCACAAATTTGGCCCGTCGCTGCTACCGGGTTAATACCTTTACACTAAAAGAAACATACAAAAGTATTGTCTCCTGAAATCAATAGATATTTCACAAGCAAATGATGCCTGCACATTACTCTACAGAGACAAGGAGTAAAGATGTCTGCTGTGGAAAATGCATTCTCCCTGCTGTTGAGGATGATAATGAATATACAGGACAACCCCTTTAAACAATGAGAGTCAGGGAAGACAAGAAATGGAGAAAATTTGTCTATTGTGGAAATTACGTACTCCCCACTCTCAAAATGGATAATGTACATATGGCACACCCCTTCACCATTAACTTGGGGTGTGTGGGTAAGCAAGAAGACAAGGAGATGGGAGAAAAATTGCTTACTGTAGAAAATACCCATCCTACTGTCAAAATGAACAATGCATATAGAGCCCACTCCTTAACCTTCAAATGGGGACACATAAGTAAGGGTACAAAGGTGGGGGTGGGTGGATGAGGAGAGGCTTACCTGGTGTGTAGGTGGGCTGTGAGCCGGTGTTGAGGGAGGTGCTTTCGTTAGCCCCTGCAGAGAATGGGTTGGTGCCCTGGGTGGGTGGTGGCATGGCAAACACTGGCTGGCTCATCCCCGGGCCACTGCCGTCTGCACCGGGAGTCCTGCAGGGGATGGAGGGGAGGGAAGGACGTCAGGGTGTGCGTGACTTGGGATCTGCTCCTTAGCTTTGTGAAGTGTGGACATGAGTGAAAACCAAACATAACTGGTGCTTTCTCTGGGTGACTGTATAGTAACTGGTGCTTTTATTGATCTAACTGTAAGATACTGTGGCTGGTGCTTCACTGCAGCAACATACAAGAAGTCTAAGATTAGGTGACTGGTGCTCAGTTAAGTGATATACAGTGGCACAAGAGCATGGCTATCTCAGTGCTTTAATCACAATTCAGTCTCAGTGCTTTACTCACAACAACGTAACATGTTATACAAAACAAATGTGTATGTTCAACCATTAGTAGATTCTAACAGACAGACACGTGGAGGCATGTGAGAACTCAGTGCATGCAGTCTACCAGTTGCATGGAAGCAGGCATCATTTCCCTCTAGATATCTCTCACTACCTCTTGTCATGCAGTATCCAACATTATATTACAATAAGGATTTAAGATATGAGGTCAATAAAAAAAAAAAATAAATAAATAAATAAAAAACAAAAATAAATAAAAAAAAACATTCCAAACAAAGAAAATATGAATTATGCATGCTCCTAAACTCTGAACTTGGGTTGTATTTACAAGGCATTTCATTTACATGTACATACTGAGACCCAAAGAGAAAGGGTGGGCATAGATTCTCTCTCGCTCTTTTCTCTGTCATCTGCATGCCTGTCTGTCTGCGTCCCTCTTGTTCTTTTTTCTCTGCTCCTCTCTATCCCTGTGTCTGTGTCTGTCTGTCCTTTCTAGTACTCGACATCTCATAGACCCATCCAAGACACATAATTAAATGCAGCCCGCACACACACACACCAGGATAATGGTTATGGTTCAACACAGTACACAGCTGTGCTTGGAGGGACCTACAACATTAATGGTTATTGCATCCACACATACACACACACACACCTCACAGGAACACTGGGGCTCACATAACCCCCTCCTGCCTGGCTGCCCGCCTTCCCAACAACAACATATAAAATCGATATCCTTGATTATCTTAATTAAAGTAGCTTTTTTTCAATAACAATACTCTTTATATAACTGCCATACCACACCCATAATGGGTAAGATTTGTTTTTCAACTCCAAAATGTATGTAGAAAATATTTTTTCCCACAATTCAAAGAGGCTACTTAATTATATATCTATATATATATATATATATATATATATATATATATATATATATATATATATATATATATATATATATATATATATATATATATATATATATATATATATATATATATATATATATATATATATATATATATTGTAGGGCATTATCATAGCTCTGCCCATTGCATCACAGCCAGAGATGTCATGCCAGGACTAGTTGTAAAACTATAATATAAAAGATGGCTGTGGCTTTCTGAGGCATATATAACTGGCAAAGTATCCAGGCAGACCAGCATGTAGATGTTTGGGGCATGGCACTCCACTGGTACCCCCAATAGTGTGGAGTAGGGCAGGGGGGGGAAGGGGGGCATTGGGCAGGTCATGGGTGGGAACGAGGCCTTCGTGCAGCTCTGCCAAAGCTGAACTGGCTTTGTGCATGATTATGGGTGTCTCTTTTAGAGAAATTACTTTCTTACAGGCAAAGAAAACTGCATGATTCTTTCTGCTGCAGACTGCTTATATAACTTGTATGAATAGACAACAGAACACTGCCCTAGAGACTGAGCACCTGTTCAATGTATGTCCCACACTGACCAGGGTGACACCATACTCAGGGAATCAAAACAACCAGAGAAGGGTGACTACAAGACCAGATGATATAATGGAGTATGTTGGGCGAGTCAGTAACGGATACTGTTAAATGTTTCATTCTTACATAAACAAAGAGCAGCAGAAATATCTAATGCCAAATGCTCAGCTTATAAAATCAGAGAATAGCCAAGAAACATGTGCCAGTGACAGGTGGCTGTGGCAATGCAGCCTCCATTCTGCACACTCAGCTCAGCCTTCTTCCACACAGCGCAGAGTTTCACACAAGACCAACAGAGGCTCCAGCATACTTGTTGCATCTACATGACTAATGATGAAATCAGATGGGCCGAGGGTGCTGGAGTGGAGCAACTACAAGCTCATCCAAACGAGGCTTAACCACTGACTCATTAACTACCTGAACGGATTGCTGGGAGGAGCATTCGAGGGCCTTTCCTCTTGCCTGCAAATTCACCAACACTTCAGTGAGTTATTCCAAACAGCCTCACAGACTTCAATGATGTTAATAATGTCAACTTCATTATTCAATTACTCTAATGGTTCAGAAGCATTAATTAGTAGACACAGAGAACATCACCATGCTACATTCAAAGCAAATTAGCGCAAAATGCAGGGCATCAGAATCTTTTCCTTAATCTATACAAACATCTGTTCCAACACAGGATAACAGTTATGTCTGACCTCCAACACTGCAGAGACTTACATCAACAGGTGCTCTATAACTTCAGATACTTAGCCTTATTCCTGCACCAACTACCCCTCTACGGTCAAGGGGGTACACACCTAAATTTGCACACTGGAATCGCCACTTATTTACAATAACACCAAACAATTTTTTATACATACCTCATACCTCTTTTACATTATTATGTATTAACACACAACATGAATTAGTACCAATCCACATTAACCTAAATGGGAAAGAATAATGGCCACATAACCACTGGTCAAATTAACATTATGGGAGTATCACGTGACACTAGTCTATTCACTCCAACTGAACTCCTAGCTGAGTGAGTAAGGACGCTGCTGCCTGTGTTGGTGGGCTGGGTGTCCGACACCTCCATTGCCCACCACTCTCATGTAGGTTCAGAAAACTTTCATACTACTTTCCTTAGCTCAACTGTTATGCAAGATAACAAATTTAGTTTACATCATTGGATTAAGCAGTGATTGTACAACTATAACACTATTTCAAAAAAATTATAGAATAAAAAATGAAGTAATTATGGTGAGTATTGATAAAAAAATAACATTTAACCTTTTTCATTCGTGATGCAGACGTTGGTGTCACAGTATGGAAAGGGTCAAGAGGAAATGGAAGAGGATGAATCCTCTTCTAAACCTCTCATTCCTCCTCTAAATTCCTCTTAATCCTCTTCCATTTCCTCTTAAGAGGTTTAGAAGAGGATTAAGAGGAAATGGAAGAGGATTAACCCTTTCATTGCTAAACGCTCGCAGCGAGCATTAGGCGTATTTGCTGGTGGTGTTAAACGCTCACTGCGAACTCCAGCCACACTCAAATCTCCCTCGTATGAGAGTGTTCCAACAATATTTCTCACAACACGGGATTGCCAATTGAGTGGGTTCTCCACTAAATTTGGTGTAAAATCATATCAACCCAGCGTGTAAAATCTACATACGAGTAACTGGTGGATGTTCTTGTCCAATATAGCAGCATTTTTGCATAGCTTCACCTATCACCTGACTGATTCTTTGACGAAATAGTTGTAAATATTGCAGTTGGCAATATTACCTTGCCAGAACCTCAAGGAGGATGTCCGCAGTTCCCTCAAAATGGCTGATCATCGCGCACGCACTGACGTAAGTGTTCACATTCAACACTCCCTGAACGTGCATGTACGTTCGCAGGAGAGGCATACATAACTGACTCCTGTAGATCTGGGCCTCCTCTTTCCAATGGTATTTTTGGTTTTTAGCTGTGATGAATAGTTTTTAAGAAACAGAGGTAAAAAGAGACCCTCCATTTGGCTGCCTGACTGCGCCTGAGTGGATACTCGCCTCCCGCACCACGCGCAAAGAAGGGGTTAAGAGGTTTAGAAGAGGACTAACTCTTTCCATATGGTGGCCGGACGCCCGACGTCGCCAGAGTGAAGGGGTTAATGTGTATACCACTTTTTACTTTTTATCAATATTTGCAGCACCACGCCTGCCAATAGCCAACCAGCAGCGTCCTTACCTACCCAGCCAGGGATCGGCCACTGCTGGGGGATCCAGTTCAAGTAACTACAGTGTCCAGTGAGAATACTCTTTAGTACTTTGCAGCCTGCAAATTATATGTTTGGTGAAATAGCATCTAAAAATCTTGGTGACACATAGCCAATCCTTTTTCAATAGCCATTCTGTTAAGTGATGTATAAATAGATTGCATGCTGCCAAACAATGTTTTATAATTACCTTGGCAGTTATCATAATAAAGATCTACCTAATTTGTAGATAAAAAAAATTCAATTGTATGCCAAAAGTAATAACCATAAGGTTAACCATAAAGTAACCAACCAGGAGGAGTAAAGACAACTGTGCCCTAGTGAAACTTACAAACTGCAAAGTACATCAACTACCAACCATCCATCCATCAACCAGCCTGAGCCGTGAGTGACCCAGCCTGCTGGGTTACACGGCCCGCTCGACACAATGCACTGCTAACATCTTTTATGGTGGACTGTACTATCAGTTTATCCCAATTTCACAAAAGCTGCAGCAGCTTCTTTAATCTTTATCATACCAACTTCCTTAATCTTTATCCTACCAATTTCCCATGCATGAAAATATTACAAAGCAAAGACAGCAATCTGATGATGAGCTACACCCAGTGACCGCACTGAGGTACAGCCTAAGCAAAAGCTAACACAGCATGCCCAATGCTGCTGATATTTTTCAATACATTAATAAATACCCTTCTCCAAGCAAATATGTGACTGATAAATGTTCAAATTATCTAATAAAATGATCTCAGTTTAGCTGTTTCTAATGCAATCATTCCTCCTACCATGCATTCACAATAAATTAATAATTGACTTTCTCTAAACGAACAAACATATAGTAATCAAACAAGCCAGCCACCAGCTGAAGACCCATGAAAAGGGTGCACCGTACAAATAGAACACAGGGTCACTTGAACTGGCCTGCAAACAGGTAGTATCATATAATTTTTGGTGAAGTATTATTTTGTTTCCTGACTTTTCAATGGATGGATAGTTGGTAAGGACAGTGGGTTTGCACTTCTAGTTTAATAGTACACGGTATAAAAAGACAAATAAAAAAAGAGCATAGTTATGCATTCCACTGCAGCTGGCATAAGACAAAAAGATGGCTGGGTACCTTGATTTGTGCTGTGCATAACGACACACACACACACATCTTAAACCTGCGCCATATGCAGAGAGAGGGTTCATATACCACCTCATTCATAGGACATGACCATGAAAGAAAAAGAAGCTAAGAACAGAGATCAAAACAAGGAAAATTAAAGCAGAAAAAGATAAAATAGTAAGATATAGGAGAAAGAAAAAAAGGATGAAAGCAGAGGTTATAATGTAAAAATCAAAACAAAAGTAATGAATATAAAAAAATTTGTTGGATGGAACAATGAAATGGAAAATGGATCAAAAAGCTAAAAGGAGTTGTGAAAAGGAAAAAGAATGAGAAAGCTAAAAGGAGCTATGAAAAGGAAGAAGGATGAGAAAGCTAAAAGGAGCAATGAAAAGGAAAAAGAATGAGAAAGCTAAAAGGAGGTATGAAAAGGAAAAGAATGAGAAAGCTAAAAGGAGCTGTGAAAAGGAAAAAGGATGAGAAAGCTAAAAGGAGCTATGAAAAGGAAGAAGGATGAGAAAGCTAAAAGTTACTGTGAAAAGGAAAAAGGATGAGAAAGCTAAAAGGAGCTGTGAAAAGGAAAAAGGATGAGAAAGCTAAAAGGAGCTGTGAAAAGGAAAAAGGATGAGAAAGCTAAAAGGAGCTATGAAAAGGAAGAAGGATGAGAAAGCTAAAAGGAGCTGTGAAAAGGAAGAAGGATGAGAAAGCTAAAAGGAGCTGCCGAACTGTAAAAAAGGTGGAGAAAACGTGGCATCCACATCCGCCATACAGCTGAAGCGAATGAAATGCCATCTACCTGAAGGGATTAGTCGTGCCACGTGAGTCATTCATTTCGTCCCGCTTCCTGCAATTCACAAGGGTGAGGAAAGTGTTCCCCTTCGTCCATCTCTCGAACTGAGATTGCTACACCTACTCACTATTACTGCTACACCCACACCTGCAAACCACCTACCAAACCCCACCAAGCATGCACCAACACCCCCTAAGTAATGTATGTGTGGACAGACAGATGCTCATGCCACTCACAATACTGTAAAAGGTTTTTAGATTTCAAAAGTTAAGACTACATAAATAAGTCTCATAAGTATGGTCACTAGTAGAAGTACCGTAGTTGAATAATGGTACTCTTAATGAACACATAACTGAAGTGTCACAACATGCAATACCAATAATAAAGTTTTTGTCATTAAGAGAACTACATTAGACCCTTGATTTCCAGCATCTTGGACTTCCTGGGAAAATTTCTGGAGAATCGAAATTCCATTACATAAATCAGTTTGTTTATTTGTCTCCTTTTTTTTCTACTGCCTGCAATTCACATCATGTCTATCAATTATTAGTGCACACAGTGGAGGTATTGTTTTAGATGGGCTGGGCTGTAAGCATGAGGACATTGCACTTAGTAAAAACATTTATGAACTGTTGGTAAAGAGGGATTTGAGAAATACAGTACTAGTACCAACCCTCACATATGCAAGCAAAATATGGGCCTGGAATGAGTCAGAGGTCTAGAGTGCAGGCAGTGGAAATGAGTTACTTGAGGAGTGCATGTGGTGTGAGTAGAATGGATGGAATGAGTAATGAAAGTGTGTATGAGCGTTTTGGAATGTGTCACATGGGTGAAGGGAAGAAGTGTGGAGTAGTGGAAGAAGTGAAGCGACAGACTTTAAAGTGGTTTGGCCACATGGAGCAAATGGAGGAGAGTAAGATGACCAGGAGGGTGTATGTGAGTGAGATAGAGGGAGGGAATGTTAGAGGACTACCTCCATTGAAATGAAGAGCTAGGGTGCAGGAGTATGTCAGGGAGAGGGGTGAAAGATCCTTGAGAAACTTTCAGCAGGCAAGGAGGGAGTGTCTGGATAGAGAGAGATGGAAACTCTTCTGCCGTGGCCATCCCCTGGTGGGAGCTCCTAGGAGCAGGCGTCAAAGATGAATGAATGAATGAATGGTAATATTTCAAGATTATATCATGTTGGTGTTCCCCACTGGCACTTAATACTTGTTCAGATGCAGGAATCAGCACAGGCAGCAGCACCAGTATTAAGACTGATGGGAGAACTATGTACCTCTCCATATTAAACCTTTCATGAGTCAATTCTGGTCATTCCTATCAACTTGGCAAGCTTGTAAGGTTATATTGATTTAGTGTTTCCTGCCTGACATCAGATTCAAGGAGGCGTGGGATAGACACATGGCACACGAAGCAGCACAGTCTTGATCACTTGTGCTGCTGCCTTTGCATAGCTCCATTCCTGTGCAAAGCTGAGTGCCAATACCAACATGAATTTAATATAATTACATTGGCTTCAAGACAAACAATTATTGAATACTGACTGTTATTCACAGAACATCTCCTATTTTTTGTACACATCATCTGTATTGTTTTTGTTGTCCCCAGCCATGAGCTGAAGAGCCTTGCATTATTGTAGTTTGAAAATACTGATGGAGGACAACCACCATTTACTTCAGCATGGACACAATAACAAAGAGGAAGAAGGCATGTGTACATGGCTGCCTACTTTGTGTAAACAAACAAGGTATCGAGTACCCAACAGTAGTACTCGCAGCAGCAGAAAATATTTTTACTAAAAAATAATAACAACTATTTTAATTCATAATATTCTGACTCCCAGATTTTTGACACTTCCCCATTTAGTCTGGGAAATCAAGGATCTACTGTAGTTATTGCATATTGCAATGATTGAAAATTGTTATACTACAGACTTCAAGCACAAAATATCAGCACAAGAATAAAATCATTTAGATGAGAAAATCAACTCTTAA
This sequence comes from Eriocheir sinensis, assembly GCF_024679095.1. NCBI lineage: Eukaryota > Metazoa > Arthropoda > Malacostraca > Decapoda > Varunidae > Eriocheir > Eriocheir sinensis. The sequence goes on from NC_066533.1 coordinate 7,330,242, forward strand.
GCTAAAATCTTCCTTGTAAGACCATTTAAGAGTGTTACCAAACAACACATTTCCACCTGTGACTCCTCTGTAGGACTATGAAGAGACATGTATGTTAACCACCACCTACTAGCTAGGATATTTGACTGCATAACCTCTGGACTGATACAGCCATAAAACCAAGTCCTATGCTATCTAAATGACAAATATAAAATACTGTAAAGGAAATGGATAAAAAATTTACCATTAATGCAGAGTACAATATCCTAACACCATTTAACTAAAACAAAATAAGTTGATCCATGTTAGCCTTGTAATATGTAAAACTCCTAAGAATAAGATCAGTGGAACAAGTGAATGAAATAAATATAACCTTAAATTATTGAGTAAACCCTACTTAGTTCAAATCACTTCCACAGGAGGCGCTCTTAATCAATAAGATGCCATGAGCTCCTAACAACCTCAAAATTGGGAAAACAAACAAACAAACACCCTCATAAAATGACATCTTGAGACAAGCTCCTTCCCCCTCCACTCCCCATGTCCACACAGTCCCCGTCCCCTGCTTTGTCCCTTGCCCCTACAGCTCCGCCAGCATACCTGAAGGGATTGGTGGAAGTAGGTGGCTGTGAGGTGACTGCGTTTCCACCTGCGGCCTTTCCTCCCTCTAAGTCTTCATCGCTCACCTCCTCCTGTTGTGGAGATAAGTAGATGGAGAAGAAAGGATGGAGAGGGAGATGAATATGGAGAGTGAATGAGTGAGGAGAGGTAGGCAAGGAAAGGATAGAGAGGTGATGAAAAGAATCTTTACAGAGTGGAAGAAAGTGAAAAGAAGTGGGAAGAAAATGATTGAGAAAAATTGAGTGAAATAGTATTAAAGAAAGCACCACAGGAAAATAGAGGCACATGGAGACATAAAGCAAAGACAGATATGTAAGGAGTGGAAAGAACACACACAAAAAAAGAAGTGATTACAAACAGGGAGGTGGACAACTGAGATGGAGAGATGAGTTTGTGAGGAGAGGGGAGGAGCTGGAAGGTTAAGAATAGGGCTGGGAGGATGTGGGCTGAGGAGGACAAGGAAATGACTAAGTTAAGGAGATTCTGATGGGGAAAAAAAAGAGGAACAGCCACCAGGTGCGTCGTTATGTGAATAAATCAGTGTTGTATGCATGAGGAGTTGCACATGAAGATTTCTGCCATGATCCCCTTAATAAAAAAAATAAGCAGCAGATATCAGAGTAGGTAAGAGGATAGGAGGGATGTGATGTGTAAGACTGTACCTTAGATCATAAAAATGGATGGGAAGTCTAACAATTATAAATGAACTGCTACTGTCAACAATACTCTAAATAATTAGATCATTTGAATGTACTTACCTATGTATAATAAAATGCATTAGATTAACATTTAACACATCTGGACTTGCTCAAATATTTTTCTTAACATTATTAGTGACACGGGTGCTTAAAATAATAGGACAAGTCAAAAGTGATAAACAACAATGATCTCAACACCATTTGACTGACTAAAAATCTTGCATCTCTTTGTGCTTCTCATTGAGGCACCTAATGACAAAATGAATCACAGACTATCATAATGAATCATAATATGTAAATGGAATATATTACCCAAATTGTATACATCATTCCAATTAGTGCTATTGTTCAGAAAATTGAGCTGAGGTACAAGAAATATTGCTGACAAAGATAATTATCAATATTAATTTCAACAATATTTCATTTCCGTACCTCACCTAAACTTTCTAAACTTTTTTTTCTTGATACAAGTACCAACTGCACTGATGCACATGTAGAGGTGAACATACCCACCACACAGACATCCCTTAACACATTGCTTGCATATGACTCCTCCATCACCTCCACACAGTCACCTAACACAATGACTACCCAACTACAGGCAGTCTTCATTATACACAGACATACTTGATTATCAATATGCACTTTATATGAAACTTAGATAAATAATGCATCCAAAATTTGGTTTTATGAATGAAAGTTTGGCTGGAAAATCAAAATCGTACCAAAACATAGTACGAAAGCACTTGCTCAATTTTGAGCTCATCAAGAGTAAACCACCCTATTACTTTGACATATGAAATATGTTTTGTTACTTTTAAAATCACTGACCACAAGAGTTTTTAGAAACCAACCTTATTTGTATAATGAGGACTGCTTGTGCTATTTACTGCCTGATAAGTGAAGGGATGAGTTGACAAATACATCATGATGATGATGGACTTAAGCTACCTCCAAAATTCAATGAAATAAGACTTTAATATATACCAAAACTTTCATGTATGTCAACATATAATCCTCACTGACCAATCACATACAGATGTTCCTAAAAATCCATAACCTACCCTATCTCAAAACAACACATACAGAGCAAATGTTAACAACCTACAAACTTCTTCCTTCCCTATCCCCTGAGACAAGCATTCTTCATTGTAAAAAGAATGGGTAATAGTCAGTGGTAATAATAAAAAAAATAGCAATGATAAAGTTCAACTCCTACATTAATTTCCTCAATTTGAAATACTCCTTGAGAGACAAACATCGGCAGAAACAACACTGACACACACAAACTCACACTCACACATGATCTGTGATGATGGTATACTGGCAACATGTACTACAGGACTCAGAGTCTGGCTTACTGCTGGCTATATACATCCATCCATCCATCCCTGTAAGGCATGTTTCCTCCTCCAGCCACTCAGCCACTCATCCATCCATGCACCCACTTAGCAGCCCTCAAAGTGAACATTTTACCCCCCATGGCAAGAATATGTAACTTTGTACTCGGAAGTAAATTTGTTCATCATATTTACACACAATGACTACAGTAACAATTGTAAGTATAAGTTTGGCTTTTGCGCAGATTGAAAATTAATAATTATTCATTATTTATGATCACCTGCAAACTGAGTTTTTGTAAGGCTGGTGAAATACAAATACTTGCCAGTGGCAAGAAAGATACATCACTGACTTTCAGGGCTGCTCGTCCATCTCTCCCGCAATGGCATATGACCCGAGGCTGACCCCATGAAGCCTAGCCACACTCTCAGTCTCCCAGTGGTGGTCGGTGACGTGCCAGGCTTAGTGGGTGCTGGTGGCAGTGCTCTCTTCATCTGGGGGACGTGGAGGGGCTAGCTTACCTGAGGACTAGCTTACCTGCTGCCACAGCACTCACCTTGGAGGGGGATGAGGGGCCTGGCTGGTTGGTGATGGGTTCCTCTTGCTTGGGCTGGGTGGCAAGAGGAAGGGAGGCTGGTTACTAAGCTACATCACACCGGGGGTAAACAAGCATGTATTCCACCACCACTGTGCTCCAGCTCACGAGGGTTGTCTTGGCCTCTCAGTGGCCGGGCTGAGTCAAATGCTGCATTGTTTACATGTCTAGAAAGACCCTGGGCTTAAAAAATATTAACTACACTAAGGAAGTCTGCGGAGTCCCTTTCTGTTAGAAAAAATTTACATATGTGTTCGATTTATGTTTGGTCTTTGCCTATTTTAAAACCTGGGGTTCAAGTGTGTATATTTTTTGGTTAAATATCATTTAGCTCCCACATAAAAGCGTATGTAAGCATCAATATCCTCCACACAAATATTATTAGTAGCAGGTTCATCTTGGTTAAGGGGAAGTAAACAAAACCAAAGGAAGACTCAGACTACTGTGACTGTGAGACTCAAGTGACAGGCTGTCAGCATGAAGACCAGTTAGGTGACACAAGCATCAGGTGTTCGTCTTGTGTTGCTTGGAGGGGACATTCTTTACTTCAACATTACCTACTACAGCAATCATGCTATAAAAAAATAGTAACAAAATTTTAATACATTTCTCACAGAATGTTTCAACTGAAATTTTGAACTATATTCACTTTTAAATTCTTTACTATTTACAGACACTTCTCTTAATACTAATATGTACCTTTGGCCAATCCTTGAGTAAAATATTAAGGAATCATATGATCAATTATATCCCCAGCGCTCCTTAGTAAAGCATTCATATAGTGACAAATAATATGGTGACAATGTCTCAAGCACCCCTTGTTTAACATTAACAACTCGCAAGCTACGATCCCGTTCTCTCACATCTACGCAAAGCCTTGAGAAAAAAGTTGCTTTGAAGTTAGTGAATAGTGATATGTAATAATATCAGCCATCATGGGGCATAGTTTTACCATTAAAGTTGGTTAATTAGCTAATTAATTAATTAAATTAATGCATGGTTTCTGAGATGATCTAAATTTTCATATTTTTATCAGCCCTTGGTCAGTCATTTAACAAGGCAATGTCAACAAAGTCTACATCAGCCAGCTGAGGGCGAGGCTAAGAGGTGTGACCTCGGCCAGAGCACAGTGGACCAGGGCGGGGCAGGGCCAGCGTGCCTCCGAGGGTTCTGGCCCACAGTGGCAGCAGGGCCAGCCATGCTTAACAGACACCTCAGGCAGGGAGTGGAACAGGAAGGAGGGAAGGGAGTACTGACAACAGCCACTACTACAAACACATTATGCTTGGTGCATCAGTAATGGGTGCATAATGCTACATTCTGCATGGTGACACTAGCAGTAGCATGGTAAGGCTGTAACAGGCTAGTGGTGAGATGCTTCAGCCAGATATAACAATATGATGGCTCAAGGATTTGTATTTTCACTAGGCCAGTTCATGATCACCCAACACATTTGTTGTGACTAATACTTTACATCGAGTAGCTTTACTGATCTAAATGCCAGATTGATGGACTAGTCTGTTATATGTATGGTGATCACAGTCATGGCTAGTGACCATAAAGGAAGAAGTAGTGAATGAAATTAATCAAAGGAAAAATATAAATTCATGCTAAATTAAATCACGAGTCAGAGAAACTCTAATAACACAGTGAACTCTCTAAATATACTCCACCAAGTGCCAAGAATCAAACCCGGGCCTTCAGAACAAAGGTGAGGCAGTATATCAAATGAACCATTGATAACTTAAAAGGTCAACATGCCCGAGGCCATTTTTGCAACACAGAACTGGCACACCCAGCCTGCATGGTGAGCATGAGGAATTGTGAGGCACATTAGTGTTTATATTAACCAAAATACTGTAATAACACAATGAAAAATCTCTGAATGTATGCCACTGAGTACGTTTAGAGTTCCTTTATGAGGTTTATTTTTAAATGATGCAATGTACATATGTATAGCATCAAAACAATCCATGCTAACCAAAGCAATAATGAAAGGGAAAAGAAAATTGCCACAATAATGTACTAGTAGCAATCTATCCACTGTTGCAATCAGTATAGTCTGACATCTCCTACTCTAAGCTCCTTCACATTGCCAATTCATTTGGGTATAACATTTCTTATAACTGCATTTGTCCATCTAATATTTTGGACAATGTTTTCTATTAGTCAACTCAAAAGACATTTTACTCAAACCCAAGTTCAGCTTGCTATCTCCAAACATGAAAGGTCTTAGCATTGTCTCCTCAAACCTGTTTAATTTTAAAAGAAGTACCATGCAGCAAATATCCAGAGCTCTGCTGTACTAAGTGATTTGGCATGTGTATAATACTACCCAAAACTCTGCTGTACTGAGTGATTTGGTTGATATAGCACATGTATAATACTACCCATAACTTTGCTGTACTGAGTGATTTGGTTGATATGGCATACCTAGAATATCACTTGTTCTATAAACAATAAATAATCCCATGCCTAAACTTTCATTATTATCAAAAAGATAAAAAATTGAAAACAAATCTTAATCAAACTAATTATAAACTAACAGACAAGCTAGCGGAGAACTGTGCAATCCTAGAGCTACCTCACCTGTCCATTTGACCTAAATTCTGCAGTTTTATGGCAAAACCATACTTCAGGGCAGTTTAGGGCATACCAATAGGATCAGATGCTCAACGTTTTCAAAGGGTGATGAATGGCAGGACCAAGAGGCACCATAAACAAGACATCAAGCAAAAGAAGATGCAAATGAATTTACCTGATAGACCTGAGGCAATGATGGGATGGAAGTACGAGAAGAAAAAAATATTGAGTAAAAAGTGTTACTGGACAAATTTCCTAGCAAAAAAATGAACGAAGAGTAAACTTTGAAGCAAAGATGGGGAGGAAGTATCTTCAAGAATAGAGGAGAGCAGTCATGGTGGGGAGCACCGACACCTTCCCGGCTGCTACACGCACAGGGAGAAGAGTAGAATATGCAATGCTAACACAGCAGAAGTCAGTCAGGTTGAGCATTTATGTATTTGAGCACAACTTAAAAGTTTTTGATCTATGCACAACTAATCAAGTGATGACTGACTCAGACAAAACTTTACGAATGTATCCCAAGTAAAAAGGAATATTACTTTACTACAGAGAAAAAAAATCAGACACATTGGAATTCCAGTCTTAAATTCCTCGATCAAAAAAGCTTTTCTCTACTATGTGACTTACTACCAGACAAACTACTTTTCAATCACACAACAAGACCACTGCATAATTTATGGGACAAAAACTGATTGACTTGAGCTTCCAATACAGAGCACAGGTGCATGTCCTGTTTATGCTTCTGTTGATGACTTCCTTGTCACTGGCTGACTTCTCCTGAGAGCAACGAGCGAGCCTACCTGACCTGCCAGTCTATTGTACTGACTTCAACACCCACATACTGGAGGCCATGAACAGACCAGGCTCAACAGAACACTACCACATGGTTCTTCAAAGTACAGGTCCTGACTCCATACTGGGTTATGATAGCTTACTGTTTGGGCTGCCACATCTCCACAAACATATAACTCAATACCAGATAACAAGAGGTACACAACCTTTAGTACTATAAGGTATATAAGGTAAACTGGGGCATTAGCTAGAGCTGTGTTGCATTGGTGCTCATATCAAGTCTCACTGGCCCTTGAGCCTGTGGTGGGTAGGAGCCCATTAACCTGGGACGCAGGGCCAGTGTGACATCCAGGTTATCACAGTTTGATTTCCCCAAGATGCCCATTGTATCCATTTATCAAACAACTAAAAAGGGTACCAAAAAGGTTAGCAAAAGGGTCATGATGACAATGCTTGAAAAAAAATTGGGTTGCAGTGAGAAAAGTTTGAAGAATACTGCACTAAAGAGCTTTTATAAAGAGACGTGTGGCTGGTTATTATAGACCTACTTCATTAGACCCTTAACTGACTGGGAGACATCTTATAACACCCCATCTCTCACACACACACTATCATGTTTAACATTCAAAGTGAGGAGCAAAGTGCTACAGAGGAACAATAGGGGCCTGCAGTGAACATCATGAAAGATAAAGTAGGATGTGTGTGCCAATTTGTGTGCCCCATTCCAATTGGTACTTGCCTGAAAGATAACAATGCCAGACAAATGAGCCAAGGAAACAAGTTGAAATAATGTTGAACAGTATCATAATTGACTGTATTGGCTATACAGGCAGCACCACATGTGACCACTCAACTCCAAGCTGAATTTTCCATAGAGTTCAAGTTATAGACTAGAGTGCGTCTGAGGCTGTCTCAGGGATACACGGCCATGATGCCGCTGTCGCCCCACACCGATGATTGCACGCACTTAATTCACTCCTACCCGATTTCAGTTTTTCTCCATGTCAAACAGTAGAGTCAGGAAATTGGGTACGAGTAAAGTGTGTGCAGTCGTTGGCTTGGAGCAGTGGCGGCACGAAGGCCTTGTATTCTGCCAGTGCTTGGAGGCAGCCTCAGACGCACTCTAGTACATAACTTGAGTTCTATGGAAAGTACTGCTTTGACAGTTCACTGAGTGGCCACGTATGGCGCTGCCTGTATAGCCAATACAGTCCATTGAGCCTCTTTTTTTTTTTTTTTTTTTTTTCCAATTGACCATAGTAGGTTGTTTAGTTATTTGAGTGCTATTGGAAGGGTGCATAAAAATTAGTGAACAAACACATTCTAATCACCAGATTAGTATGAGGATGGAGTTAATGAAAGGGTGAAAGATGGGACACAACTTTCCAGTTCAGCTCAACAAATGAACTCCAGTGAATAATATGAAAGAGAAACATTTGACGTCACAATGAAAGGCAAACTAACATAACTTAAACATAAGGAAAAAATGCAGCTAGTGTGAGGTAGTTTCTTACTCCTATCATTAAAATACCTGAGGAAACGAGAGGAAATTAAGAGCATACCCTGGAAGAAGATCCCAAAGTACATTGTTAAAAGCTATGAGAAACGCCAATGGTATGGTGCATCTCAGAGTAACGTGATGAAAGACTAGGTGAAGTTGAGGAAATACTGACCCTACCACCTAGTAAGACAACCACCTTGCCATCCACTTTCTCTTGTATGACCCCCTAAAACTTTGATGCAACAAGATTTCTGGTTACCCTCAACTTTGGTCACCCTCTCCTCCCAATGTTTAGTAGAGGCTAGTCACTGAACTAACAAAAAGGTGACAACTCAACTATGGGAATATTTTGTTCCATTAAATTGCTCAAACTGAATAAAAGTTAGAAAAGACATCTTTGTTTTAGATGACACAACACACATTACATGTTTTCAATTCTCCAGGTACCAATCTGGTAAATTCAAGTAAATATTCAATACAAACACTCAACAATTCTATGTTGGAGGTGTGAACAACAGAAAAAATACAACATATTACGAAAATCAGCATGACAGTGCCAGTGGAAGCAGATAAATATATATGTACACACAACAGAAAACTGAGTGGGTGTGGGGGGCAGTATGGGGAGGGTGTGAGGCTACATGTATACACAGAGTGGTGGTTATGGGGACGCAGGTGGCAATGGTAAGGGGACGGTGGGCTTTGGCATGCATCAGTGTGACAACTAACACAAAGATGGGAAGAGGAGGGGAGGAGGGTGCTTGTTGCCTTACCCAGTCCTCTGCACCTGTCTGTAAATATGCAAGTAAATGGACTATGACGTCATCTCCTAACAATGGTGTTCTTGCCTTATGTTTAAAATACGCAGTGTGAAGCACCTCTAAGATATGTCACCTCCTAAAAAGACTGTTTTTAATTTGCATCTGGTATATAATTATTAAGCTGTGTTTGCTAGCACTGGCAATGTTTATGACCTATCTCTTAAACTGAAACTACACCTCCTATTGACTAATATCTAGACTAAGAATATATATAACCAGTACTGAAATATCTTGTATCAGCTCATTTGTCTGGCACTGTGCTCTCTCTGGATGTTCTCTTTAAAAATGATAATATTAACAAATGATTACTGTTGACCCTCATAATGCATGTCCAGACTTTTCCTGACCTAAGCAGTGTTTTGTTTTTGATGATCACACCTGCAGTCATTGTGTGTTGACATCAATTACTATGCTATTTCCTTTCACTGCTTGGTTTTTGTGTGGTCCACTGAATTGTTGTGTTCTAACCTAATTGCTGTGTTTGTCAACCCTTCCCTCTTATTCCTTTGCAGAAAACATTACTATTCACATGTACCTATCTTAAGCTCTTCTTCCCAATTTGGTGTTTCAAAGCAGGTGTTTACAAGCTGTCATTCGTGCCTGAAGCTTATAAACACAGGTGAGGTTAAATACAAAAATACAATACTGTTATGTGAATACTGTATTGAGTGAATCTTTTCTGTGTGTGTATGTGTATAGTTTGACCAGGTTTTTCTTCTAAATCATATATATAACCATGGTAGTGAAAAGCTGCCTCAACCCTATGACTCATCTACTTGCTTATCTAACATGATGCAACTCTCCCAAATGTCACCCTGCACTTCTTCAGCGGCTTAATATCAAAAGTTAAATATTATAAAGGCTTAATATGCACACCCGTTTTTTATTATCTTCTATTAACGTATTCACAAATAACTGCACCTCTATTCGCTTCCCTCACTTCCTTTTCAACCTCTTATTTTGTTATTTCACTAATTACTTCTACTTATGATGATATAATGCCTTTTCAATTTCTAATAATTCAACTCTCAGTACTCCTTGTAACCTAGGATTACTTCTGCATTTCCCTCTGCTAAAGTTTGTCTCTTCTATGTACTGCTAGAAAGTCTCCCTCTAATTTTTACCATATAATAATAATACCGAACCCTTACTAGTACCTACCAGTGACCATACTCCCTCTCTCAACTTCCCATAACACCATAGTACCTCTACATCTCCCTCCCCTAGTTTCTTTCTTATTCACTGGTTAAAGCACTTATATTTCTGACAGCATATACCCCTTCTCAAAATTTCCATTGTCAACTCTTTTGGTATTATTTGTTCTTTCCATAACCCTAAATTATATCTACATCTTTTCTGTACATAGGTAGAAACACTTACGTTCAGGTTGTGATAGTCTCCAGTCTCATCGGGGGGCCGAGGTTTGCATTTTCCGCAGCAGAAGTTGAAGCAGCAGCAGCAGCAACAGCAGAAGTAGCAGCCAGTGACGATCCCACAGAACAGGAACAGTGCCTGAGGGTGACAAGACACTATGTCAAAGAAAGAACAGTTATCAGCATGAACAACACCTGCAGCTAAATAGAGGAGGCAAGAAATCAAAACAAGTGTATATGAAAAAATTAAACACCATCCTTCACAAACTACTAGGAAGAATAAAGCAGCCTATTTAACTGATCATTCATTCCTCTGACAGCATCCAACCCTACTGAAACCCACTCAAGTCCTCTACACTTGTCCTTCCCTTCCTCACAATACCTCACCTTTCAACTAACTAATTATTGATAACAACTACACCTCCGATTTCATGTACCGTATTTGATGGCTTATGAGACGCATAGGCTTATAAGATGCACCCCCCAATTTTGGCAGGCATTTGAAAAAAATATATATAAAATAACGGATTTGAACCACGAGTGTCAGGTAAAGATTTTTCGCCCAACATTCGTATCCCTCCCCACCATCAGGTCATCATTAAAGTTTCACATGTATTCAGATTCTTATCAAATCCCAATACTTTACATTTAAAACCCTAATATTTGCTGGGACCTACCAGAATAGATCCTTCTTATAGACTCGAGGGTACTGCTTTGAGATGTAAACAAACATGGCGGAGACAGCGACATTCAGAAAGGTAACGGGTATAAAGTTCGTGCATCATATTTCTTTATTATTATTCTACATCCTAATTCTAGTTGTTGTAATATTCTAGTACATTTTTAAAACATAAGGAAGTGTGAAATTTCAAACTTGAAAATAAGAATGTTAAAAGATAAGTGCAAAATGGAGAAACAGGCACTTGTAAATATTGAATAATAACCTATCTTCTCAATATCTCATCGATATTATCCATATATTGTTTGTGTTTATCAATCAAACAAAGTTAAACAGTTTTATGAAGATCTGTCTTACTTCAATGACCCCTGTCTACTAAGGAAACGTAGTGTGTCTTGCGCGTGTTGTCAGACCCACCAAAACCTAGCTCCACCAAATGTCACTTAGCCCAACCAAGAAACTCAATCCTAGTCCAACCAGAATCTCAGACCAATCAAAACTAAGACACATCAAATCAGTAACTCAAACCTAACAAGTAAATCAGTAAATTAGTACCTGGAAAATATGAAGGGGAGTTACACCTGAAGCTTTACCTCACCCATCCACCCAAGCACCAGAACCCCTTGCTCACCTTGCACCAGCCTGAGTTAACAAGGAAGTAGGTGTTGACATTCTCCTCGCCAAACTGCTCAGCAATGTACAGCCCCAGAGAGCCATAGTTGTCGTAGATGTTGCGCTTGGTGGTGTCACTGAGGATGCCGTGCGCGTGATTCACCTCCTTGAACTGTGTGGAGTGGGAGGGAGTGTGAGTGTGGAGGGGGTGGTGGTGTAGAGGAGAAGGGGGAGGAAGATAAGTGTGTGGAAAGGAAGTGAAAGAGAGGTGGTGGTGGATGAGTAGAGGAGGAAGAAGAGGAGGAACAGAGTGAGATATGAGTGTTGAAAGAGGTGGATGAGGGAGAAAGAGAAAGATGTAGAGGATGGCATACATAGGAATAAAAGAGGAGAGACAGAGGTAGAAGAAAATGAGTGAGATGTGGGATAAAGTGAAGATGGAAAAAAGGTGGTGGTGGAGCAGAGAAATAAAGAGAGGAAGATGAATGAGATAAGAGTGTGGAAAGAGGAGGCAGTGGAGGTGAGGGAGAGAATTATGTAGAGGAAGATACACTGGAAGAAAAGAGGAAGAGGTGGAAGACAAAGAAAGGGAGTTGTGGGTCTGGGCGAGAACACAGGAAAATAGACAGTCCACTAATTACTCTGGACAAAGAATTCAGTTAAACAAATAAATGAAAATTATATTCCCCCCCAAAAAAAGCATGTCTGAATTGTTCTTGAATGCAGGAAATCATAATAAAAAAGATAATATAAAGGTTAAAAGTGCAGACTAATGGACTATTAAGGAGACTAAATAATGACAACAAGGTCTCAGCGCACACCTTTTCCGCAGCCTCGGGGTTGTCTGGGTTCTTGTCGGGGTGGTATTTGAGGGCCAACTTGCGGTAGGTCTTCTTGATCTGGTCGGTGGTGGCATCCTTGGGGACCCCCAGAGTCTGGTACAGGGAGTCCCCCGTGGTCCTGCATGCACACAGAGGGACATGTTAGTCATCAAGATCACAGTGGGGGTGTGAAGGAAGGGAAGATTATAATGGGGGGGGAATCAGCCACTAATCAGAGCACATGATAAATTAATCTACTTTTTCCCAACAGCCAGCCCTGGAATCAAACCCTGGCCTGGGAGACATGATATCCAGTGTCAAGCCAAAGTGAGCAACACAACTCAAGTCTTCATACTCCTTAACTACATCTCAGGCTGTTACAATATAAATTTTACCTATAAAACTACAACCTTACTTTTGCCTCATAGCTTTAACAACTTGTTTACCTGCAGCTGTAACTAAAGTTTTATCAAAAGCGCAACTAAGTTCATGGCTTTCACTGATAATGGTGGGCTTCTTTTACTTTAATACTGAAGTGTGTTGAAAACAAAGAGAAGAAAACTACATAAATAAAAATAATAAATAATAATAATATGTATGTACCCGGGGGATGTTACTATTCAAAACCTAAAAAATATATCTACTTGGAGGGAATAACGAAGGGTTGATCAACATCCTTATCAGCTACAACCTTCCCTAGGGCAGATTCAAGCACATTTTCTTTTTCCGCAGCAACGGAGGCAGCTCTATGGCAAAACAAGAGATATAAAAAAAAAAAAAGCCCACTATGCACTGCTCCAGCAAATGTGGATAGGATGAAAATATGAATGAGAGGGTCTGGTTCAATTGCAGTGGGGTCTTAACACTCTTTTGAAAGCGTTCAAGTCGTTGGAAGGAGATAGATGAAGGAAGGATGTTCCAGTTTACCAGTGAAAATGATGAAAGAATGAAGATAGTAGACTCTTGTCTTCATCAAAAGTTGGACTGCATAAGGATGAGTTAAGAGTACAAAGTTGTAGGCAGTGAGGCTGCAGGAGTCAAAGATATTCAGTAACAGAAGTGACAGTTTGACCAGGCAGGGTGTCAATGCAGAAGCACAGTTTTTAATGACACTCAAGGGAACTCTATCAGGTCCAGAAGCCTTCTGAGGATTCAGGACATAAAGAGCATAAAAAACTAAGAGTTCTAATGTCAGACAGAATAAAGTCCCCCTTCAACAAACAACACATATGATGCCTTCACTGCCAACATAATCACCACAACTCCTCGAACCTCTTTCTTCTCAATTTCTGCAACATTCGCGGTCTTCGCTCTAATTTTCATTCTGTGGAACATCATCTCTCCTCCTCTAAACCTCACCTTCTCTTCCTTACCGAAACACAGGTTTCTGAGGCTACTGACAGCAATCTCTACTCTGTTCCCTCCTACTATCTCTATCCTAAATTTCAATCCAAAGCTGGATGTCGTGCCCACGACCTTGACTCTTCTGAATTTTCCACCATCTGGTTAAGACTTCACTGTCATTCTATTACTAAATACATCTGTGCTGTTTATCTCTCACCTAACTCTACCAACTTTGTAAAATTCTTTGACTATTTGAATTCTAAAGTGGAGCACATCTTGACCCACTCTCCCTTCGCTGAAATCTCCATCCTAGGAGATTTCAATGTTCACCACCAGCTTTGGCTTTCATCCTCTTTCACTGACCATCCTGGTGAACAAGCCTACAACTTTGCTATCCTCAACGACCTAGAGCAGTTGGTCCAGCACCCTACACGTATTCCTGACCGTCTTGGAGATCGGCCCAACATTCTAGACCTCTTCCTTACCTCAAACCCTTCTGCTTATTCTGTCAAACTGTTCTCTCCGTTGGGCTCCTCCGATCACAATCTTATTTCTGCATCCTGTCCTATCGCTCCTGTACATCCTCTGGACCCACCGAAGAGGCGATGCTTCTGGCATTTTGCTTCAGCTCGGTGGGACGACCTGAGGATGTTTTTCCGATTTCCCGTGGAATGATTATTGCTTCCAGGATAGAGACCCCTCTGTGTGTGCTCAGCGCATCACAGAGGTGATTGTCTCTGGAATGGAGGCATACATTCCTCGTTCTTTCTCTACTCCTCACGCTAAAAAGCCTTGGTTTAATCACGCTTGTTCTCGTGCTGTCAATGATAGAGAGGTAGCTCACAAAGATACCAGAGCCTTCAAACTAATGCTAATTATGAACTTTACATTTCTGCCCGAAATCGTGCCAAATCTATTCTCCGACTAACCAAAAATTCTTTCATTATTAGAAAATGTCAAAACCTTGCTTTCTCTAACTCTTCCCGTGACTTCTGGCATCTAGCCAAAAACATCTCCTCCAACTTCACTTCTTCATCTTTCCCGCCACTCCTCAGGCCGAACGGCACCACTGCCGGCTCATCGATCTCTAAGTCTGAACTCTTCTCTCAAACTTTTCTAAAAACTCCACTCTGGACGATTCTGGGCATATTCCTACTCATCCCCTCTGACTCCTTTATGCCTGTTATAAAGATTCTTCAAAATGATGTTTTCTATGCCCTCTCTGGCCTCAATCCTCAGAAGGCTTATGGACCTGATGGAGTGCCTCCTATTGTCCTTAAAAACTGTGCCTCCGTGCTGTCACCCTGCCTGGTCAAACTCTTTCGCCTCTGCCTGTCAACATCTACCTTTCCTTCTTGCTGGAAGTATGCCTTCACACAGCCTGTACCTAAGAAGGGTGACCGCCCCAATCCCTCAAACTACCGTCCTATTGCTTTACTTTCTTGTCTATCTAAAGCTTTTGAATCAATCCTTAACCGTAAGATTCAAAAGCACCTTTCCACTTCTGACCTTCTATCTGATCGCCAGTATGGGTTCCGCAAGGGCGTTCTACTGGTGATCTCCTAGCCTTCTTAACTGACTCTTGGTCATCCTCTCTTAGCCGTTTCGGTGAAACCTTTGCTATTGCGCTGGACATATCAAAAGCTTTTGATAGGGTCTGGCACAAATCTTTGCTTTCTAAACTACCCTCCTACGGTTTCTATCCTTCTCTCTGTACCTTTATCTCCAGTTTCCTTTCTGACCGTTCTATTTCTGCCGTGGTAGACGGTCACTGTTCTTCCCCTAAATCTATTAACAGTGGTGTCCCACAGGGTTCTGTCCTATCTCCCACTCTTTTTCTGTTGTTCATTGATGATCTTCTTTCCAAAACGAACTGTCCTATCCATTCCTACGCCGATGATTCCACTCTGCATTATTCAACTTCTTTAATAGAAGACCCACCCTTCAGGAACTTAACGACTCAAGGCTGGAGGCTGCAGAACGCTTAGCCTCAGACCTTACTATTATTTCCGATTGGGGCAAGAAGAACCTGGTGTCCTTCAACGGCTCAAAAACACAGTTTCTCCACCTATCCACTCGACACAATCTTCCAAACAACTATCCCCTATTCTTTGACAACACCCAGCTATCACCTTCCTCAACACTAAACATCCTCGGTCTATCCTTAACTCAAAATCTCAACTGGAAACTTCATATCTCATCTCTTACTAAATCAGCTTCCTCGAGGCTGGGCGTTCTGTACCGTCTCCGCCAGTTCTTCTCCCCTGCACAGTTGCTGTCCATATACAGGGACCTTGTCCGCCCTCGTATGGAGTATGCATCTCATGTGTGGGGGGGGCTCCACTCACACAGCTCTTCTGGACAGAGTGGAGGCAAAGGCTCTTCGTCTCATCAGCTCTCCTCCTCATACTGATAGTCTTCTACCTCTTAAATTCCGCCGCAATGTTGCCTCTCTTTCTATCTTCTATCGATATTTCCACGCTGACTGCTCTTCTGAACTTGCTAACTGCATGCCTCCCCCCCTCCCGCGGCCCCGCTGCACTCGACTTTCTACTCATGCTCATCCCTATACTGTCCAAACCCCTTATGCAAGAGTTAACCAGCATCTTCACTCTTTCATCCCTCACGCTGGTAAACTCTGGAACAATCTTCCTTCATCTGTATTTCCTCCTGCCTACGACTTGAACTCTTTCAAGAGGAGGGTATCAGGACACCTCTCCTCCCTAAACTGACTTATCTTTCGGCCACCTCTTTGGATTCTTTTTAGGAGCAGCGAGTAGCGGGCTTTTTTTTTTTATTATTAATGTTTACTTTTTTGTGCCCTTGAGCTGTCTCCTTTGCTGTAAAAAAAAAAAAAAAAAAAAAACACACCAAGAGTTGAAGTCAGGTAGAGAGGAGCATATGAAGGATCTTTCACTAGAAACCATTTAAAAGTATGACTGTAAGATTTATCACAACCACCAATGAAGTAACAGCAGTCAGAATGAGGATCCGAGAGCTAAATCACACACACACACACACACACTATTCATCAAGGTAACAGTGGGGGTGTGAAGGAAGGGAAGATTTTAATGGGGGGGATCAGCCACTTATCGGAGCACATGATAAATTAATCTACTTTTTCCCAACAGCCAGCCCTGGAATCAAACCCTGGCCTGGGAGACATGATATCTAATGTCAAGCCAAAGTGAACAACACAACTCAAGGTCTTCATACTCCTTAACTACATTAGAAAGTTGGAAAGAACAGAGAGAGCAGTGACCAAACAACCGGAAACTCTGAGAGAACATAGTTATGAAGAAAGACTGGAGAAATTGGGACTAACAACATTGAAAAGAAGAGAGAGAGGGGACCTAATAGCATTATACAGGATACAAGAGGGATTGGAAAAATTGGACAGGGAAGACTTAGTGGTACGTGATAGGAGTGAGACAAGAAGGAATAGTAAAAAAAATTGAAGAGCGTCTGTAGGAGAGACGGTCAAGAAGTACAGTTTTCTATACAGAAGCATAACAACATGGAACAGACTTGATGAGGAGACTGTGTGTGCAAAAATGATTCATGAATTTAAAGCCAAACTAGATAATAAGCGTTATGGAGACGGGACAGCACGGCACAGTTCTTTCTGTACTTCACAAATGTAAATGCAACTAGTAAATGCACACACACACACACACACACAATTTTAATAATATATATATATATATATATATATATATATATATATATATATATATATATATATATATATATATATATATATATATATATATATATATATATATATATATATATATATATATATATATATATATATATATATATATATATATATATATATATATATATATATATATATATATATATATATATATATATATATATATATATATATATATATATATATATATATATATATATATATATATATATATATATATATATATATATATAAATAAATAAATAAATGATATGCCAAAGGGTATAAAAAGTCATATGAGCCTTTTGCAGATGATGCAAAGTCAATAAGAAATGTGAAGACGGAGGAAGATTGTGAGTTGCTGCAGAAAGACCGACAGTGTATAGATGGAGCCAGTTATGGGAGATGGAGTTTAATGCAAACAAGTGCCATGTTATGGAAATGGAGAGAAGTAAAAAAGACCAAGGAAAACATACAGGACGGGAGAAGAAAACTTAATAGTGGATCATGAAGAAAAAGATTTGGGGAGTAACGATGCAAGACACACTATCCCCAGAAAAGCACATAAACAAGCTGTTTGGAGAGACCTACAAGATGATGCAAAATATAAGGGTATCATTCCATTTTATGGCGAAAGAAATGATGAAGAAAATAATAACAACAATGATAAGACCAAAGTTTGACTATGCTGCAGTTGTGTGGTCGCCTCACAAAAAGAAAATCAGAAAGCTGGAAAGGATACAGAGAATTACAACTAAAATGGTCCCAGAACTTTCAAATATGACATGAAAACAGATTGAAGGAGATGGACTTGATGACACTGGAACAAAGAAGGGAGAGAGAAGATCTGATCATGCTGTATAAGTTGGTAAATAAGTCTGATGAGGTGGATAGAGATGATCTCTTCTTAACTGCGAGAACGCAGGGGCTAAGAGGACATAGGAAGAAACTTGATAAAAGAACCTGTTTGAGTGATCTAAAAAGTAAAGTTTTCCACACGGAAGTGTTAACACATAGAACACCTTGTGGGAAGAGGTGTTGGAGGCGAAGTGTCCAACAACTGAAGGAAAGGCTGGATAAATGTAAATATGGAGACGGGACTATTAGAGCTTAGCTCGGGCCCAGTAGACTTCAAATAGGTAAACACACACACACACACACACACAAATAACAGATCTGCAGAAACACAAGAGAATGCAAAAAAAAAAATAAATAAATAAATAAATAAATAAATAAATAAATAAATAAATAAGCCAAGAAATTCAGCTTCCCATATATAACTTTTGTCAAATTAATGTAAAGGTCTAAATCCAAGCGGTTAAAGCAATGATCAATCACCAGATGGATAAAAATGAGTAAGGAGACAAAACAATCCCACCATGACAAGTCCTGTAAACAAGAATTAAGTGACCCATGATTAGCTACACCTTTTCCTTAACTGGTGGCAAGCTAGCAAATGTCACACAAAAAACACCACCACTCACGATTTCCCAGACTGCAGGAGAGGATCAGACTCCATAGTATTAAAGGATAGGGTGTGGCATAGGTGTGGGTTGGGTCAAGGTGGAATGAGGGGAGGAAGGGTGGCTGTGAGGGTGTAAAGGGTGGTGGTGGTGGTGGTGGGAGCAAAACACTGGCACAACAGCAAGCTTGGCAGCACACTCACAGTCACATGTTCCCCCGCTCTGTCAGTCCAGCTCAGTTAGGTTGCCAGGTATTCAATTCCCTCTGAGGCAAGTCTGATGCTTCAAGAGACTAGCAAGAAGGAAGTGTGAGGTAACCAAGGCAACTGATTCATGTGCTAGTCTTTACTTTTACTATAAACTGCTTAGCTTTTTATTGAGGTACTTTGATAATGAGATAATGTGTGAGAGAGGGATTTGCTACTCTGTGTGTGTGTGTGTGTGTGTGTGCAGGGGAGGGGGAATCACTACTTTGGTAACTTCAGGAGGATCAAATAACCTCCTCAGAATATTTTACTGTACTTAACTTTCCTTTTACTGAATATTTAAATAAGTTTCTTGCTAATAACCATTGTTGTGTGTGTGTGTGTGTGTGTGAGAGAGAGAGAGAGAGAGAGAGAGAGAGAGAGAGAGAGAGAGAGAGAGAGAGAGAGAGAGAGAGAGAGAGAGAGAGAGAGAGAGAACCACATGACACTAGTCCACAAGGCTGAGAATACCATCATAGGTTAAACCCACTTGGCTCAGATTTAAGTACCACTCTCAGAAGTACTGCTGTTAACTTATTTTTTTCACTGTAACTAGCAGAGAATGTCTTGACTTGTCCTATTACAAATGAATAATTACTGCTGCTATTAGTAAAGCCACACTACAACTACTGTTACTACTATTTCCTTATTGAGTACTCCATCTTTTTAAACCTTCTCACATTTCAATAGCATATACTACTACTACTATTGTTGCTGCTATTACCACTACCTGAAAACATACAATATGAAACATCTATCATGAAAAAAAAAAAAAAAAAAAAAAAAAAAAAAAAGATCATGTATAGGTGTGAGGCCCAAGCTTACAAGTGGAGTTAACACTTGCAGGTCTTCCCTCCATAGAGAAGACAGGTAATGAAGCAGCTACCTGTACAGACTTTAGACCTGACTGAAGGTTGCCCTGTCACATTTCCTTATCTTCCTTGTTTGTTCTGATAACTGTCTGCTATTATTTACCTCTCCATCTCCTCCCTCGTTCACTCACTCCTTCACTTGCGCATCATTCATCAGTGTTGTTGAGACTATCGTTATTAATTATGGAAAGGAGGCAGACTAATGGCTAGACAAAATGAAAAAAGTTGTGTTGCTCCTATAAAAAAGATGCTAAAAATGAATAATCATGTTTAGTTATTGTTTATATAGGAGGAACATTTATATTCACATTTTCTCTTTCCTAAAATTATGCTATTGCTTATTTAGTAGCCTGTTATTCTTTTGACCTAAACCAACATACATATGTACATTCAACTTCCATTTTGTTTCTACTATCAGCATTGGCTTACCCACTAACAAATTTATGCACATACTTTGTTTCTGATATTAGCACTGACCCACACACTGATTACATTGATTACACACACAGACAAACACAAACACACACACACACACACACATACAGAGTAAACACATCAGCATGACTGAATTGCTTTCTGTGATATGCTTGCTTTGCATCATCTACATTTACAGGTCTCAACCACAGTGTGTGATTACAGAAATGCTGCAACAAGCACTCTATCATGAAATGCTAATTGTCCTGTGATGAGATGAATAGCAATAACACACACCATTTTCTCAGCTGCACAAAACTGTATGAGAAAACTAAAGATGTGATTTTCCAACATGTGTGGGTCTTTCAAGGAAGTGCTGTTATTTCAAGTGGCTCCTTTGCACACTAACACAATAAAGACCGAAGTGCATATGGAGACAAGACAACAGGTAAGAGTAAAGATCCTGTTAACACACAATGATACATAAGTTAGAACCCTAGAAGAGGCCAGCCAGTCTAAAAAACAGAAGCTCCTTAGAACAAATTATTCAACATCTCTCCATTCATAAGTCTATTGAACACCCACTTCAAACACTCAATGCTATTTGTATAACTACACACACACATGCAAGAGGGTGACTACATATACAAACACATAACACACACATGGGGAGTACTGATAGGCAACCACGAGTCCAGCAGATTATCAGACCGTGAGTAAATTCCAGAGAGCGGACATCAGCCAGGTGGGACACATCGCAGAACAATCAGGTAGCTAAGTGCTTTTTTGCAGTATTTAGTCAACCTCAGACCCTATTACAAGATAATTCCTTGAGACAAGAGATTCTATTAGTGATGTATTCCATGTAAGAAACAGGAGAAAGATTAAAGATAAATGGCAAGCAACTAGAGAAATCAAAGTCAGGGGCAGGCAGGCTGGCTTAATAAATGCAGAGTCAAGTAATCCGCTGAAAAATGTATGCACATTAAAAGAATTTGGGTCCTCGAGCAAGGCCCGAACAAGTTCATAAATAGATAAGGCAAATAGGGATTCATTCTAGTGTCCTGATAGATATGGAAATATTTAAATTACTAATAAATAGATTCAAGAATGCAGAAGAACAAGCTATAGAGATAAAAAAAAGAGCTGCAGTATGAAAAGGGAAAGATGAAAAATTAAAAAGGAATTAATGAACTGACGTGAGGTCAAGAAGGTGTTCAGGTATGTGATGTGAGTGCAGAGGTAAGTGACAAAAAAGAAAGAAACAGAGGACACACTATAAGCCTGATTCTATCTTGCAAAAACACATTTAGACAAGAACACTGTACAAGCTCCACTTACGAGTATTTCCTCTCTTGATATGTCATTATGATATTGCGAGGTAATGCTTGGACAGGAGAACGTTTCCACTTCCCTAGATATTAGTATTTCTGAGCTCTTGTGCAGCAGAATCACTATTAATCTTTCATGTACCCATTATGTTTAGTCAAAAGAACAACACCCTGCTTCCAACACTGTCTTCTTGTGCACTGGCTTTTCCTAAATAGTGAATACCATAAAACTCTGTATCTTATCTAATAATCTTAAATACTTTGTGAAGCCTTTGATAAGATACATATGAAGTGACAGGCATGGGAGTGATGACAAAGGTAGTTACTTCTGGCTCTCACATTTTACAAGAGAATGAAGGCTAGAGGTCTGTGGCTAAGGACAGAAGGCAATATGGTAGAAGTCAAAAGGAGATGTCTAGAATATAATCAATAAAAAGATGACAGTAAACAGAAAGAATGGCTGCAATGGGCAAGGGTTATCGCCACATTATCTGTTTCCATGTGTCCTCATAAACAATGCCGAGTAACATAATATGCTATCTTTAGATGACACAGTTAACCTAGGATTAACCGATTACCCAAATGGAGGCTGGGTGCATGAGACCCAACAATAGCCAGATAAAGCAGGCTTCTCTGTGACCAGATATTAGTTATTTCAAAAGGGAAGTGATACAGGTGCTTGAAAAAGAAAACTAATGTCACACAGCTTCTGCCAGCACCTTTGATTCCATATGGAGTTGCCATGAAAACTTCCTTCATCACTCCCTGTCACCGTCATTTTCAACACATACAACAAACTTTCATCACACACTTTTCATTCTGTCTATCTATATCATCCATGACCTACCTCTGTCCCTTTCCCGTCCACCTAACTCACATGCATTCTTTTTGTTATACACGACCAAAACTCAAAAGCTGATGCGATAAACCAAAAGAGTAGATAGCACGACCTTGAAATTTTCTCCTCCCTTTTTCTGAGTTACTATAGTCATGGTGCATGAGTCTGAAGTCTTGATTATCCTGCTCTGGCAACCTGCTGTAACACAGCTTGTCTAATTTCATGAATAATGTATGATAGCATATACACAGGAAACAGTTGTCAATATCAATGACATGCAGGCAAAAATGATAATTAACATCAATTACAGACAATGTTGAGTTTCAAATTATTAATATCTGTCACAGACACTTCTTTTCTCTGTGGAGGGCAGTACCAGAGGCTGCTTAATAATAAAAATAATCAGCAACCCTACAGATTAACACAATAGCCGCATTCGATAGCGCTAATAATTAGAAACTCACAATCTACTATTTTTGCTGCTTGCATGTTACTGATAGACAACGGTTTCCTAAGTGTGAGCTAATATACATTATCCACGATATCAGAGACGCTGTGACGGCAGGTTGCCAAACATGATAATCTAGGCCTCGCTCAGACTTGTATGTCACGACTACAGGCAAATAAGGGTGCCAACATGTTACATGACCATCCCCTCCACCCTATTTATGAGTATTTACTGCCATTTCAGCTGAGTCCCAATTGACAGGAGATATGGTGCTGTGACAAGCAAGTGAAAATGTCCACCTGATGTCTTTATAGGGTAACAGACTTGAAGTAAAGAAAATTATAACGTGATACCGAGATAAGGTTAACAGAATAGAATAAACTGAATGTGGCTTATCTTACTAAACCAAAAACATACATCTGCTGAGTCTTAATGCACTTGTTACAATGAAACTCAATCATCAACTGCATCACCCTTATCACACTACCGGTATAGATAAATGGATGATAAAAGATAAAGGAAAAAATTGCCATAAAATGGGCAGGACACTGAAATGTAGGTCAAAGAGAAAGTACAGTAACAGTACAATAATCTGAATTCTCTTGGACAGAAAATTTTAATAATACAAATTCTAAAAAAGCAAAAGTATTATAAAAAAAATAAAAAATATGAAGACATAACATAATATATAAATAACAAATAACATTAGAAACAAACAGAAAATGAATGATAACCATAGTATGAGCATGACAATTGGGTAAAGGATGGTTTTCATAATGTGATAATATCTTGTTTCTAACTTAACCAACTACCCCTCTATTGACATTTTTTCTACTAACCTTCCAATCTTACAGAAAGCCATAGGAAAGAATGTACTGATAAAACAAGATAGCCATGAAATGTGTGTGCTGATGCACACGGCTGCTGGCAGCAGAGTGGCCACAGTGTCCTGTGGCGGCCAAAACCGTGGCCACCACAGCAAAGCTACAGTAGGCTCTTACCTACAATCCCCTTTAGGGGAATTAAAAGAAGTATATATGAATATATGGGGATTATTCACAAAAGAGTAGATTACTAATGTTGAGATACTGACTGCTTATTTCTGGACAAAATATGATGCTGTTTATTAAGGAGATAGTATTTTTCTCCGGAAATCACTAAATGATTGACTTTCAATGCCTTTTGTGCACCCGCCGCCGCAGCTGCAAAATAGCTTGCAGAGGTTCAACTTGTTGGACCTGCGGGAAATCGGGGTTTTTGGGAGGGGGAGCATATTTAAACCACTCCAACCAAACTTTACATAACCTAACATCTAACGGGGGGAGCTTTGCACCCCCTCCTAACCCCTGGATCCCCCCACATGTATGATGTAATGGTAAAACTAAAGAAGTACAACAGTATGTGAGACCTTGGAAAGGTTATTATTCTCATGGGGGCAATATTGGAGGCGCGTAGTGACTATACGACTTATTTCTGCGAGGAGGTATTTCTCGCAACACCGGCTGGACCGCCGCCACGGCCGCCGCCAAAGGAGACTACAGTAATACTTTATAAAAAGTCTGCCTCCCCCTTCGCCACTCCAGCCCCCCCTACCCCCCAAGACAAGCCTGGGGTACTGTGGGGAACTGGGGTTTAGGGGGGGGAAAATCTTTTTTTTTTTTTTTTTTTTTTTTTTTGGTGGGGAGCATATATAAACTACTCCAACCGAACTTTACGGCCTATACGACTCCCCCCGCTTCCAAAATTTCCCTAGAAAAATCCTTAAATTAAGGAAAATTCCCTACATGGAGGGGGGTCCAGGGGGGGGGCACAGCCCCCCTTGGTTAGGAGGTTAGCAGGTTGTAAAGTTCGGTTGGAGTAGTTAAATATCCTCCCCACCAAAAAAAAAAAAAAAAAAAAAAAAAAAAAAAACTTTTCCAGCGCATCATACATGTGGAGGGGGTCCAGAGGTGGGCGCAGCCCCCCTTGGTTAGCAGGGGGGCTGTTAGGTTATAAAGTTAGTACTTTCCTTACTTTCGAGACTAATGAATTTTCCTTCATTTAGGGATTTTTCTAGGGAAATTTTGGAAGCCCATTTTTCAGTGATTTTGGCTTCCCCACCCCCAAACCCCAGTTCCCCGCAGTTCCCCAAGCTTGTCTTGGAGGGTAGGGGGGGCTGGAGTGGCGAAGGGGGAGGTGGACTTCTTATAAAGTGTTACCATATATATATATATATATATATATATATATATATATATATATATATATATATATATATATATATATATATATATATATATATATATACAACCTCCCCATATGGGGGGGGTCTCCTCCCCCCTGTTTCCACATTTCATCACATGGGCATATCAATATCATTCAGTTGCACAAGTGAGGCCCCAAAACACTCCAATGAAATAGAAAACACCATCAAACGAAGGGACAGCCGCCAGCAACTGGGACCGGCGACGAGGACACAGCCCCCGGGCGTGAGGCACAGGGGGGCGGTACCCCGGCCTTTACCCTGCCCCGTACAGGACACCCCCCCAACAGGCCACCCCGGGGCAGCTGGGGCAGCCTGCACCACCACCCGGCCACCACGGGGGAAACACGCTGATAAATACGCACGGGAAAAATACACAGGGCAAAGACAGGAGAAATACACAGCAGAAACACACGACAGGAGAAATACACAGCAGAAATACAGCAGAAAGGCAGCAAGGGAGAAATACGCAGACAAATCGATAATGCTGAAGAGGAGAAGAGGAGGAAGGCTGCCTCCTTTGCCTCCCCTTCTCCCCCCAGGCTCACACAGGGTACATATGACCACCACGGGGCCGGGCACTCACGAGAGCTTCCGCCTGTCCATGTCGAGCCGCGAGGTCAGGTCATAAAGAGGTCACGGAGCTGCACAGGACCAACCCCGCCTCGGACTGTCCTCTCTTCGGCGAGACGCGACTTCGGCTCCTCTTTAAATAAATTAACGTAGCTTCTGTATCAATGTTTCCCTGCAATGTTAAATACTTATTTTTTAATAAGGCAAAAATATCATCTTTAGTTGTATTTCCATCTTAAGGTATTCTTTAATTATCAGGACAAGGTTTCGGCTACAGTGCAAACAATGTTAAGCAGCTTCTGTATGTATTATTAAAGTTTATCTGTAATGTTAAATACTACTTTGTTAATTAATCTAAAATATTCCCCTGGATCATAAAGTCCATCGGAAGTCATTCTGTAATTTTCATGATAAGGTTTCGGCTTCTCTTCAAATAATGTTAGGCAGCTTCTGTGTCAAAGTTTTCCTATTATGTTAGGTACTTTCTAATTAATAAACAAAAAAAAATTCCCTTTTCATAGTTATATTTATATCTTAAGGCACTCTGTAATTTTCATAAATTCGGAAATAATCATCACTTTAACAGTATCACAAAACAGATACACATTAGTTCTTTTTTTATTTACATATATTTTTGGAGTCACTAAATCTGCTCTCTTTTGGTCTGGATTTAAAGATCATAAATAAGGGAGCCGAATTATGACCACCCAATCTCAAGTGCGGTAGGTAGGGCCGAACACGCCAACGGATACATTCCTCCCTTATCACTATAGCAGGAGGAGTACTGGATGGAGATAGTGATAAGCATTATGTCATACGCATCCACAGCCCAGTAAAGCCACATTATGAGCCTTATTTTTCCTGCTCTCCGATATCGAGGTGTTTGATGGTGACGTGTTCCGTACATGACCGAGATCCGTCAAGCTGGAATCTCAAGGTCGCCTCGTATTTGGAGATGGGTGAAGGTGCCATGTCATTCAGAAAGCTTTATTTGACCTCAGATTGATACTGTACGTGTGCCTTCTCTGAGGAAATATTGACACTGATATAGCTATTTTGTGTAGTCTGCCTGGAAGTATTGCATACATTCTCTCTCTCTCTCTCTCTCTCTCTCTCTCTCTCTCTCTCTCTCTCTCTCTCTCTCTCTCTCTCTCTCTCTCTCTCTCTCTCTCTCTCTCTTGACCTAATGATTCACAGAGCACTAGGCCTATACAAGGTTGCCATACTTATAAAGCACTTCATTTCGCCAGACAGCTCGGTTCTTAGGCATATATTTAGGCTCATCGCCGTCTTATCAGGCACTACATGATTAAAAACTCATTATATGTACGTAAATGGAGCTTTTGTAGTTAAGATACATGCAACTACAGTAGTCCTCCTTGCGCTAAACTCTACATCAGTCTGCCATAGAAATCGTTACACTCAAACACCTTTAAAGAAAATTATTGGCATGCAAGGAGGACCGAGTAGTACGTAGGCCTATCGCATACCCTACAATATTTTTTTTTCTTTCGGTTCCAGGGAATACATATCGTCACCCTTATAAACTAATTGCCTAAGTCATGTTTCAGCGATTTCCAAGATTTTGTTTATGTAATGCCAGGCTGTTAGGTTAGGTCGATCCTCTTAGTGAGAAACAAACAAAAAAATATGTAACGGAATGCGGAAATCTAACTAAGGGAGGGAGACACACTTAAATGACTTACAATACTTATACCTACTTTTGTGGTTGTGTACATTCCATTCTTAGCCTAACCTCCTGGCATTACATTTACATCATTTTTTTCTTCATTTTTGTAGGCCTTCAGTAAAACAAAAAACAACAAAAAACAAAGAAAAGGTGCGAGGGAGTCCGGTGAGTGTCTAAGGCAAGCCTGTGTTCCTATAGTTGCCTTCGTTATTCAGGGTTTGATCGAGTGTTTTAGAACTGGCCTTTTCATTTCTGTCTAAATCATAAGCCAAATGGGATAATGACAGTTCTTTTCTGATGTCATGAACGGGAGCTCAACACACAGAAATTAATCTAAATGGGAATGGGGAGCCGTGTAATGCTGACTTGCCTGATGGGCGAGCCTTCCATAACTCACTCTGCCAGGGGGGTAGCTCTTTGGCCGACTGGTAAAGGAGTGGCTCTCCCCTCGCGGGTTCGATCCCCGGCGCCGGCAAACCTTTCCTTGTCTGGATTAATTTCTCGTGTGTTTCGTTACGCGCAGTGGCCGTGTGGGAGTGTAGTAAAGAGTAAAAAATCTGGCATTTCACTGGTGGCAAGGCGGTGGCATCCTCTCCTCTGGTTCTGTTGTGTCACCCCGAGTGGGTAACAGGTAGAGTGATGGCCCATGCTCTCCGAAGTTCATAGAAAATGGGAACTCAACACACAGAAATTAATCTAAATGGGAATGGGGAGACGTGTAGTGCTGACTTGCCTGATGAGTGAGCCTCCCATAACCCACTCCGACAGACGGGAACTTCTTTGGCCGACTGGTAAAGGAGTGGCTCTCCCGTTACGCTGGTCGCGGGTTCGATCCCCGGCACCGGCAAACTTTTCCTTATCTGGATTAATTTCTCGTGTGTTTCGTTACACGCGATGGTCGTGTGGGAGTGGAGAAAAGAGCAAAATTCTGGCATTTCAGATTTGTCAGGAGAGCAGACATAAGGGACTGAACATATGAGGGGGCAAATGCAAGACACTTACTGAGCACAGCTGACGTAAGTTTACTGATGTTTAATGTTTTGGGTCCCTACAGAGTTCGGGATGAATAACTCTGTAGGACCTGAAACTTCATCTCGGATAGGACTTGTATGACTGATTGATAGAAAGAGGGAGAGAAAGTTAACGTATCAGTGACCTAAGGAGAGAGAGAGACAGGTTGATAGATATAGATAGATAGATAGATAAATTGAATGAGAGAGATAGAAAGATTGAATGAGAGAGTCAATTAATCTGTTTACTTTATCTCGTTAATGCTCTTTGTTCCGTTCAGAGACATATACCCAATAATACGGCCCCTAAAACGACTTTTGTATAGTATAATAATAATGTATAATTGATGGATAGGTATATATAAACAGATGATTATGTATATGTGGAAAGATAATAGATAAATTGGTAGAAAGACAGAAGGATACAGATAAACAGTGATGTATGTATAGTTAGAAACACGGATAGATAGATAGATAGATAGACAGATAGATAGATAGATATAAATAGATGAATATACAGAAAGATAATAGATGAATAGGTATAGCCAGGTAGGGAGATACGAATAGACATTGATGTATGGATAGATAGATAGATAGATAGATAGATAGATAGATAGATAGATGGATATATAGAGAAATAGATAAATAAATAGATAGAGAGAGAGACTGCAGGAGAACGCCATTCCCAAAGTTCTCCGCCTCTTTCTGTCTGACGTTGCATTTCATCCTGCCCAGAAGCAGATTCAAATACCATCTCTCTCTCTCTCTCTCTCTCTCTCTCTCTCTCTCTCTCTCTCTCTGCCCTGACCTAAGAACCGGTTATGGCGTGCAATGAGAATCTATTAACGCAATAATATGATAATAAATGCAACCAAATTACGTTAGCCAAAGCAAAATTTACGATTATAGATATGAATCATGATTATTAACGCGGAAACAGAGAGAGAGAGAGAGAGAGAGAGAGAGAGAGAGAGAGAGAGAGAGAGAGAGAACTTCAACACGTAGGATAAATACTGCAGATGGCGGAGGACTCTGATGCAGTAGGAAGTTGTGTGTGTGTGTGTGTGTGTGTGTGTGTGTGTGTGTGTGTGTGTGTGTGTCCTCCTCTCATTTACTCTTCTTCAAGGCGGCTCCCTCTTTACTCCTCTTTACTCCTCTTTACTGGTGCTTGCCTCCTCTTTCTTCTCTTTAGTATATTGCTTTTTCCTCCTCCCTCTTTCCTCACTATTGCCTCTTCCTCTTTTTTTTGTCTCTCCAGTTTACTTAATTATCTCCTACTCTTTCTTCCACCGTCCATAGTGTTCGCCTCAAAAAAAAAAAAAAAAAAAAAATTGAAGCACAACCAAAAAACAAACCAATTAATTAATCAACCAATCAATCAACTAATCATCATCACGTTAGTACCTACATAGCTCTTCCTTCCTCCCTCCTCTCTCGAGCATCTTCCTCTTTTTTTTTTTTTTTTCATTCCAGAGGTATACTTCTCTCTTCTTTGTCTCCTTTTTCCTCCCGTTAGTATATAGCTCTTAATTCCTTCTTCCTCCCTCCTCCTTCCTCTTCTTTCCTCTCCCCCGGGTTCTTCTCTCTTCCTCTTTCTTCGTTAGTCCATTCAACACGTCCCTCTTCTTGTTTTTCCTCCTATAAAAAAGATGGCGCCTCTTCCTCCTCCTTTCTTTATATTCCTTCGCGACAGTAACCTCTTTGCACAATTTTCTTCCTAAAGGTAGTGCTCTCTCTTCCTCGTTCATTTTTCATAGTCCCTCCCGACAGTACCTCTTTCCTTAATTATCCTCCTAAAAGAACCTCCTTCCTCACTCCATTGCCTCACAAATTACATCTTGCTCCTCCGCCTTTCCTCACAAGACCACTTTCCTTTCCTCTCCCCTCCGAAAGGTTACCTCCCTCCCGAGTGCACTTCCTTTTTCTTTTCCTTCTTTCATTTTTTCCCCCTCCAAAGGCACCTTCTCCCCGTCCCCTGCTGAGGGCACCTGTGTCTTCCCAAGGGCGCCACACTTCTTCCTGAGAGTGGTGTGGCACCCCCGTGAAGGGCCTCGGGTGCCAGCGGGGCCAACACTGCCCCGGGGAGTGTCAAGCACCGCCGCTGAGTGCCAGTCAGCGGCAGGCAGAGTTGAGTCAGCAGAGCCAGTGTGCCGTGAGCCGCCGTGGAGGGAGGTGGGTCCAGTTGGCCTGCAGTGCTGTGGCTTCACTCATGGCAGTGACACGCGAGGCGGAGGAAAGAAAACAAAAGAAAGTAGTAATAATGATTAGGAAACAAATATAAGACGAAACCGGAAGGACAACAACAACAACAACAAAAAAAAAAAAAAAAATATCATTAAGAATAAAAACGGAAAGAAAAGACTAAAGTAATGGTAATAAGTATCTACATGAAGAAAAACATATAAACGAGAAAAGTCTGCACGAAGGAGGATTACAAGGAATTAACTAGACAATTACTGAGTGAACCACCGCGCGAGAGCTTAACAAGAGCATAATAATAATAATAATAATAATAATAATAATAATAATAATAATAATAATAATAATAATAATAATAACAATAACAATATAATTTGATTTAAGAATACAGAGCTCGGTAACACAAAACAGTGAAACTGGATGATATAAGAACAAGGAAAACAACAACAAAACAAAAACAAAAACAAACAAATCAATACCGTAGAAAGCAAGAGTGATAAACAAACAAACAAAATAAATGAAAAAAAACAGCAC